>NC_053393.1:339691016-340004076 GCF_905171765.1 Bufo bufo | reverse complement strand
GCATTATGGGGAGGAACTTAAAGGGTAGCAATCAGTCCAACTGCATGACAGCTGAGATAGACTAACGAGATGAGAAACTAAACCAAAACAAAGAAATTCAAGGAGGAGGATCTGAGAAGCTCCTGTGAGCGCTTCTCAGCTGTCTGGCTGTGACACATATGCTCTAATATGATAGATAGGAATTGTTGTTATTTTATTTATTTTTTTCATCAGACCCCTATCTTTTAGACAACTTCATTAAACTCCCCACACTAGTGTTTCAGACCTCCGGCAGGTTGTTTCCAGCTCTCTGGATCGGGCATTGTGGGATGTTGCCTAAATAGGCACTGTAATGGGGAAGTGACCACTGAGCTCAACCCGCTCCCCTGTCCCTGCCTACTTGCCTCGCAAGTCCTAGTGACAAGGGACAACTGGTCGGCAAGCCCTCAGCTAGGTAAGTGCAGGGAAGACAGACAATACATGCAACAGAGTAGTCAAACCAGCCAGTCAGATGCCAAGAGAGCAGCACGGTACCAGAGGAGCAAGCAGGGAATCGTCAGGAGAAGCCAAAGTCAAAACCAGGAGGAAACGCCAAGACTAACGGATGAGACAGACGGGTAATCACAACACGAGCAGGAGACCAACAAACCAGATAAGTATAATCGCAGGAAGGACCTCAATAACAGGCAATCTGTGGCCAGCGTCACATGACTCGAGTTCCAATACAGCCGAGCGCCGAGTGAGCAGCTCGGCACTCAGCCCTAGTGCAGTTACCACGGGAACGGGCGACACCGAGCACGCTGATGACGCGGGCTCGACCCGACTGTTCCTGCCTCCTGGAACCCTGCACAGAGCACACCGTGACAGTCAAAACACATGCTTTTTTAATCCCTTCTGTTAGTTATACATGTACTGTGTATCAGTATTACAGGTTACTGTTAACGTAAGGTCTAATTTATTGCTGTGGACTGTGTCGACAGAACTTTCCTTTCTGGATAACGGAAATCAGACTGATCCGTTATGATTGCCCATAGACCTCTATTATGATGGATGAAAACGTAATACCTCTAAACATCTCCGTTTTGAATTCCGTCTAACAAATTCCATTATTTTCCTTATTCCCATGTTATAATGGAAAATGATAATGAAATTTGTAACAGTGATGTGAACCCGCCCTTAAAAGGGAACCTGTCACCGGGATTTTGTGTATAGAGCTGAGGACATGGCTAGATGGCCACTAGCACATCCGCAATATCCAGTCCCCATAGCTCTCTGTGCTTTTATTGTGTAAAAAAAACGATTTGATACATATGCAAATTAACATAAAAGAGTCATATCCTACTTGTGTGACCAGAGAAGAGTCAAATTTTCAAGCTCTGACTCATCTCAGGTTAATTTGCATATGGATCAAGTCGTTTTTTCCACACAATAAAAGCACACAGAGCTATGGGGACTGGGTATTGCGGACTTGCTAGCGGCCATCTAGCAACCCATATCCTCAGCTCTATACACAAAATCCAGGTGACAGGTTCCCTTTAAAAATACTGATCAAATACTGATGCAAAATACTGATGATTTGAGGCCTTATGCTTAATTTGCAGCCGTTTTGGCCATTTACCCCGTATGTCTGAAATCAGTTTTTCTAACAAGGAAATAAGTCCTGCATGTAGGACTTTGATGACCTCTTTCACAAGGTCAGTATTTGGTCAGTATTTTGTATCCATATCAGTATTTGCAAGCCAAAAACAGGAATGGGCCCAAAACAGAGATACAATGTATTTGCATCTTTTCTGTGTTTTGAAACCACCCCTTCTTTTGGCTCACAAATACTGATCAAATGCTGACCAAATACTGACCGTGTAAAAGATGCCTTAAGGATGCTCAAAATACAGGATCTTTTCTGACGGATTGGAAGATTGAAAAAAATTATGTCAACATGGACAAACAGGGACAATAGTGGCCACATAACATGGATGGAGGCCAACAGCAGTGGCAGTAACAGGGACAATTGTGGCCCAATGACAGAGTGGAGGGGGGGGAAGCAGCAGTAACAGTGACAATAATCGCTCCATGACAGAATGGAGAGGGGGTGCATGCAGCAGTAGAATACAGCACAAGATGGTGGCAGATCACAGTAGTAGCAAAACCCAGAAATAGTAGTGTGATAGCAAGGCTCAGTGGCAGGCAAATTCTTTTTAAAATTTAACATGTACATATCAGTACGTCAAGAAGCCCCATTGTAGAAATGGCAGTAGACGAGTGGCATCAGGTAGTTGGCACATCAAAATGGTGACAGCAGAACATGGCCAGAAGTAAATGCCCATTTTGCAGAATATTCCGGTGTGGCAGCACACTACAGTATGTTTTAGTGGCAGCACATGATCTATTCTGTTGCATCAGGCGCCGTTGTCTGGAAATTCTGGTTGATCCACGCCTGATTCATCTTTATGAAGGTTAGTCTCTCAACATTTTGGGAGGAAAGGTGAGTCATCTTAGGGGTAAGTATACCCCCCGCCTCACTGAACACCCGCTGTGATGCCACACTACTGGCTGGGCACTTCAAGTTTGCATACCCAGCAGTCACAGGGATCTTGGATCATGGGTGATAGGGTTCAGTCCAAGTATGCCACCACCTGCTGGTTGAGGTTCTGCGGCATGTCCTGCTGCTACTGGGTGGTCTCTTCAGATGGCAGCTGAAGAAAAATGCTCATCAGAGACTCCGGACTGAAGTTGCTGCATATGGATCGGTGCTGCAACCACCCCCGTCCCACACACACACCAGTCATGGCAGTAGAGCGTGAGCGCAGAAGGTCTCCCCTGTCAGACCTTCCTGAGGACAGGCAATAGCCCTCGTAGGCAGGGACCAACTGATTATACAGCATGTCTCTATAATAGTCCCTTTTTGCACCCCTCTCACAAGTTCAAAAAAATGCCTCTAAGTAATGTCGGTTTGCGACTCTCCACCTGGGCTAGGAAAAATCCATCGGTTCTCTGAAGTGTGCAGAGTCAACTACATGGAACGGGAAGCACTATAGTACCAGCAACTTGGCCAGGTGCATGTTCAGCTTCTGCGCTGTGGATGAGTGCATGCATACTTTTGTCTTTTTGCAATCGTCTCAGTGATCTATTGCTGTCGAAACAAGTAACGAGGAGTAGGAGGAGCATCAGGAGCAATAGAGGACAATGAAGTCCGTATGTGTCCGTTTATTTTGCGGACTCATTGACTTGAATGGAGCCACGGAACGTGATTTGTGGGCAATAATAGGACATGTTCTATCCTTGAACGGAACGGAAAAATGGAAATACTGAAACTTCTGGACCTCTACGACCACCTTGGTTTGATGTCACTGATGTCAGGAGAGATGTTTCTCAGTTGGCAAAAACAGACATACACACAAGTATTACTGAGAAACACTCTAAATGTATTATGCTATAGCTTGGCCTGATATAGGCAGCAGAAAAGTTTGCATAACAACAGCGTTAAACCAATCATAAAATGATAAACATTGACGCCCATACAGATACTACCGGAACATCCTTTTATGGGTATGTAATACGTCACATATAAGAATGTACGCAGTTATGCCGAATGACCCTAAATGAGACAGAACATTTGTTCTAGTTCTGGGAGATTCCCAGAATGTGTCCTGAGACAGATAAGTGAACCTAACTCACAGCGGGGGGGATGTGCGTGGGTGAGATATTATAACAATTCTGTACATCATAGAGAAGACAAGATGGAGTCTCTTCAATCCCCTCTTAGAACCAAATTTCTTAGATAATATGGTTCTTACCTTTGCCATTTTCCCTGAATACCGCCAGATATTTTCTATATCCTTCATGTGAGTTGTCTTCAGGATTAGGAAGCAGAGTCTCATAAAATGACATATTTGATACTCCTTTCATTATCAGTTTCCGTACACATGGTATGATACATGTTGCAACTATTGCTATTACTATAATAATTATCAGGATAATAATTCCCAACTGTACAAGTGCCTGTTTCCAGGTAGTGAACCAGCCAAAATACTGATCCCAAGGGTTATCGATACCGGAGTTTCTTTTGCGCTCGATTGATAAATCCTCGAGTTTCTTTATTGCCAGTGTGACCTTACCATTAGGGCCGGTGTTGTTGGGTATGAACGTGCAGCAGGATGAGGGGGTCTGACAATATCTTACAGACACCACCTCTTCCTGCAAGTATCATATTGAGTACCATGCGGTTTTGAAATGTCATAATGGAATCTGCCTGTAACTCTTCTGCTACACCCTGTAACGCATCCCTGGTGTAGTTTACAAACCTTTGTTGATTATAGTAAATATAGTTTATCCAGTCCACATTTTTGTTGATTGTTATGTGGGGAATTATGGATTCAAATCCTGCTGCCACCTGACCTCTGGCCTTGAATTCATCAGGGATCCCTCTTGCGACCCCGATTGCATCAATATACACGTGTGGGTCAAAGCTACCTTTTGGGAGGGCACGACGGTTGCGTATATGTGTGTTGGTGTCTTTCTTCGCTGAATTTCAGGTTTGGGTTAGGTGTTCTATAGATGTAATTATTTTCCCTTATTACATGGTTATAAGGGAAAATAATAGCATTCTTAATACAGAATGCATAGTAAATTAGTTCTGGAGGGGTTAAAAAAAAAATATTAATTCACCTTAATCCACTTGTTCGCGCAGCCCGGCTTCTCTTCTGTCTTCTTTCTTCAGGACCTGGGTAAAGGACCTTTGATGACATCACTGCGTTCATCACATGGTCCATCACATGATCCATCAACATGGTGATGGATCATGTGACGGACCATGTGATGAGCGCAGTGACGTCACCACAGGTTATTTTCCTCCTGCACAGCAAAGAAGAAGAAAGAAGAGAAGCCGGGCTGCGCGAACAAGTGGATTAAGGTGAATTTAATTATTTTATGGTTTTTTTTTAACCCCTCCACCATTTCATTTTCTGAAGTTCTGCCTGTGCATAATGTTCAGAATGATAGGCAGAGGCGCATAAAGGAGTTCAACATATGGCTTGGTAAATGGTGTCAAGAGCAAGGATTTGGCTTTGTTTCTCATGATAGCTCTACTTGGAATAGAAAGGAACTGTACAAAAAAGATGGTTTGCATCTTTCTCTCAAAGGAACAAATGTACTTAGTGAACAACTCCAAGAATTTGCGAAAGAGTATTTAAACTAGGAAGGGGGGGGCAAAAGAGTGAAAATAAAAGAGTCCAATTGCCCCCCGAAACAATGCCAGAACAGGTCAGAAGCACAGAGGTTAAGAAATGATAAGCTCAGAGTCCTGTCTACAAATGCTCGCAGTTTAGGTAAAAAAATCAATGAACTTGGGTCAATAATGGCATCTGAGAATGTAGATTTAGTGGCTGTTACGGAGACATGGTTTAATGAAAGAAATGACTGGGACATAACCATACCAGGGTACTCTTTATACAGAAGAGACAGAGAAGGCAAGAAAGGAGGAGGAGTGGCCCTGTATGTGAAAGATAGCATTAAATCTAACCTAATACAAGTTGGTGAGGCCAACATAGAGTCAGTTTGGGTTACGTTGCAGTTTGCTAACCATGCAGTAACTCGTGTAGGTGTGATATATAGACCACCTGGTCAAGTTAAAGAACTAGATGATCTACTAGTTGAAGAAATAGCTAAAATGACAATGAAAGGAGAAGTTATCATTATGGGTGATTTCAATCTTCCAGATATAAACTGGAAAACCAAAATAGCTGGTAGAACTTGCAGTACAGATATTCTAAATTCCCTACTGGGGTTATCTCTACAACAAGTGGTTGAGGAGCCAACCCGGAGGGAGGCCATTTTGGATTTGGTATTCACAAACGGGGATTCGGTATATGATGTCATTGTAGGCGAAACCTTGGGATCTAGTGATCACCAGTCAGTGTGGTTTAATATAAGAACTGTGAAAGAGTCCCACCACACAAAAACAAAAGTTTTAGATTTTAGAAAAACAGACTTTTCAAAAATGAAATTAGTCATAAATGAGTCCTTATCAGACTGGAACGGATTACATGGAGTCCAGGAGAAATGGGACTACTTAAAAGGTGCATTATTGAAGGCAACAGAAAATTGCATTAGACTTGTCAGTAAAAGCAAAAAAAGGAGGAGACCAATGTGGTACTCAGCAGAAGTGGCCCAAATCATTAAAAATAAAAAGCTAGCATTTTGTAATTATAAAAAAACCCAGAGCAATGAAGATAAGGAAATCTACAAGATTAGGCAGAGAGAGGCCAAGCAAGTTATAAGAACTTCTAAAGCGCAGGCAGAAGAAAAACTAGCTCAGTCTATGAAAAAAGGGGATAAGACATTCTTCAGATATATAAATGAAAAAAGGAAATTAAAACAAGGAATAACTAAATTAAAAACAAAGGACGGAAGGTATGTAGAAGAGAATAAAGGGCTAGCCGACTGCCTTAATGAATACTTCTGTTCAGTTTTTACAAAAGAAAAAGGAGAAGGACCTCCACTAGAAAGAATGACTATTAAATCGTTTGATGCATGTATCTTTACAGAGGAAGATGTTCTAAGTTTGCTGTCTAAGGTGAAGACAGATAAGTCACAGGGGCCTGATGAGATACACCCAAAATTATTAAAAGAGCTTAGTGGTGAGCTGGCAAAACCGTTAACAGATTTATTTAACCAATCATTAGTAACAGGAGTCGTCCCGGAAGATTGGAAATTGGCAAATGTCGTGCCCATTCACAAGAAAGGTAGTAGGGAGGAATCGAGCAACTATAGACCAGTGAGTCTGACATCAATAGTAGGCAAATTAATGGAAACCCTATTAAAGGATAGGATTGTGGAACATCTAAAATCCCATGGATTGCAAGATGAAAAACAACATGGGTTTACTTCAGGGAGATCATGTCAAACAAATCTTATAGATTTTTTTGACTGGGTGAATAAAATAATAGACGGTGGAGGTGCAGTAGACATCGCATATCTAGATTTTAGTAAGGCTTTTGACACTGTCCCACATAGAAGACTTATCAATAAACTGCAGTCATTGAGCATGGACTCCCATATTGTTGAGTGGATTAGGCAGTGGCTGAGTGACAGACAACAGAGGGTTGTAGTCAATGGAGAACATTCAAAACAAGGTAATGTTACCAGTGGGGTTCCACAGGGATCTGTACTGGGACCAATTTTGTTTAATATCTTCATAAGTGATATTGCAAAAGGCCTCACTGGTAAGGTTTGTCTTTTTGCTGATGACACAAAGATATGTAACAGGGTTGATGTTCCTGGAGGGAAACGCCAAATGGAAAAGGATTTAGGAAAACTAGAAGAATGGTCAGAACTCTGGAAACTGAAATTTAATGTGGATAAGTGCAAGATAATGCACCTGGGGCGTAAAAACCCAAGGGCAGAATATAGAATATTTGACACAGTCCTGACCTCAGTATCTGAGGAAAGGGATTTAGGAGTAATTATTTCAGAAGACTTAAAGGTGGGAAGACAATGTAATAGAGCAGCACGAAATGCCAGCAGAATGCTTGGATGTATAGGGAGAGGTATAAGCAGTAGAAAGAGTGAAGTGCTTATGCCGCTGTACAGAACACTGGTGAGACCTCACTTGGAGTATTGTGCGCAGTACTGGAGGCCATATCTCCAGAAGGATATAGATACTCTAGAGAGAGTTCAGAGAAGAGCTACTAAACTAGTACATGGATTGCAGGATAAAACTTACCAGGAAAGGTTAAAGGACCTTAATATGTATAGCTTGGAAGAAAGAAGAGACAGAGGGGATATGATAGAAACTTTTAAATACATAAAGGGAATCAACTCGGTAAAGGAAGAGAGCATATTTAAAAGAAGAAAAACTACCACAAGAGGACACAGTTTTAAATTAGAGGGGCAAAGGTTTAAAAGTAATATAAGGAAGTATTACTTTACTGAGAGAGTAGTGGATGCATGGAATAGCCTTCCTGCAGAAGTGGTAGCTGCAAATACAGTGAAGGGGTTTAAGCATGCATGGGATAGGCATAAGGCCATCCTTCATATAAGATAGGGCCGGGGGCTATCCATAGTATTCAGTATATTGGGCAGACTAGATGGGCCAAATGGTTCTTATCTGCTGACACATTCTATGTTTCTATGTTTCTATGTTTCTATTTTACTAAGCATTCTGTATTAAGAATGCTATTATTTTCCCTTATAACCATGTTTTAAGGGAAAATAATATAATAATCGGGTCCCCATCCCGATCGTCTCCTAGCAACCATGCGTGAAAATCGCACCGCATCCGCACTTGCTTGCGGATGCTTGCTATTTTCATGCAGCCCCATTTATTTCTATGGGGCCTGCGTTTCGTGAAAACGCACAAAGTAGAGCATGCTGCGATTTTCACGCAACGCACAAGTGATGCTTGAAAATCACCGCTCATGTGCACAGCCTCATAAAAGTGAATGGGTCCGGATTCAGTGCGGGGAAAACTCGCCCGTGTGAAAGAGGCCTTACAATAACAAATAAAAATAGCCAGCTAATTAATAGATACAGATAGTAATTTCTTACGGACACATTTTTGAACACCTATACTTTGAAATTTTGGTTGACATTTACTACTATGTTGTTTATAAAAAAAGTAAACTGCTGAGAAAAAAATGAAAGATGTGTGAAATGTCAGGTCAGAAAGCTAATAATATAGCTTGAAATGTCATTTTATTTATTGAGTAAAAATATCAATGCTTGAGATTGTAATTCAATGATAATGATTGTTATCATTTAAAGTATAGGATCTTAATACAATTTTCAGACTAGTAAAATACAGTACATACATACAGTATTATTTATGTAAATACATTTTTCAAAAAACGTGTAAATTTTTTCTATTACAATATGTCGGTTTACCTCTCCAGGTGCTCTGTTCTTCGATGCAACTCTTTCCTGCTTTGCAGTGCTCTGGTCATGGGTCATGTACACATGCTGGTTCTGGCCCAGTGGCGTACCGCCAATATAGGCAGACCATGCCGTTGCTATGGGGCCAGCAGCACAGGGGGGCCCGGAGCGCACGGAAGGCCCCGCCCCCTCCGTTTATTTTAGACAGTACACAGACTTGTGGCGCAGGGGCAGCGGGCCCGCAGCACTTGCAGTTGATCGGCGGCACTCGCACCCCCTCCCCCTCAGCGTCTGGAGTCTTGTCTGACCTTCCTCTTGATTCATCCGGGCTGCGGGCTGAAAAAGTAATCTGCCACTGCCCTGCCGTGCCGAGTCCCGGCGAGAGCAAGTGCAGTGGCTCTAGTGAGTGCAGCCCAGACTGAAGGACTGCCCGCTCCTGACCAGACACGGACGGTGGTCTGTTGATTGATTGGTTGTGGTTGTGTATGGTAAGGGATAATGCAGCATTGCCAGTAAGAGAACTCATAGGGAGGGAGGAAGGGGAGGGGGGGCTCATAGAGGACAGTTTGCTTTCCTCGTACTCTGTCCTTTATGAGCCTCTCCCCTATGAGTCACCCCAACCCCTAATGTCCCCCAAAAATGCCCAGAGGAGTGGAGTAGTAGGAGGAAAGCACACTATCCTCTATGAGCCCCCCAACCCCTAATGCCCCCCAAAATGCTCAGGGGGGGAGAGGAGTAGGAGGAAAGCACACTGTCCTGAGCATTTTTGGGGGCATTAGGGGTTGGAGGGGCTCATAAAGGCTTATAGAGGACTCAGGAAAGGGGGAGGCTTACAGAGGACAGTGTGCTTTCCTCCTACTCCCCCCGGGCATTTGGAGGGCATTAGGGGTTGGATAACCCCTCTAACTCCTTGCTGCTTATGCTGAGTGTGCACATAGCCACCAATCATATTCCCCCAAGCCACCCATCCCCCAACACATCAGTCACCTTTAGGGGGGATATGATTGGTGACTATGTGCACACTCAGCATCAGCAGCAAGGAGTTAAAGGGGTTTGGGCTAAGAGAAGTGATGACAAAATGGCGCTGGTAGCAAAGGGGTTAAGATGTGAGGGATGGCCTACGTCTGGCTTTAGCACAGTGGACACAGGCAGGAGGAGCGATGTGTATGCGGGCTCCTGCCCTGCACTCGTTCAGCTGTGCTTGCATACATATTGCGCACTGTGTCCACTGTCCTGTGCCCACTCTGCTAAAACCTGACATAGCCCATCTATGCCCAGCTTTACAAAAGCAGACAGGAATGCATGTGTGTGTGTCTGTCCCTGTGTCTGTGTTTGTGTCACCATCACCATGCCCACAGTGTTCCTATGTCTTGATGCAGCTACATCAGGACATTCTGTGCGGAGCAAGAAGAAGAAGATTGAAGAGGAGGCAGCACTGCCAGCATGGAGTCTGTGGGAGAGACTCAGGGAGGGACACTAAGGACACAGGTAACACTACCACATGATCTACACTAGTGTTATCTGTGGTTTTACATAGGACTGCAGGTAACACTACCACATTAGTATCACTAGTGTTGTCTGTGGTTTTACATTGGACTGCAGGTAACACTACTACATTTTAGGTAATCAGAGAGCCATCACTGTGTTATCTGTATTCAGAGAGCTATTGCTGTGTTATTTGTGGTGTTGCATAGGACTACAGGTAACCTGTACTACATTATCTGTACTCAGAGAGTTATCACTGTGTTATTTGCAATGTTACATAGGACTGCAGATAAAACTTTCATGGAATATCCACAGTAGTTTCATAGATTCAGATACCACAGGGTTTTGTTCCTACGGCATTTGACTTGCCGCAAAACTGACCTGTGCCCTTCATTCTCTGGGTCAGTACGAATACGTACGAACGTATGTATACATTTCTTTATTGGCAAATGGGGGTGTGGCAGGGGAGGAGTCAGGGCGGGAGGTGAGATGGGCCAGGGCTGGGTAGTGGGCGGGGTTAGGGGGCCCAATTCAGATTCTTGCTATGGGGCCCAGTGATTTCTATGTACGCCCCTGTTCTGGCCTCTTAAAAGGTTTGATCCATTTGGTTTAATTGTATTCCTGACCTTGTTCTCCTGCCTACTGCCTGCCCTGACCTTTTAATCCATTCCTTTTTGCATGGATTAAGAGTGAAGAATGCACAATCCCTTAGCCTCTGCTCCCTAGTTTAGCCTTAAGTTAAATGTGTTAGTGCCCCAGTAGGCCTACATTTCCAGTTGCCTATTGTTACGACATTTGTCTACTAAGTCAAGCTAAACAGTATATTATTAAAGTTTTGGAGTACATAGATAGTAATGCATTTTCACAGTCCATCCGCCACCTTTCTGAAAGGATTAATAGGCACTAGTGTTGAGCACGAATATTCGAATTGCAAATTTTTATCGCGAATATCGCCACTTTGAGAATTCGCAAATATTTTGAATATAGTGCTATATATTCGTTATATCAAATATTCCAATTTTTTTTTCCATCTGAACACAGGATTCCTCTCTGCTTCTTGCTTGTGGGCCAATGAGAAGGAAGCAATGTCAAGTTCACAACAATACTTAGTGCACCAATCAGTAATCTGTAGTCAGACCTGCTAAAATTTAAAGTTGCACGTAGTGCAAAAAAATATTCTGATCACTGCCGATTAGCGCAATAGCAAATATAATGTAGCACTTGACTCTATCTGCATATAAAGCTATACTAATGTTCTGCCGTGCCAACCATTTCTCCAGTCACTTATACCAGCTTGGAAAATCTAGCCAAAGTGACCCACGTCTGTATTTCGTGTTATGAATTTGCATTACATGATTTTTACATTGCCGATTTTTCGCATTCAATAAAATAATCTTGAATTCTCAAAATTTGCGAATATATGACATATATTCTACAAAATATTTGTGAAATATTGCAAATTCGAATGTAGCCCCTGCCGTTCATCACTAATAGGCACTGCTTCTTGGTCTGTACAAATCACCTTACTTCAGTTACCTGCTTATCTGTAATTTTAATCCTAGCTATAATGAAAACACATCTGTGTATACATATAGTTGGACAGGATCCAACATTCATAATAGGTGACTATCAAACCTTATCTATTATGTCCTTGTAGAATGATCTCTGCATAGGTCACAGAGCATGCCTAAAAAACTCTCCTATAGAAGACAATAAGGCCAACTCCAGACCATTGTGTGGCCCATGTGGCTGGCTTAAAGCAATTATTTAAATGCCTTTTAAATGCTGTAAAAAACAACTAGAGTTGAGCGGACACTTAGATGTTCGTGCTCGACGGGTTCGGCCGAAATTTGGAAAAAAGTTTGAGTTCGGGACCTAAATTTGACCCGAACTTGACCCGGAATCCTATTGAAGTCAATGGGGACCCTAACTTTTGAGCACTAAAATGGCTGTAAAAATGTCATTGAAAGGGCTAGAGGGCTGCAAATGTCATCAAAATGTGGTTAAGAGCATGGCAAGTGCTCTGCAAACAAATGTGGATAGGGAAATGACTTTAAAATAACATAAGATACGTAAAAATAAAAAATAATAATCTTGATTTAGGAGGACAAGGTCCATATGGAGTAGGAGGTTGAGGAGGCGGTGGATGTAGCGTTGTAGGTGGAAGCGGCGGTGGAGGAGGAGGAGGTAGCCTACACTGCTTTTTGGTTTAAATTTTTTATTTTTTTAAATTAGGGTACACCCCAAAACATTGGGAAATATAACCTGTGATAACCCCAGCACCTCCAAGGGGTAAAGGGCAAGCTCAGGCCATGTGCCCAATTTGGAGACCCAGAAGTTGCAGGTGCTGACCCCTGTCAGTCAGTTCGTGTAGGCGTGTGCAAACTTACTGCCCCACCATGTCGCACGTCCCCGTGATGTTCACGATCCAATTTAATATCTGCTCTATCAACTTTCGATGTTCTTTTCTGCGCCTACCATGGTGATCACGGGTGGCGGGGAATCAGGGTTCCACGCCGGAGAGGGAGCGTGAGAAAGAGAGACCACATCCAAGGGAGGATTAATTTTTTCAAATTTAAAATTATAGAGTTGAATTATGGGACAAATTATTAAAGCATAAAAGTGTGACAACTTTTTAAAGTTTAAGCATTGAATGAAAGGATGTGGCGCGCATTAATTTCTGAAGAATTTATAAAATTTTATTCCCTGTCAACTATGCAGAGCAGGGGTTTCTATCCAGCAAAATTTGAAAAATGTCACCTGACAATGTAATTGACGATTTTTAAAAATTTATATTCCTGTCACCTATGTAGAGGTGACATCCACCTTCCATTTGGATATCTTCTCTATCAACTTTCGATGTTCTCTTCTGAGCCTACCATGTTGATCACGATTATCGGCGAATCAGGGTTCCACGCCGGAGAGGGAGCGTGAGAAAAAGAGACCAAATTTAAGGGAGATAAATTTATAAAAAATTTTGGGGATCGAGCGGTAGTGTAGTAAAAGCTGTTAAATTGCAAATGTGGGACAAATTACAGAAGCCCAAATGTGGGCCAGAAGAGTAAAGCGGAATTATGGGAAAAATTATTGAGGCGAAAATTTTGGACAAATTACAGAAGCCCAAATGTGGGCCAGAAGAGTAAAGCGGAATTATGGGAAAAATTATTCAGGCGAAAATTTTGGACAAATTACAGAAGCCCAAATGTGGGCTAAAAGAGTAAAGTGGAATTGTGGGAAAAGCTGTTAAAGCGCAAATGTGGTACAAATTACAGAAGCCCAAATAAGGGCCAAAAGAGTAAAGCGGAAATGTGGGATAAAGTATTGAAGCGCAAATGTTGGCCAAAAGAGTAAAGCGGAAATGTGGGACAAAGTATTGAAGCGCAAATGTGGTACAACTTGTTAAAGTTTAATCATTGAATCAAAGGAGGTGGCGAGCATCAATTAAAGGGTTTCTACCACCACATTTTGACCTAATTACCTGTCAGACACTAGCGATCTGCTAGTGTCTGCTGTACCTAACCATGCTATTGTAATTCCTTTCTGTGCAGCGGTTACCCTAAAAAACATAGTTTTATTGCTATGCTAATGAGCCTCTAGGTGCTATGGGGGTGTCTTTTCAGCACCTAGAGGCTCCGTCCACTCACTATTTCCGCCGCCCAGTGCGCTCCAGCCCGCCCCTCTCCTCTAGATTGACAGCCCACTCGTGCCTGCGCTGTGTGCTTCTGTATTCGGCACAGGCGCAGTGACTGTTGGACTGCTCTCTGCGCTGTAATCGATGCAGGTGCAGTGAAGATTTCGGCGCAGGGAGACAGTCACTGCGCCTGCGCCGAATACAGAAGCGCACGGCGCAGGCGCGAGAATTTGGCCGAGATGCAGAGAAGTAGTCTGTCAATCTAGAGGAGAGGGGAGGGCTGGAGCGCGCTGGGCGGCGGAAATAGTGAGTGGACGGAGCATCTAGGTGCTGAAAAGACGCCCCCATAGCACCTAGAGGCTCATTAGCATAGCAATAAAACTGCGTTTTTTAGGGTAACCGCTGCACAGAAAGGAATTACAATAGCATGGTTAAGTACAGCAGAAACTAGCAGATCGCTAGTGTCTGACAGCTAATTAGGTCAAAATGTGGTGGTAGAAACCCTTTAAATAAGAATTTCTGAAATTTTATTCCCTGTCACATATGCAGAGCAGGGGTTTATTCACGTCTAAAATTGTATAATGTCAACCCAAGAATGTAACAGAAAAATTAGTGAAATTTATTAACCTGTCTACTTGGTAGAGCAGGGGTCTTTGACAGAAAAAAAATTGTTTATTGTCACCCGAAAATGTTAAAGAAAAATTATTGAAATTTATTAAGCTGTCAACTAGGTAGAGGAGGGGTATATTACACCCAAAAATTGGTGAATTTCACCAGAAAATGTAACTGACAATTATTATTTTTTTAAACTTGTCTACTAGGTATAGCAGTGGTACATCACACCCAAAAATTGGAGAATTTCACCAGAAAATGTAACTGACAATTATTTATTTTTTTAAACCTGTCTACTAAGTATAGCAGTGGTACATCACACCCAAAAATTGTTGAATTTGAACTAAAAATGAAACTGACAATTTTTTTTTTACCTATCTACTAGGTTTAGCAGTGGTACATCACACCCAAAAATTCGTGAATTTCACCAGAAAAATTGAATTGACTAATTATTATATATTTTTTCTGTCTACTAGGTATAGCAGTGGTACATCACACCCAAAAATTGGTGAATTTCACCCGAAAATGTAACTGACAAAGTAGTGAAATGACATAAAATAAAATACTTACAAAAAAATAAAAAATTTGATTTATGAGGTGGAGTTCCATATGGAGTAGGAGTTTGAGGAGGCGGTGTAGGTGGAAGCGGTGGTGGAGGAGGACAAGGTAGCCAATACAGGTGTTTTTTTTTTATAAAAATTTTAAAAATTAGGGTACACTCCAAAAGAGTGTGAAATATCCAAAATACAAGAATGAGCAATTGCGCTACAGTATAACAATGGCTGGTTAGTGCCGTTATACATGTCTATTCTGCACAAGGTACGGACAAGTCCTGTGGGATCCATGCCTGGTTCATTTTAATAAACGTGACGCCCCTGCTGTGCTAAACACATGTTCAGATAATACACTGGCTGCAGGGCAGGCCAGAACCTCCAAGGCGTAAAGGGCAAGCTCAGGCCATGTGCCCAATTTGGAGACCCAGAAGTCGAAGGGGGCAGACCCGCGTCATTCAGTATGTGTAGGCGTGTGCACACATACTGCTCCACCATGTTGCTGAAATGCTGCCTCCTGCTAAGACGTTCCATATCAGCTGGTGGTGCTGGTTGTTATGGCGTGCTGACAAAGCTTTTCTACATTTCGGCCATGCTAACCCTGCCTTCTGAGGTGCTGGCGGTGCCCCAGCTGCGTTGGCGACCTCTTCCTCGTTCTCTGCCTTCGCATTGTGCTTCCACTGTGCCCCCGCTGTCAGGTGGGAATGCCACCAGCAGCGCGTCTACCAGCGTGCGCTTGTACTCGCACATCTTACGATCACGCTCCAGTGACCGAATTAAGGACGGTACGTTGTCCTTGTAACGGGGATCCAGTAGCGTGGCCAACCAGAAATAAGCACAAGTTAGAATGTGGGCAACTCGGCGGTCATTGCGGAGACACTGCAGCATGTAATCGCTCATGTGTGCCAGGCTGCCCAGAGGCAACGAAAAGCTGTCCTCTGTGGGAGGTGTATCGTCTGTGTACTCTGTATCCCCCCAGCCAGGCACCAGTGAGGGCCATGAGCTGGTCTGGGTGCCACCCTGCTGTTAACATGGTTCCTCCTCCTCCTCAATCTCCTCCTCCTCATCCTCCACCTCGTCATCCTCCAGAGCTGTGCCCTGGCTCGAAAATTGTGTACATGGCGTTTGTGGGTGCAGGAACCCACCCTCGGAGCGACTTGTGAATGACTGGCCGGAAACCCTACGAAATGATCCCTCTTCCTCTTCCTCCTCCTGTGCCACATCCTCTTCCATCATCGCCAGCAGCATTTTTTCAAGGAGGCATAGAAATGGGATAGTTACGCTGAGAACGGCGTTATCGGCACTGGCCATGTTGGTGGAGTACTCGAAACAGCGCAACAAGGAACACAGGTCTCGCATGGAGGCCCAGTCATTGGTGGTGAAGTGGTGCTGTTCCGCCGAGCGACTCACCCGTGCGTGCTGCAGCTGAACTTCCACTATCGCCTGCTGCTGCTCGCAGAGTCTGGCCAGCATGTGCAAGGTGGAGTTCCACCTTGTGGGCACGTCGCATATGAGGCAGTGAGCAGGAAGGCCGAAGTTACGCTGCAGCGCTGACAGACAAGCACCAGCAGGGTGAGAATGCCGAAAGAACGCACAGAAGGCCCGCACTTTATGCAGCAGCTCTGACATATCGGGGTAATTTTTATGGAATCTCTGCACCAACAAATTCAGCACATGCGCCAGGCAAGGGATGTGCGTCAAACTGGCTAGAGCTGCTACGAGATTTCGTCCATTATCGCACACCACCAGGCCGGGCTTGAGGCTCACTGGCACCAACCACTCATCGTTCTGTTGTTCAAGGCCCGTCCACAGCTCCTGCGCGGTGTGGGGTTTGTCCCCCAAACAGATAAGTTTTAAAACTGCCTGCTGTCGTTTACCCCGGGCTGTGCTGAAGTTGGTGGTGAAGGTGTTATGCTGACCGGATGAGGAGCTGGTAGAGGATGAGGAAGGAGAGTAGGAGAAGGAAGTAACAGGAGGCAAACTGAAGCACCTTGCAATCCTCGGTGGTGGAAGGACATGCGCCAAACTGCTATCCGCCTCAAGCCCAGCCGCCACTGCATTTACCCAGTGTGCTGTTATGGAGATATAACGGCCCTGACCGTGCTTACTGGTCCACGTATCCGTAGTCAGGTGCACCTTGCCCAGGGCCGGCCTTTGGGGTGTGCGGGCCGCACAGGGCGCCATAGCAACAGGGGCGCCGGGCGGCCGACAGCCCGCCGTGACGCAAATCTTTATTCTGCAGGGCCAGTGTGACGCAGGTAGCGCTCCAGTCCGGACTAAAGGAGTGAAGAGGGGGCGGGGCTCGTGGCCGCTCTGAGCTCCGCTCTCTCTGCTGCCTGGCTGGCCTGCGCCTGCCTGTCTCTTTAAGAGAGCAGACGGCAGACCAGTGGCTGCTGGAGACGGAGCGTAGCTGCCGCGGCCTGCACTGCACAGGCACGTCTTTCCTTTTGACGTTGCCAGTGCCACTGAGCTCCGCCCCCAGAGAGAAGACGGAGCGCGCCCAGCAGACACAGCAAGGCCCACGCGGCAGGCGGCAGCAGCACTACAGCTAGAGGAGGCTAGAGCTAGTCGTCTATGGTCTATCTACAAGAACAAGTATGTATTTATTTGGAAAATGAGAAATGTGTGTGCCAACAGTGCCATGGGGGATGGGGGGACGGGACAGAGATGCAGCATCTGGAGGGGACAGGGAGAAATGTGCCAACAGTGTGCCATGGGGGATGGGGGGACAAGACAGAGATGTGCTGATGCTGCCCATCTGGAGGGGACAGGGAGAAATGTACCAATCATTGGTAGGTACATTTCTCCCTGCCCCCTCCAGATGGGCAGCAACATCAGCACATCTCTGTCCCATATTCCTCTCCCCCAGCACATCAGTTACCTTTAGGAGGGGGGGGGATATGATTGGTGGCTATGTGCACAATCCGCATCATCCAACCCCTAATGCCCCCCAAAATGCCCGGTGTGGGGGGGGGGGGGTATGACAGGCAGGAGGAGTAATGTGTATGCGGGCCCTTGCCCTGCACTCGCTCAGCTGTGCTTGCATACATATTGTGCCCTGTGTCCACTGTCCTGTGCCCACTCTGCTAAAGCCTGGCATAGCCCAGCTATGCCCAGCTTTACCAAAGCAGACAGGCAGGAACTGTGATGTGATCATATTTATTGTATGTATGTGTGTGTGTGTGTGTGTGTGTGTCTGTCTGTCCCTGTGTGTGTGTGTGTCTCTTCCTGTCTGTCACCATCACCATGCCCACTGTTCCTATGTCTTGACGCAGCTGCATCAGGACGTTCTGTGCGGAGGAAGAAGAAGGAAGAGGAGGCAGCACCGCCAGCAGGGAGTCCGTGCGATAGACACAGGAAGGCACACTAAGGATTAAGGTAACACTACCACATGATCTACACTAGTGTTATCTGTGGTTTTACATAGGACTGCAGGTAACACTACCACATGATCTACACTAGTGTTATCTGTGGTTTTACATAGGACTGCAGGTAACACTGCCACATGATCTACACTAGTGTTATCTGTGGTTTTACATAGGACTGCAGGTAACACTACCACATGATCTACACTAGTGTTATCTGTGGTTTTACATAGGACTGCAGGTAACACTACCACATGATCTACACTAGTGTTATCTGTGGTTTTACATAGGACTGCAGGTAACACTACCACATGATCTACACTAGTGTTATCTGTGGTTTTACATAGGACTGCAGGTAACACTACCACATTATCAGCACTAGTGTTATCTGTGGTTTTACATAGGACTGCAGGTAACACTGCCACATGATCTACACTAGTGTTATCTGTGGTTTTAAATAGGACTGCAGGTAACACTGCCACATGATCTACACTAGTGTTATCTGTGGTTTTACATAGGACTGCAGCTAACACTACCACATGATCTACACTAGTGTTATCTGTGGTTTTACATAGGACTGCAGGTAACACTACCACATTATCAGCACTAGTGTTATCTGTGGTTTTACATAGGACTGCAGGTAACACTGCCACATGATCTACACTAGTGTTATCTGTGGTTTTACATAGGATTGCAGGTAACACTTCTACATTTTCAGAAATCAGAGAGCCATCACTGTCTGTGTTATCTGTATTCAGAGAGCTAAGTGTTATTTGTGGTGTTACATAGGACTGCAGGTGACATGTATTACATTATCTGTAGACTGTACTCAGAGAGTTATCACTGTGTTATCTGTAGTATATTTGTTACAAAGATTTTTTTCCTCTTTGTGTGTGTTTATGCGACCAAGTGTAAGGGGGGGGGGGGGGGGCCCATAAGGTTAGCTCGCACAGGGCGCCTGAACACCTAAGGCCGGCCCTGACCTTGCCACAGATAGTGTTGCGCAGTGCACACCTGATTTTGTTATCTACTTGGTTGTGCAGGGAAGGGATGGCTCGCCTGGAAAAGTAGTGACGGCTGGGCACGACGTAGTGTGGGACAGCCACCGCCATAAGGCCTTTAAAACTATCCGTCTCCACTAGACGGAATGACAGCATTTCAAAGGCCAGTAATTTTCAAATGCTGGCATTCAGGGCTAGTGATCGTGGGTGGGTAGGGGGGTACTTCCTCTTCCTCTCCAGCGTTTGGGAGATGGAGAGCTGAACGCTTCTGTGGGACATTGTGAAGATGCTTGGTGACCCAGGTGCTGGTGTTGCTGGCAGATCCTCTGTTTGCTGGGTGGCGGGTGGCACTGTGACTCCAGAGGTGGATGAAGAGGCCGAGACTGCAGCAAAAGAGGAAGCAGGAGGAGCCAGAGACCATTCTTGGTTTTTGAGGTGTCTACTCCACTGCAGCTCGTGCTTTTTACTTAAATGCCTGGTCATGCAGGTTGTGCTCAGCTTGAGAACGTTTATGCCTCGCTTCAGGCTCTGATTGCACAGCGTGCAAACCACTGGTGTCTTGTCGTCAGCACATTGTCTGAAAAACTGCCACGCCAGGGAACTCCTTGGAGCTGGCTTTGGTGTGCTCGGTCCCTTGCTGCGGTGGGCAGTAGCAGGCGTACTGTCTAGAGGACGGTCGCTCCGCTTTTGCACCCTGCTCCCTCTTCTGCTGTGCTGGTGGCTCTGTGCGACCACCGCCTCTTCCTCCAAACTACATAGGTCACTCGCATGACCTTGATTCCATGTAGGGTTGAGGACCTCATCGTCCTCCACATCATCTTCCACCCAGTCTTCACCCTTGCCCCCCTTGTCGGTCTGCACACTTTTGAAAGCCCCAGCAGTTGGCACCTGTGTTTCGTCATCATCCGAGACGTGCTGCAATAGTTCTCCCATGTACTCATCTTAAAAGATAAGTGGTTGGGCATCAGTGCACTCAATCTCTTCCACTTCTGGGGCAGGGCTAGGTGGATGGCCCTGGGAAACCCTGCTAACAGAGTCATCAAAAAGCATAAAAGACTGCTGCATGACTTGGGGCTAAGACTGCTTGGCTGATTTGCAAGGGGGTGAGGTGAAAGACTGATGGACATCGGCTGTAGGTGCCATCTATGGTCTTTCAGCATGAGACTAGGTGGGAGACAATGTGAAGGAACTGGAGCCACTGTCAGCAACCCAATCTACTATCGCCTGTACTTGTTCAGGCCTAACCATTTGTAGAGCCGCATTAGGCTGACAAAATACCGCTGCAGGTTCTGTCGCCTACTCGCACCTGAGGAAGGGGTTTCACTTGTGCGTGTAGCTGGCACAGATCTACCACGTCCTCCCCCTGCAACAGGAGCTCCACCAGCAGCACCACGACCTGGCCACGTCCCTTATTTGATGCTCTCCTCATATTTCTCAAATTTAGGATCTTGCCCTAAATGGTTATTTAATAGTAGAATAGAACAACAGTATGTACAGGGTGCATCTCACACGCCCTGAACCAGACTAGGCCTCAATTAAATTTGTTTGCCAAAAATGCCTGTATTTCAAATACCTGAATAAAACCCCTGTATTTAAAGGTTGTATCTCACACGCCCTGAACCAGACCAGGCCTCAATTAAATTTATTTGCCAAAAATGCCTGTATTTCAAATACCTAAATAAAACCACTGGATTTAAAGGGTGTTTCTCACACGTCCTGAACCAGACTAGGCCTCAATTAAATTTGTTTATTAAAAATGGCTGTATTTCAAATACCTGAATAAAACCCCTGTATTTAAAGGGCATTTCAAACGTCTTGATGATGTAAGGGCGCAACAATTGTGTATTTTGCCCCAAAAAGGGTGTTTTATTAAAATAGGAATATAAGCCCTGTATATACAGGGTGTATCTCACACTGCCTAACCCACACTAGGCCGCAATTAAAGATTTGTGCACAAAATGGCGGTATTTCAAATACCTGAATAGAACCACATTATGTAAAGGCTGTATCTCACAATGACATATGCAGCAAAGGCTGCAAATAACATTTTTTTTTCCACAAACGGGTGTTAGTTTAATAACTGAATATGACAGCAGTATATAACCCTGGAATTTCAAACGTGCTGATGCTGCAAGGGCTCAACAATTTTGTATTTTGCCCCAAAATGGGTGTTTTATTAATAGAAGAATATAAGCCCTGTATATACAGGGTTTATCTCACATGGCCTGACCCACACTAGGCCTCAATTAAATATTTGTGCACCAAATGGCGGTATTTCAAATACCTGAATAGAACCCGCTGTATTTAAAGGGTGTATCTCACAATGACATCTGCAGAAAAGGCTGCCAACTAATTTTTTTTGCCCAAACGGGTGTTAGTTTAATAACTGAATATGACAGCAGTATATAACCCTGGAATTTCAAATGTGCTGATGCTGCAAGGCCTGAAAAATTGTGTATTTTGCACAAAAAAAGGTGTTTTATTAATAAAATAATCAAACCCCTGTATTTAAAAGGTGTATCTCACACGCCCTGAACCAGACTAGGCCTTCTTTTAATTTTGTTTTCCCAAAATGGCTGTATTTCAAATACCCTTTATATACAGGGTGTATCTCACACGCCCTGATCCACACTAGGCCGCAATTAAATTTGTTTGCCCAAAATGGCTGTATTTCAAATACCTGAATAGAAGCCCTGTATTTAAAGGGTGTATCTCACACGCCCTGATCCACACTAGAACGCTATCAAAGAATTGTGCCCAAAATGGCTTTATTTCAAATAACTGAATAGAAAGACAGTATGTAAAGGCGGTATCTCACAATGACATTTGCAGCAAAGGCTGCCCTCAAATTATTTTTTTGCCCAAACGGGTGTTTGCTTAATAGCTGAATTTGACAGCAGTATATAACCCTGGAATTTCACACGTGCTGATGCTGCAAGGCCAGAAAAATAGTAGAATCTGGCAAAAAAGTGTGTTTTAAAAAATCCAGATAATTATGGCTGTATTTCTAGCTTAAATTGCACACTGACTAATACAGATGTTGTATATTGCCAAAAAAGTGTTTTTTTGGTAACAGAATATGAAAGCTGTATATATTAAACTTGAATTTAACACTTGCAGATCTGGAAAATAGTGTTTTTTGGCAAAAAAAGTGTGTTTTTAAAAACCCAGAAAATTATGGCTGTATTTCTAGCTTAAAGGGCTTCTGCCACCCCACTAAACTCATTATTTTTTTTTTTTGGGGTACTTATAATCCCTATACTGCGTCATATCTATACATTATGTTATTAATCATTTTCGTTCTGTAGATAAGGCAAAAAACGTACTTTTATAATATGCGGCTGGCCCTGTCAATCAACAGGAGGAGGGGGCGGTTTTTTGCGGCTGCTACCAGCAAGTAGACGCCCTACTTGCTGGTAGACAGGTAATTAGCATATTATAAAAGTACGTTTTTTGCCTTATCTACAGAACGAAAATGATTAATAACATAATGTATAGATATATATCGCAGTATAGGCATTATAAGTACCCCCAAAAAAAAATATGAGTTTAGTGGGGTGACAGAAGCCCTTTAAATTGCACACTCACTAATCTAGATGTTCTATATTGCCAAAAAAGTGTTTTTTTTGGTAATAGAATATAAAAAGCTGTATATATTAAACTTGAATTTAACACTTGCAGATCTGGAAAATAGTGTTTTTTGGCCAAAAAAAGTGTGTTTTTAAAAACCCAGAAAATTATGGCTGTATTTCTAGCTTAAAGGGATTCTGTCACCAGGTTTTGGCCTATAGAGATACGGACATGCACGGCTAGATCGCCGCTAGCATGTCCGCAATATATCTGTCCTATAGGGCTGTGCGGTTTTAATTTCTTTAAAAAAAGATTTTATAGATATGTAAATGATTCTTGAATGTGTCCAAGGGGCTGTACTAACCTTACTTGTGCCCAGCCGTGCCCAGCCACGCCCGCCTGTGAAGGAGCCCAGCACCGCCTATGTCCTCCGAATCTCCTCCTTTCATCAACGATAGATAGCCGTAATCTTGCGATGCGCGAAATCGCGCATGCGCAGTGCCGGTATAGTGTTCCTTCCCTGTGCTGGCATCAGCCTCAGGGAAAGAACTGCGCATGCGCGATCTCGCGCATCGCGAGATTACGGCTATCTATCGTTGATGAAAGGAGGAGATTCGGAGGACATAGGCGGTGCTGGGCACGGCTGGGCACAAGTAAGGTTAGTGCAGCCGCTTGGACACATTCAAGACTCATTTACATATCTATAAAATCCTTTTTTAAAGAAATTAAAACCACACAGCCCTATAGGACAGATATATTGCGGACATGCTAGCGGCGATCTAGCAGTGCATGTCCATATCTCTATAGGCCAAAACCTGGTGACAGAATCCCTTTAAGTTGCACACTGACTAAGCATGCAAATGCACCAGATGTTGTAAATGGCCAAAAAATGTTGATTTTTTTTTTTACAAACAGATTATTTGTGCTGTTTTTAAAGCTTGGATTTCAATGTCCCAAAAGCTCAGATGCAGTGCTGGTGCACTGAGCTTGCATAAAATGGCCGCCGCCGCCCACCTAACTAACTTATAAAAGTTATTTATTTTTTTGGTCACTGGGCTCAGGGCAGGATAAAAAAAATTGTGCCCTGCACCCACACAACACGATGTATGTAGATCGCTGAGTTAGATTCACACTTTGAGCAAAGGTTCTCTCCTATTCTCTCCCTATAATCACCAGCAGCATCCTCTCCCTGCACTAAGCACAGCAGAGTGACGTGCAGCGCTACGTGACTCCAGCTTATATAGAGGCTGGGTCACATGCTACACTGGCCAATCACAGCCATGCCATTAGTAGACATGGCTGTGATGGCTTCTAAGGGCACAGAGTTAAACGCTTGTGGATTGGCTGCTCTGCAGCCTTTCAAAAAGCACCACAAAAGCACCGATCACCGTAACCGAACCCAAACTTTTACTGAAATGTTCAGATTCGTGTCCGCGGTCCAAAAATCCTAAAGTTCGGTACGAACCCGAACTTTACAGTTCGGGTTCGCTCAACCCTCAAAACAACTGATGTTAAGGAAACATAATAAATTAATCTGTAATCAGAAAATAAAAACAGATTAGTAAAAAAGGATGTTTGTTGCTATCTGGTTTTTGGTGATACACATCTACAGGTAAAATTGCATAAGAATTCTGTTCTCTTTATTGCTCACTCTATAATTTATATGCTCCTTCCCATTATTTTACCTGTCTCTCTAAATAAATAAGTATCTCTACTTTATTGGACTCTTAGCACCTTTCAAGCGCCAAGTAACTAATTTACATTTCCCTATTCAAAAGGCAAGTGTCTCAGCCCAGGTGAATTCCCGGTATTATAATTGTCTTATACTGTATTATGAAAAAAGTAATAAAAAAAGACATTGCCTCCCAGCTTCTTATATTTATGTAATTTACTAATTGACAATGAGTGTTGGACCCCCCCCCAATATCTGGAGACCTGTATTTTAAACATACCAAAAGAGGAAAAATGCCTAGAGCTTTGTTAGTTATAGGTAGAGTTGAGCGAACACCTGAATGTTCGGGTTCGAGAAGTTCGGCCGAACTTCCCGGAAATGTTCGGGTTCGGGATCCGAACCCGAACCGAACTTCGTCCCGAACCCGAAC
Source organism: Bufo bufo (assembly GCF_905171765.1). NCBI lineage: Eukaryota > Metazoa > Chordata > Amphibia > Anura > Bufonidae > Bufo > Bufo bufo. Next base: position 339,978,912 of record NC_053393.1, on the reverse strand, counting down.
CCCATTGAAGTCAATGGGGACCCGAACTTTTGGGCACTAAAAAGGCTGTAAAACAGCCCAGGAAAGAGCTAGAGGGCTGCAAAAGGCAGCAACATGTAGGTAAATCCCCTGCAAACAAATGTGGATAGGGAAATGAATTAAAATAAGAATAAAAAAAATAAAAATGACCCAATATCAATTGGACAGAGGTCCCATAGCAGAAAATCTGGCTTCACGTCAGCAGAGAATCAGTCTCTTCATGCCATAGCAAAGAATCTGGCTTCATGTCAGCAGAGAATCAGTCTCTTCATGCCATAGCAGAGAATCAGGCTTCATGTCACCCACCACTGGAAGAGGCCACTGTCACATATTTAGGCCCCGGCACCCAGACAGAGGAGAGCGGTCCAGTAACAGAGAATCTGGCCTTATGTCAGCGCAGAATCAGTCTTCATGTCATAGCAGAGAATCAGGCTTCACGTCACCCACCACTGGAACAGGCCACTGTCACATATTTAGGCCCAGGCACCCAGACAGAGGAGAGCGGTCCCGTAACAGAGAATCTGGCCTTATGTCAGCGCAGAATCTGTCTTCATGTCATAGCAGAGAATCAGGCTTCACGTCACCCACCACTGGAACAGGCCACTGTCACACATTTAGGCCCAGGCACCCAGGCAGAGGAGAGCGGTCCCGTAACAGAGAATCTGGCCTTATGTCAGCGCAGAATCTGTCTTCATGTCATTGCAGAGAATCAGGCTTCACGTCACCCACCACTGGAACAGGCCACTGTCACACATTTAGGCCCAGGCACCCAGGCAGAGGAGAGAGGTCCCGTAACAGAGAATCTGGCCTTATGTCAGCGCAGAATCTGTCTTCATGTCATAGCAGAGAATCAGGCTTCACGTCACCCACCACTGGAACAGGCCACTGTCACATATTTAGGCCCAGGCACCCAGGCAGAGGAGAGAGGTCCCGTAACAGAGAATCTGGCCTTATGTCAGCGCAGAATCTGTCTTCATGTCATAGCAGAGAATCAGGCTTCACCTCACCCACCACTGGAACAGGCCACTGTCACATATTTAGGCCCAGGCACCAAGGCAGAGGAGAGAGGTCCCGTAACAGAGAATCTGGCCTTATGTCAGCGCAGAATCTGTCTTCATGTCATAGCAGAGAATCAGGCTTCACGTCACCCACGACTGGAACAGGCCACTGTCACATATTTAGGTCCAGGCACCCAGGCAGAGGAGAGAGGTCCCGTAACAGAGAATCTGGCCTTATGTCAGCGCAGAATCTGTCTTCATGTCATAGCAGAGAATCAGGCTTCACGTCACCCACCACTGGAACAGGCCACTGTCACATATTTAGGCCCAGGCACCCAGGCAGAGGAGAGAGGTCCCGTAACAGAGAATCTGGCCTTATGTCAGCGCAGAATGTGTCTTCATGTCATAGCAGAGAATCAGGCTTCACGTCACCCACCACTGGAACAGGCCACTGTAACATATTTAGGCCCAGGCACCCAGGCAGAGGAGAGAGGTCCCGTAACAGAGAATCTGGCCTTATGTCAGCGCAGAATCTGTCTTCATGTCATAGCAGAGAATCAGGCTTCACGTCACCCACCACTGGAACAGGCCACTTTTAAATATTTAGGCCCAGGCACCAAGGCAGAGGAGAGAGGTCCCGTAACAGAGAATCTGGCCTTATGTCAGCGCAGAATCTGTCTTCATGTCATAGCAGAGAATCAGGCTTCACGTCACCCACCACTGGAACAGGCCACTGTCACACATTTAGGCCCAGGCACCCAGGCAGAGGAGAGAGGTCCCGTAACAGAGAATCTGGCCTTATGTCAGTGCAGAATCTGTCTTCATGTCATAGCAGAGAATCAGGCTTCACGTCACCCACCACTGGAACAGGCCACTGTCACACATTTAGGCCCAGGCACCCAGGCAGAGGAGAGAGGTCCCGTAACAGAGAATCTGGCCTTATGTCAGCGCAGAATCTGTCTTCATGTCATAGCAGAGAATCAGGCTTCACGTCACCCACCACTGGAACAGGCCACTGTCACATATTTAGACCCAGGCAGAGGAGAGAGGTCCCGTAACAGAGAATCTGGCCTTATGTCAGCACAGAATCTGTCTTCATGTCATAGCAGAGAATTAGGCTTCACGTCACCCACCACTGGAACAGGCCACTGTCACATATTTAGGCCCAGGCACCCAGGCAGAGGAGAGAGGTCGCGTAACAGAGAATCTGGCTTCATGTCAGCACAGAATAAGTCTTCATGTCATAGCAGAGAATCAGGCTTCACGTCACCCACCACTGGAACAGGCAACTTTCACACATTTAGGCCCCGGCACCCAGACAGAGGAGAGGTTCATTCAACTTTGGGTTGCCCCGCAATATAATGGTAAAATGAAATAAAAAATAGGATTGAATGAGGAAGTGCCCTGGAGTACAATAATATATTGTTAAGGGGAGGAAGTTAATGTCTAATCTGCACAAGGGATGGACAGGTCCTGTGGGATCCATGCCTGGTTCATTTTTATGAACGTCAGCTTGTCCACATTGGCTGTAGACAGGCAGCTGCGTTTGTCTGTAATGACGCCCCCTGCCGTGCTGAATACACGTTCAGACAAAACGCTGGCCGCCGGGCAGGCCAGCACCTCCAAGGCATAAAAGGCTAGCTCTGGCCACGTGGACAATTTGGAGACCCAGAAGTTTAATGGGGCCGAATTATCAGTCAGTACGTGGAGGGGTGTGCACAGGTACTGTTCCACCATGTTAGTGAAATGTTGCCTCCTGCTAACACGTTCCGTATCAGGTGGTGGTGCAGTTAGTTGTGGCGTGGTGACAAAACTTTTCCACATCTCTGCCATGCTAACCCTGTCCTCAGAGGAGCTGGCCGTGACACAGCTGCGTTGGCGACCTCTTGCTCCTCCTCTGCCTTCGCCTTGGGCTTCCACTGGTTCCCCTGTGACATTTGGGAATGCTCTCAGTAGCGCGTCTACCAACGTGCGCTTGTACTCGCGCATCTTCCTATCACGCTCCAGTGTAGGAAGTAAGGTGGGCACATTGTCTTTGTACCGGGGATCCAGCAGGGTGGCAACCCAGTAGTCCGCACACGTTAAAATGTGGGCAACTCTGCTGTCGTTGCGTTGGCACTGCAGCATGTAGTCGCTCATGTGTGCCAGGCTGCCCAGAGGTAAGGACAAGCTGTCCTCTGTGGGAGGCGTATCGTCATCGTCCTGTGTTTCCCCCCAGCCACGCACCAGTGATGGGCCCGAGCTGCTTTGGGTGCCACCCCGCTGTGAACATGCTTCATCCTCATCCTCCTCCACCTCCTCCTAATCCTCGTTCTCCTCATCCTCCAGTAGTGGGCCCTGTCTGGCCACATTTGTACCTGGCCTCTGCTGTTGCAAAAAACCTCCCTCTGAGTCACTTCGAAGAGACTGGCCTGAAAGTGCTAAAAATGACCCCTCTTCCTCCTCTTCCTCCTGGGCCACCTCCTCTTCCATCATCGCCCTAAGTGTTTTCTCAAGGAGACATAGAAGTGGTATTGTAACGCTGATAACGGCGTCATCGCCACTGGCCATGTTTGTGGAGTACTCGAAACAACGCAACAGGGCACACAGGTCTCGCATGGAGGCCCAGTCATTGGTGGTGAAGTGTGTCTGATCCGCAGTGCGACTGACCCGTGCGTGCTGCAGCTGAAACTCCACTATGGCCTGCTGCTGCTCGCACAGTCTGTCCAGCATATGCAAGGTGGAGTTCCACCTGGTGGGTACGTCGCATATGAGGCGGTGAGCGGGAAGGCCGAAGTTACGCTGTAGCGCAGACAGGCGAGCAGCGGCAGGGTGTGAACGCCGGAAGCGCGAACAGACGGCCCGCACTTTATGCAGCAGCTCTGACATGTCGGGGTAGTTGCGAATGAACTTCTGCACCACCAAATTCAGCACATGCGCCAGGCAAGGGATGTGCGTCAAACCGGCTAGTCCCAGAGCTGCAACGAGATTTCGCCCATTATCGCACACCACCAGGCCGGGCTTGAGGCTCACCGGCAGCAACCACTCGTCGGTCTGTTGTTCTATACCCCGCCACAACATATGAGTTTCAGAATGGCCTGCTGATGTTTACCCCGGGCTGTGCTGAAGTTAGTGGTGAAGGTGTGTGGCTGACTGGATGAGCAGGTGGAAGAAGAGGAGGAGGAAGCTGAGTAGGAGGAGGAGGAGACAGGAGGCAAAGAATTTTGCCCTGCGATCCTTGGCGGCGGAAGGACGTGCGCCAAACAGCTCTCCGCCTGGGGCCCAGCCGCCACTACATTTACCCAGTGTGCAGTTAGGGAGATATAGCGTCCCTGGCCGTGCTTACTGGTCCACGTATCTGTGGTTAGGTGGACCTTGCCACAGATGGCGTTGCGCAGTGCACACTTGATTTTATCGGACACTTGTTTGTGCAGGGAAGGCACGGCTCTCTTGGAGAAGTAGTGGCGGCTGGGAACAACATACTGTGGGACAGCAAGTGACATGAGCTGTTTGAAGCTGTGTGTGTCCACCAGCCTAAATGACAGCATTTCATAGGCCAGTAGTTTAGAAATGCTGGCATTCAGGGCCAGGGATCGAGGGTGGCTAGGTGGGAATTTACGCTTTCTCTCAAATGTTTGTGAGATGGAGAGCTGAACGCTGCCGTGTGACATGGTTGAGATGCTTGGTGACGCAGGTGGTGGTGTTGGTGGTACATCCCATGTTTGCTGGGCGGCAGGTGCCAACGTTCCTCCAGAGGCAGAGGAAGAGGCCGAGGCGGTGGCAGCAGCAGCAGAAGAGGCCGAGGCAGCGGCAGCAGCAGAAGAGGTAGCAGGGGGAGCCTGAGTGACTTCCTTGTTTTTAAGGTGTTTACTCCACTGCAGTTCATGCTTTGCATGCAGGTGCCTGGTCATGCAGGTTGTGCTAAGGTTCAGAACGTTAATGCCTCGCTTCAGGCTCTGATGGCACAGCGTGCAAACCACTCGGGTCTTGTCGTCAGCACATTGTTTGAAGAAGTGCCATGCCAGGGAACTCCTTGAAGCTGCCTTTGGGGTGCTCGGTCCCAGATGGCGGCGGTCAGTAGCAGGCGGAGTCTCTTGGCGGCGGGTGTTCTAATTTTGCCCACTGCTCCCTCTTTTGCTACGCTGTTGGCTCGGTCTCACCACTGCCTCTTCCTCCGAACTGTGAAAGTCAGTGGCACGACCTTCATTCCATGTGGGGTCTAGGACCTCATCGTCCCCTGCATCGTCTTCCACCCAGTCTTGATCCCTGACCTCCTGTTCAGTCTGCACACTGCAGAAAGACGCAGCAGTTGGCACCTGTGTTTCGTCATCATCAGAGACGTGCTGAGGTGGTATTCCCATGTCCTCAGCATCAGGAAAAATAAGTGGTTGTGCGTTAGTGCATTCTATCTCTTCCACCCCTGGGGAAGGGCTAGGTGGATGCCCTTGGGAAACCCTGGCAGCAGAGTCTTCAAACAGCATAAGAGACTGCTGCATAACTTGAGGCTCAGACAGTTTCCCTGATATGCATGGGGGTGATGTGACAGACCGATGGGCTTGGTTTGCATGCGCCATCTGTGCGCTTTCTGCAGAAGACTGGGTGGGAGATAATATGAACATGCTGGATCTACTGTCGGCCACCCAATTGACTAATGCCTGTACCTGCTCAGGCCTTACCATCCTTAGAACGGCATTGGGTCCCACCAAATATCGCTGTAAATTCTGCTGGCTACTGGGACCTGAGGTAGTTGGTTCACTAGGACGTGTGGCTGTGGCAGAACGGCCACGTCCTCTCCCAGCACCAGAGGGTCCACTAACACCACCACGACCATGTCCACGTCCGCGTCCCTTATTAGATGTTTTCCTCATTGTTCCCGTTCACCACAATTTTGAGAATGGCAAATTTGGGAATGCTTTTTCAACCCAGAACAAAAAGTCTGCTTTTGCGGTCACTACAAATAACTTGACCAGATAAAACACTGCAGATTTGGTTGAATAGAGATGTGAGACCTGTTTTTTTTTGCGCTGTGTGACAGGTATAGGTTTAATCACAGAATCACACTTCTATCAGCACGCTAGCGTGTGTCTTAGGTTTTTCTGAATGACACTATCAATACCTTCAATGTAAGATTTTCTTTTTGGGATAGATTTCAAGTAGGCCTCAAATACCAGAAACTAGTTATTTTTAGAATGGCAAATTTGGGAATGCTTTTTCAACCCAGAACAAAAAGTCTGCTTTTACGGTCACTACAAATAACTTGACCAGATAAAACACTGCAGATTTGGTTGAATAGAGATGTGAGACCTGTTTTTTTTTGCGCTGTGTGACAGTTATAGGTTTAATCACAGAATGACACTTCTATCAGCACGCTAGCGTGTGTCTTAGGTTTTTCTGAATGACACTATCAATACCTTCAATGTAAGATTTTCTTTTTGGGATAGATTTCAAGTAGGCCTCAAATACCAGAAACTAGTTATTTTGAGAATGGCAAATTTGGGAATGCTTTTTCAACCCAGAACAAAAAGTCTGCTTTTACGGTCACTACAAATAACTTGACCAGCTAAAACACTGCAGATTTGGTTGAATAGAGATATGAGACCTGTTTTTTTTTTTGCGCTGTGTGACAGGTATAGGTTTAATCACAGAATCACACTTCTATCAGCACGCTAGCGTGTGTCTTAGGTTTTTCTGAATGACACTATCAATACCTTTAATGTAAGATTTTCTTTTTGGGATAGATTTCAAGTAGGCCTCAAATACCAGAAACTAGTTATTTTGAGAATGGCAAATTTGGGAATGCTTTTTCAACCCAGAAAAAAAAGTGTGCTTTTACGGTCAATACAAATAACTTGACCAGCTAAAACAGTACAGATTTGGTTGAATAGAAATGTCAGGTCTATTTTTTAGGCACTGGGTGACAGGACGGATAAACATATAATCCAGCTCACCTCCGTAGTAGAGTATATGGTCCCGGCTCCAGGGGCCCTAGGGGAGTGTTCCCGTGGCAGGCTGCAGGTAAGGAGAAAGAAGGTCCCGGAGACAAATGGAGTTCCTCTATCAGCTTTCCTTTAATTTTGCATAAAGTTGACAGACATCACCACCCTCCACATGACATAATATTGACGCGTTTCGGGTAGACACCCTTAGTCGTAACACCATGTCAAGTGTGGCTTTTCTATTTAAAGGGAGTCAAAGTTTCCTCCACCCACCGTGGGGAAAGAATCAGTCACTCCATAGGTTGCCACACACCTTGACACACCCTTTAGTTTCTTGTATCAATTACTACTATAATTGGCAACACTCTGTGCGAACATTGATCCGAGCGTATTAACCCCTACAATACCGAGGTACTCGCTTGGCATCAAAAGCCGCACCGTGTGACCATACTGTCATATTTTAAAATCGCATAGTATATATGCTCAATCCCAATACATAAAGTGAAACAAAAACTGAAATGAAAAAATGACCCTCAGCATTCCAACACTTTGTAGCTCATTATGTTCTAGCAAATAGTGTCAAATTGCACAATAAGCTAACAATGTGTTTGGAAAAATACAAATAGAATTAGTATAAAACAAAAAACAATCCATTGCGGCCGGCAGATCTCTATGTGGGACAACATCAGTAGCAATCAAAATACATATACATGTGACCTTAATAAATACATGGTTTGCAGTAAAAACTGATTGCTGCAATATTATTACAATTTACTAATTGTTTGATTGCCCCATAGAGAGAGAAAAGAGAAAATAAACGCACTGTCTAACTGCAGTTCTAAAGCTTGATAAGTGAATGAACAGAGATGTGTGCTGTAAATGAAAAGACAAAAAGGGCAAGCTATGAAAGCACTTATATCCTTCTTTAGCCTTCATATGTTCCCTTATATGGCCATACTGTCAGCAGTGAACATTTGCCATTTATTTTAGCAATTTGATAGATCACTGGTAGACATAGGTCAGTTCTTTTCTCAAATTCAGACCCGCTGGAGTTCTAGTCGCAAGTCTGAAGATCCAATAGGCTTCCCTAAGAAGGATTTTCTTTCGGTAATCTCCGCCCCTTTTGGGGGCCAAAACTCGTTCAATAGCATAGGCTTGAAAATATGACACTTGGCGTGCATGTGTTTTTATAAAGTGCCTAGCTATGTTCGAGATATTTAAGATGTTAGGATTATTAATATAATTGAGATGTTCTAGGATGCGGTTTTTAAACCTGCGGGATGTGCTGCCTATATACATGAGATCACAAAACGTGCATTTAATTGTATAAATAACACCCTCTGTGTTACAGTTTATATAACTACGGATGGGGTATTTGCACGTATGGTCCGAGTTTTCAAATGTTTTTGTGGGCAGCACATAACCGCAAGTTTTGCAGGGATTTCCTCCGCATTTAGTAAATCCTTTGTAGACAAGCCAGTTTTGCTTGAAATCTGCTCCCTTATTGCAGGCAGTATACAGGGATGGAGACAGGGAGCAGGACAGAGTTGTAGCCCTTCTAGACACAACTCTACACCCTGATTTGAGGGCTTGGTATAGAATGTGGTCATCGTATAATATGGGCAAGCATTTTTGTATTACAGTACTAATTGCATTAAATTCGCTACTATAGATTAAGGATAGCGTAGGAACTCTGTCCTGGTCACTGTCTCCATTCACCCCGGTTCGGCCGGCAGCTGATTTAATCTTAGACTTCTTTTTTGGGGTTCCAAACAACATATCTCCTCTCTTTTTGTTGGAGGCTATCTCTCTTCCCCTCTTTATCATCCACATTGGATAGTTTCTATCCTTTAATCTTTTCTCCACCTTACTAAGTTCTTCCTCCAGTTTAGCTGTATCGCTGCAGTTTCTAACTGTACGTGTAAATTCACCCACGGGGATTGCTCTGATGGTGTGGATAGGATGGTGACTTTTAGCATTTAGTATGGAGTTACCTGCCACTTCCTTCCTATAAGTGATGGTGTGCACCACCTCACCAGAAACCCCGCGGAGCGTCAGATCAAGAAAATTGGCATGAGAAGCATGAGCTGTACATACAAATTGTAGGTTATAATCATTGTTGTTTAAATATGCCTGGAGGTCTGGGACGGCAGACACACCGCCGGCCCATACCATGAGCACGTCGTCGATGTATCTGCCGTACCAGACCAAACCAGGCATAAAAGGATTTTTAAGATCGTAAATATACTTCTCCTCCCAGTATGACATTGTCAGATTGGCCAATGATGGGGAGAATTTAGCTCCCATTGACACACCGCGGGTCTGTAGGTGGAACACACCATCAAACATGAAGTAATTGTGGGTTAGCAGAAAATTGGTAATTTCACATATAAAATCCACATGCCCTGGACTAAGTCCAGTATACCGGTGGAGATGGTATTCCATCGCCAACAGAGCAACCCCGTGGGGAATGGAGGGATAAAGGGAGACCACATCTGCCGTGATCCAGCAGTAGTCTTTCTCCCAAACAAATTCGTACATTGCTCTCAGTACATCCGCTGTGTCCTTCAGGAACCCTGGGGTGCGCCTGGCCAGCGGCTGGAGAACATTGTCCAGCCAGCTGCCCAGGCGCTCCATCAGGGAACCTATCCCAGACACTATGGGGCGAAGGGGGGGGGGGTGGACGCCTTTATGGACTTTCGGCAATGCATGCATAATCGGTGTGACTGGGGCATCCACACACAGATATTTATATTCTCTGTCGCCAAAGATCCCTAGATCCTTCCCTTTCTGTAATAATGACATATAACTAACCATATAATCCCGTAGTGGATCCTTCGGTAACTTGCTGTATGTGGATGTATCAGCCAGCATTTCCCGTAATTGGTTGCCATAAGTTTCTTTGTCCATTACTACCACCGCCCCCCCCTTGTCCGCCATTTTGATAACCAAAGAGTCACATTGTTGTAACTCCTGAAGAGCTTGGATTTGGGGAGCACTGAGATTGCTATTATAATTTTTGTTTTTACTTGTTATCTCAATATTTCTCAGTTCTTTCTCCAGAACCTCCTGGAAAGTGTCCATACTGTCAGTGCGTGACATAATTGGATAAAATTTGGTATTTCGTGTTTGAAACTTTCCAGGAGGGCCGGGTAGATCCCTGATTCCCTGCTCTTCCTGAAGATCCTCCAGACAACACAAAGAAACTTGTTCTCTAAATAATAGGTTTTTGTATGAATTTTCCCTATAACTTTGTAATTTATTTTGTGGAGAACCTGGAGGGGACGGGATATCAAAAAAATGTCGGGATACTGTGAGGTTACGCACAAACTTGTTTATATCGAGCAAAGTGGAAAACATATCAAAGTGCCCTGTGGGTGCAAAATTCAAACCCAGGGACAGCACACATCTCTGTTCATCACTCAATATCACATCAGACAAGTTGATAACACTTAGTTCATCAGGATTCATTTCTGTCTCACCTGCAGTCGGGTATTTCTTGGATGCCGTGGACCTGTGCCTCCGTCCGCCCCTTGTTCTATGTTTTTTGAGAGAGGAACTGGATCTCTTTTTTCTTTATCCATTTTGGATTTTTTATAATAGGAGGCAGTATTGCCAATCTCATCAGATAAAAAAGGCAGGGCGGAGGCATCAGCTTCCGGCTCCAATTCATCGGCTGCATGCGAGAGTTCTAAACCCTCCGAATCTGAAGAGAAACTGACCCTGGACACACGTTTCTCTATTTGTTTTTTCTTACGATTTTTCAATATAGACTTAGGTGTAGAATACATATTATCCCTTCTTCCCCATTCATAAACCTGATTATGGTTATAATCATATAAATCACGCTGGTATTTGGAATGTTTGTACTCCATGATGGTATCTTCAAGTTTAGTAATTGATGTCATCATGTTTTCTTCCCTTTGTATATATTCTGCGTTGTTATTATATTTTTCCAGTGTCTCTCTGGTCAGTAGTATCTCTCGCTGAAGTGCAGACAGTTTGTCGTTTTCAAGCTCTATAATAAGTTTCATCAACTCCATAGAACAATCAGTCAGGATGTTATTCCATCGACATACAAAGTCATCCGAGAAGACCGTGGTGGGGACTTTTTTAATTCTTAACCCACGCGGGATCATGCTCTGTTCTCTATATTTCGTAAGAGTAATACAGTCCCACCATACACGGGTTTCCTGGTTTAATAAGCGCTCCAATTTATTAAGTCCGCTTTTAATATCCAGATCTTTGGAGCTGTCTGTGTCTTTGGCAGAGAAAACCGAGTCCGCCTTGGATTGTCGATCAGGTCGGACGCTGAAGGCCATGATTAAAAGGTGTGTCAATGTGGGATGGGTGGGAGTCTGGGATATGAACAATCCAAAAGCTAGAGGTGATATTAACTCTTCAGGACCACGGGGGTGTAGCACGGAAAACAACACTTTGCAATACGGATAAACATATAATCCAGCTCACCTCCGTAGTAGAGTATATGGTCCCGGCTCCAGGGGCCCTAGGGGAGTGTTCCCGTGGCAGGCTGCAGGTAAGGAGAAAGAAGGTCCCGGAGACAAATGGAGTTCCTCTATCAGCTTTCCTTTAATTTTGCATAAAGTTGACAGACATCACCACCCTCCACATGACATAATATTGACGCGTTTCGGGTAGACACCCTTAGTCGTAACACCATGTCAAGTGTGGCTTTTCTATTTAAAGGGAGTCAAAGTTTCCTCCACCCACCGTGGGGAAGGAATCAGTCACTCCATAGGTTGCCACACACCTTGACACACCCTTTAGTTTCTTGTATCAATTACTACTATAATTGGCAACACTCTGTGCGAACATTGATCCGAGCGTATTAACCCCTACAATACCGAGGTACTCGCTTGGCATCAAAAGCCGCACCGTGTGACCATACTGTCATATTTTAAAATCGCATAGTATATATGCTCAATCCCAATACATAAAGTGAAACAAAAACTGAAATGAAAAAATGACCCTCAGCATTCCAACACTTTGTAGCTCATTATGTTCTAGCAAATAGTGTCAAATTGCACAATAAGCTAACAATGTGTTTGGAAAAATACAAATAGAATTAGTATAAAACAAAAAACAATCCATTGCGGCCGGCAGATCTCTATGTGGGACAACATCAGTAGCAATCAAAATACATATACATGTGACCTTAATAAATACATGGTTTGCAGTAAAAACTGATTGCTGCAATATTATTACAATTTACTAATTGTTTGATTGCCCCATAGAGAGAGAAAAGAGAAAATAAACGCACTGTCTAACTGCAGTTCTAAAGCTTGATAAGTGAATGAACAGAGATGTGTGCTGTAAATGAAAAGACAAAAAGGGCAAGCTATGAAAGCACTTATATCCTTCTTTAGCCTTCATATGTTCCCTTATATGGCCATACTGTCAGCAGTGAACATTTGCCATTTATTTTAGCAATTTGATAGATCACTGGTAGACATAGGTCAGTTCTTTTCTCAAATTCAGACCCGCTGGAGTTCTAGTCGCAAGTCTGAAGATCCAATAGGCTTCCCTAAGAAGGATTTTCTTTCGGTAATCTCCGCCCCTTTTGGGGGCCAAAACTCGTTCAATAGCATAGGCTTGAAAATATGACACTTGGCGTGCATGTGTTTTTATAAAGTGCCTAGCTATGTTCGAGATATTTAAGATGTTAGGATTATTAATATAATTGAGATGTTCTAGGATGCGGTTTTTAAACCTGCGGGATGTGCTGCCTATATACATGAGATCACAAAACGTGCATTTAATTGTATAAATAACACCCTCTGTGTTACAGTTTATATAACTATGGATGGGGTATTTGCACGTATGGTCCGAGTTTTCAAATGTTTTTGTGGGCAGCACATAACCGCAAGTTTTGCAAATCCAAGCTCTTCAGGAGTTACAACAATGTGACTCTTTGGTTATCAAAATGGCGGACAAGGGGGGGGCGGTGGTCGTAATGGACAAAGAAACTTATGGCAACCAATTACGGGAAATGCTGGCTGATACATCCACATACAGCAAGTTACCGAAGGATCCACTACGGGATTATATGGTTAGTTATATGTCATTATTACAGAAAGGGAAGGATCTAGGGATCTTTGGCGACAGAGAATATAAATATCTGTGTGTGGATGCCCCAGTCACACCGATTATGCATGCATTGCCGAAAGTCCATAAAGGCGTCCACCCCCCCCCCCTTCGCCCCATAGTGTCTGGGATAGGTTCCCTGATGGAGCGCCTGGGCAGCTGGCTGGACAATGTTCTCCAGCCGCTGGCCAGGCGCACCCCAGGGTTCCTGAAGGACACAGCGGATGTACTGAGAGCAATGTACGAATTTGTTTGGGAGAAAGACTACTGCTGGATCACGGCAGATGTGGTCTCCCTTTATCCCTCCATTCCCCACGGGGTTGCTCTGTTGGCGATGGAATACCATCTCCACCGGTATACTGGACTTAGTCCAGGGCATGTGGATTTTATATGTGAAATTACCAATTTTCTGCTAACCCACAATTACTTCATGTTTGATGGTGTGTTCCACCTACAGACCCGCGGTGTGTCAATGGGAGCTAAATTCTCCCCATCATTGGCCAATCTGACAATGTCATACTGGGAGGAGAAGTATATTTACGATCTTAAAAATCCTTTTATGCCTGGTTTGGTCTGGTACGGCAGATACATCGACGACGTGCTCATGGTATGGGCCGGCGGTGTGTCTGCCGTCCCAGACCTCCAGGCATATTTAAACAACAATGATTATAACCTACAATTTGTATGTACAGCTCATGCTTCTCATGCCAATTTTCTTGATCTGACGCTCCGCGGGGTTTCTGGTGAGGTGGTGCACACTATCACTTATAGGAAGGAAGTGGCAGGTAACTCCATACTAAATGCTAAAAGTCACCATCCTATCCACACCATCAGAGCAATCCCCGTGGGTGAATTTACACGTACAGTTAGAAACTGCAGCGATACAGCTAAACTGGAGGAAGAACTTAGTAAGGTGGAGAAAAGATTAAAGGATAGAAACTATCCAATGTGGATGATAAAGAGGGGAAGAGAGATAGCCTCCAACAAAAAGAGAGGAGATATGTTGTTTGGAACCCCAAAAAAGAAGTCTAAGATTAAATCAGCTGCCGGCCGAACCGGGGTGAATGGAGACAGTGACCAGGACAGAGTTCCTACGCTATCCTTAATCTATAGTAGCGAATTTAATGCAATTAGTACTGTAATACAAAAATGCTTGCCCATATTATACGATGACCACATTCTATACCAAGCCCTCAAATCAGGGTGTAGAGTTGTGTCTAGAAGGGCTACAACTCTGTCCTGCTCCCTGTCTCCATCCCTGTATACTGCCTGCAATAAGGGAGCAGATTTCAAGCAAAACTGGCTTGTCTACAAAGGATTTACTAAATGCGGAGGAAATCCCTGCAAAACTTGCGGTTATGTGCTGCCCACAAAAACATTTGAAAACTCGGACCATACGTGCAAATACCCCATCCGTAGTTATATAAACTGTAACACAGAGGGTGTTATTTATACAATTAAATGCACGTTTTGTGATCTCATGTATATAGGCAGCACATCCCGCAGGTTTAAAAACCGCATCCTAGAACATCTCAATTATATTAATAATCCTAACATCTTAAATATCTCGAACATAGCTAGGCACTTTATAAAAACACATGCACGCCAAGTGTCATATTTTCCCCAAAAGGGGCGGAGATTACCAAAAGAAAATCCTTCTTAGGGAAGCCTATTGGATCTTCAGACTTGCGACTAGAACTCCAGCGGGTCTGAATTTGAGAAAAGAACTGACCTATGTCTACCAGTGATCTATCAAATTGCTAAAATAAATGGCAAATGTTCACTGCTGACAGTATGGCCATATAAGGGAACATATGAAGGCTAAAGAAGGATATAAGTGCTTTCATAGCTTGCCCTTTTTGTCTTTTCATTTACAGCACACATCTCTGTTCATTCACTTATCAAGCTTTAGAACTGCAGTTAGACAGTGCGTTTATTTTCTCTTTTCTCTCTCTATGGGGCAATCAAACAATTAGTAAATTGTAATAATATTGCAGCAATCAGTTTTTACTGCAAACCATGTATTTATTAAGGTCACATGTATATGTATTTTGATTGCTACTGATGTTGTCCCACATAGAGATCTGCCGGCCGCAATGGATTGTTTTTTGTTTTATACTAATTCTATTTGTATTTTTCCAAACACATTGTTAGCTTATTGTGCAATTTGACACTATTTGCTAGAACATAATGAGCTACAAAGTGTTGGAATGCTGAGGGTCATTTTTTCATTTCAGTTTTTGTTTCACTTTATGTATTGGGATTGAGCATATATACTATGCGATTTTAAAATATGACAGTATGGTCACACGGTGCGGCTTTTGATGCCAAGCGAGTACCTCGGTATTGTAGGGGTTAATACGCTCGGATCAATGTTCGCACAGAGTGTTGCCAATTATAGTAGTAATTGATACAAGAAACTAAAGGGTGTGTCAAGGTGTGTGGCAACCTATGGAGTGACTGATTCCTTCCCCACGGTGGGTGGAGGAAACTTTGACTCCCTTTAAATAGAAAAGCCACACTTGACATGGTGTTACGACTAAGGGTGTCTACCCGAACTGGGTGACAGGCTCAACTTGCCCCTGATGTAATATATGGCCAAAAAATAACCACACTGTTGATGGTTAAATGCACTTGGGTGACACAGGCTCAGCCTGCACCAGATGTAGTATATGGCCAAAAAATAATCAGACTGTTGATGGTTAAATGCACTTGGGTGACACAGGCTCAGCCTGCACCAGATGTAGTATATGGCCAAAAAATAATCAGACTGTTGATGGTTAAATGCACTTGGGTGACACAGGCTCAGCCTGCAGCTGATGTAGGATATAGCACAAAATAACCACACTATCGATGGTTAAATACACTTGGGTGACACAGGCTCAGCCTGCAGCTGATGTAGTATATGGCCAAAAAATAGTTAATCTGCCTAATCTCGCCCTAACGTCGCAGCTGCAACCTCTCCCTATACTGATCATAGCAGAGTGACGTGCGGCGCTACGTGACTCCAGCTTAAATAGAGGCTGGGTCACATGGTGCACTGGCCAATCACAGCCATGCCAATAGTAGGCATGGCTGTGATGGCCCTTTGGGCCAAGTAGTATGACGCTTGTCGATTGGCTGCTTTGCAGCCTTTCAAAAAGCGCCAAGAAAGCGCCGAACACCGAACTCGAACCCGGACTTTTACGAAAATGTTCGGGTTCGGGTCCGTGTCACGGACACCCCAAAATTCGGTACGAACCCGAACTATACAGTTCGGGTTCGCTCATCCCTAGTTATAGGCCAATTTCTCTTTCATTCACTTACTATCAGTGTCGGACTGACCCACCAGAGTACCAAAGGATCCTTCAGTGGGTCCAGACTCTTAAACCATAGCTGGGTCCTAAGGTACAGGAGAAAAAAAATGGAGTTGCCTTTAAAGCCAATAAATTGCCTTTAGGGTCTATTTATTTATTGATGATATGATATGATATGAAAGTCGGGCCTCATTAGCTGAAAGTACTAGCTTCAAGTACTACATTAAGTACTAGTAAAGAGATATTGCAGCAGACTGAAGAGATTCAAGAGATACTGCAAGAGATTGGCTTAGAGTCTCCAACTGGCTCATCTGTGTTGTTTTTGCTGATCATTGATTGAGAAGAGGTAAGGAATTCGGTCAGCTGTTTGCTATTGTGCGTTTGCTAATGAGCCTAGCTCACTAAGGTGTTACATTTGTTGCTGGGGGAGGAGTTTGGGAAGGAGTGTGTGTATATATAGAGACAGACTCATTAGCTGGCCTAATTCATTAGCTGAAAGTACTAGCTTCAAGTACTACATTAAGTACTAGTAAAGAGATATTGCAGGAGATAGTCAGGAGGTAGGCTGGAAGGTGGAAACAATACAAAAAAAAAAAGGTAAGATTTGTTTGATTTAAAGTTACAAATTTATTTTTTTTATTTTTTTCTCCTCTTTAAGGCCTCTTTCACACTTGCGTTGTCCGGATCCGGCGTGTACTCCACTTGCCGGAATTACACTCCGGATCCGGAAAAACGCAAGTGTACTGAAAGCATTTGAAGACGGAACCGTCTTCCAAATGCTTTCAGTGTTACTATGGCACCCAGGACGCTATTAAAGTCCTGGTTGCCATAGTAGGAGCGGGGAGCGGGGGAGCGGTATACTTACAGTCCGTGCGGCTCCCCGGGCGCTCCAGAATGACGTCAGAGCGCCCCATGCGCATGGATGACGTGATCCATGCGATCACGTGATCCATGCGCTTGGGGCGCCCTGACGTCACTCTGGAGCGCCCCGGGAGCCGCACAGACGGTAAGTATACTGCTCCCCCGCTCCCCGCTACACTTACCATGGCTGTCAGGACTTTAGCGTCCCGGCAGCCATGGTAACCACTCTGAAAAAGCTAAATGTCGGCTCCGGCAATGCGCCGAAACGACGTTTAGCTTAAGGCCGGATCCGGATCAATGCCTTTCAATGGGCATTAATTCCGGATCCGGCCTTGCGGCAAGTGTTCCGGATTTTTGGCCGGAGCAAAAAGCGCAGCATGCTGCGGTATTTTCTCCGGCCAACAAACGTTCCGTACCGGAACTGAAGACATCCTGATGCATCCTGAACGGATTACTCTCCATTCAGAATGCATTAGGATAATCCTGATCAGGATTCTTCCGGCATAGAGCCCCGACGACGGAACTCTATGCCGGAAGACAATAACGCAGGTGTGAAAGAGCCCTAAAATGGCAGACTTGGTTCAGTGCAGGAATTGTTGTGCATTTATTTCATGTTCCACTCTTTGGAGATTCGGATGCTGTCAGATCTGTAGACAGTTCTCCTTACTGCAGCAGGAAATTGCATTTTTGAAAGCTGAAATATTTAAATTATCTGTTAAACAAACTCCAGCTAGGACTGCTGCAATGCCACTGCCACAGAGGACCCCCAGAAATGGCAGATGGGTTAATGTAGGTTCTGGAAGTCTTAGAGTGGTGGATAGAAGACATGTCCCACAGTCGGTGGTTCTCCATAATTCATTTGCAGCACTCTCAGAATGTAAGGACAACATGGATATGGACTCAAGCACAGAGGGTGAGAAACCATCGACTCCTATGTCTAATGTATGCAACAAAAAAGATAAAGTGAAGTCTCAAAGGATGCAGCTGTTGCTGGGTGATTCAATCATAAGAAGTGTGGAGCTTAAAGAAAATGGTTTTGTGAGATGTCTCCCTGGGGCTACTGCTAGAAGAGATAGAAGACGTATTATTAATATTGTTAAGCAAGCAAAGCAGGAAGGGGACGTGGATGTTCTTGTCCATCTAGGGACAAATGACCTGGCTTGCAATGAAGTGTCAGAGGTGAAAAAATCTTTTATCACACTTGGTAATGACGTACAGGATTTTGCATCCACCATTTCATTTTCTGAAGTTCTGCCTGTGCATAATGTTCAGAATGATAGGCAGAGGCGCATAAAGGAGTTCAACATATGGCTTGGTAAATGGTGTCAAGAGCAAGGATTTGGCTTTGTTTCTCATGATAGCTCTACTTGGAATAGAAAGGAACTGTACAAAAAAGATGGTTTGCATCTTTCTCTCAAAGGAACAAATGTACTTAGTGAACAACTCCAAGAATTTGCGAAAGAGTATTTAAACTAGGAAGGGGGGGCAAAAGAGTGAAAATAAAAGAGTCCAATTGCCCCCCGAAACAATGCCAGAACAGGCCAGAAGCACTGAGGTTAAGAAATGATAAGCTCAGAGTCCTGTCTACAAATGCTCGCAGTTTAGGTAAAAAAATCAATGAACTTGGGTCAATAAGGGCATCTGAGAATGTAGATTTAGTGGCTGTTACGGAGACATGGTTTAATGAAAGAAATGACTGGGACATAACCATACCAGGGTACTCTTTATACAGAAGAGACAGAGAAGGCAAGAAAGGAGGAGGAGTGGCCCTGTATGTGAAAGATAGCATTAAATCTAACCTAATACAAGTTGGTGAGGCCAACATAGAGTCAGTTTGGGTTACGTTGCAGTTTGCTAACCATGCAGTAACTCGTGTAGGTGTGATATATAGACCACCTGGTCAAGTTAAAGAACTAGATGATCTACTAGTTGAAGAAATAGCTAAAATGACAATGAAAGGAGAAGTTATCATTATGGGAGATTTCAATCTTCCAGATATAAACTGGAAAACCAAAATAGCAAGTTCTACCAGGAGTACAGATATTCTAAATTCCCTACTGGGGTTATCTCTACAACAAGTGGTTGAGGAGCCAACCCGGAGGGAGGCCATTTTGGATTTGGTATTCACAAACGGGGATTCGGTATATGATGTCATTGTAGGCGAAACCTTGGGATCTAGTGATCACCAGTCAGTGTGGTTTAATATAAGAACTGTGAAAGAGTCCCACCACACAAAAACAAAAGTTTTAGATTTTAGAAAAACAGACTTTTCAAAAATGAAATTAGTCATAAATGAGTCCTTATCAGACTGGAACGGATTACATGGAGTCCAGGAGAAATGGGACTACTTAAAAGGTGCATTATTGAAGGCAACAGAAAATTGCATTAGACTCGTCAATAAAAGCAAAAAAAGGAGGAGACCAATGTGGTACTCAGCAGAAGTGGCCCAAATCATTAAAAATAAAAAGCTAGCATTTTGTAATTATAAAAAAACCCAGAGCAATGAAGATAAGGAAATCTACAAGATTAGGCAGAGAGAGGCCAAGCAAGTTATAAGAACTTCTAAAGCGCAGGCAGAAGAAAAACTAGCTCAGTCTATGAAAAAAGGGGATAAGACATTCTTCAGATATATAAATGAAAAAAGGAAATTAAAACAAGGAATAACTAAATTAAAAACAAAGGACGGAAGGTATGTAGAAGAGAATAAAGGGCTAGCCGACTGCCTTAATGAATACTTCTGTTCAGTTTTTACAAAAGAAAAAGGAGAAGGACCTCCACTAGAAAGAATGACTATTAAATCGTTTGATGCATGTATCTTTACAGAGGAAGATGTTCTAAGTTTGCTGTCTAAGGTGAAGACAGATAAGTCACAGGGGCCTGATGAGATACACCCAAAATTATTAAAAGAGCTTAGTGGTGAGCTGGCAAAACCGTTAACAGATTTATTTAACCAATCATTAGTAACAGGAGTCGTCCCGGAAGATTGGAAATTGGCAAATGTCGTGCCCATTCACAAGAAAGGTAGTAGGGAGGAATCGAGCAACTATAGACCAGTGAGTCTGACATCAATAGTAGGCAAATTAATGGAAACCCTATTAAAGGATAGGATTGTGGAACATCTAAAATCCCATGGATTGCAAGATGAAAAACAACATGGGTTTACTTCAGGGAGATCATGTCAAACAAATCTTATAGATTTTTTTGACTGGGTGAATAAAATAATAGACGGTGGAGGTGCAGTAGACATCGCATATCTAGATTTTAGTAAGGCTTTTGACACTGTCCCACATAGAAGACTTATCAATAAACTGCAGTCATTGAGCATGGACTCCCATATTGTTGAGTGGATTAGGCAGTGGCTGAGTGACAGACAACAGAGGGTTGTAGTCAATGGAGAACATTCAAAACAAGGTAATGTTACCAGTGGGGTTCCACAGGGATCTGTACTGGGACCGATTTTGTTTAATATCTTCATAAGTGATATTGCAAAAGGCCTCGCTGGTAAGGTTTGTCTTTTTGCTGATGACACAAAGATATGTAACAGGGTTGATGTTCCTGGAGGGAAACGCCAAATGGAAAAGGATTTAGGAAAACTAGAAGAATGGTCAGAACTCTGGAAACTGAAATTTAATGTGGATAAGTGCAAGATAATGCACCTGGGGCGAAAAAACCCAAGGGCAGAATATAGAATATTTGACACAGTCCTGACCTCAGTATCTGAGGAAAGGGATTTAGGAGTAATTATTTCAGAAGACTTAAAGGTGGGAAGACAATGTAATAGAGCAGCACGAAATGCCAGCAGAATGCTTGGATGTATAGGGAGAGGTATAAGCAGTAGAAAGAGTGAAGTGCTTATGCCGCTGTACAGAACACTGGTGAGACCTCACTTGGAGTATTGTGCGCACTACTGGAGGCCATATCTCCAGAAGGATATAGATACTCTAGAGAGAGTTCAGAGAAGAGCTACTAAACTAGTACATGGATTGCAGGATAAAACTTACCAGGAAAGGTTAAAGGACCTTAATATGTATAGCTTGGAAGAAAGAAGAGACAGAGGGGATATGATAGAAACTTTTAAATACATAAAGGGAATCAACTCGGTAAAGGAAGAGAGCATATTTAAAAGAAGAAAAACTACCACAAGAGGACACAGTTTTAAATTAGAGGGGCAAAGGTTTAAAAGTAATATAAGGAAGTATTACTTTACTGAGAGAGTAGTGGATGCATGGAATAGCCTTCCTGCAGAAGTGGTAGCTGCAAATACAGTGAAGGGGTTTAAGCATGCATGGGATAGGCATAAGGCCATCCTTCATATAAGATAGGGCCGGGGGCTATCCATAGTATTCAGTATATTGGGCAGACTAGATGGGCCAAATGGTTCTTATCTGACGACACATTCTATGTTTCTATGTTTCTATAAGAATAATTGGTGGGTAGAAGGAACCCCAGTCCAACCCTGCTTACCATAAAAAATGTGGGCTAAGAGTACCGTATAGAACCAGGAAAGGTTGAATTTATTGCAGGTAGAGAAGAATAATTTAATCCTGCAAAACAATACACTATTTATCTTGATAAGATAAGAAAATAAACTCCCTGTTGTCCTTATCGGCACATATTCCGAAAAAATCTCTTGAATGAGATGGTTGGACAGGAATGCCTCCTTTTCCCAGCATTGTTCATTCTGGCCAAGGAGACCCTTATTCAGACAATATGTCAAACTGAAGACATTCAGGGCTGGAGAGTTGGGAAAGTTGGAGACTTTTACTACAGATTTAGTTATTCTCATTTCCGCATTGCTGCAATTTTTTTTTATAAATTTGGGAAAATCTACAACTTCAGGATAAACTTTTGAAAATCTGAGATACTAAATATAAGTGCCCCTCAAACTTTTATACAATACCCTCTTGTTTGGCTTGCATACTCTATTAAAGTATTGGGCATTCAGATACTGGGAGACATTTCACCCCTTTCTTACCAATTTTGAAACTCACCTAGACAAGATGCATCTCTTATTCACATCATTGGAAGTTTTTTTGTTCATCTGGCTCTACCTGTACCTTGACATGCTTGCTCCTCACAGCCCTACACGTTGCATTTTCTCTATATTTATATTTACTTTACTATATAGCGATGACATATTCTGCAGTGATTTACAGACATTATCACCACTCATGATTCTATATCAGAATGTTTTCTCTGTCAGCATAGATTTCATATCCGTATAGTAACATAGTAACATAGTAACATAGCCAATTTTCCCCACTTTAGGGGAAAAAAAATTTCTTCCCGTCTCCAATCAGGCAATCAGACTAACTCCCTGGATCAACGACCCCTCTCTAGTAGCTATAGCCTGTAATTTTATTACGCTCCAGAAATACATCCAGGCCCCTCTTGAATTCCATTATTGTACTCACCATCACCACCTCCTCAGGCAGAGAGTTCCATAGTCTCGCTGCTCTTACCATAAAGAATCCTCTTCTATGTTTGTGTACAAACCTTCTTTCCTCCAGACGCAGAGGATGTCCCCTCGTCACAGTCACAGTCCTGGGGATAAATAGATGATGGGATAGATCTCTGTACTGACCCCTGATATATTTATACATATTAATTTGATCTCCCCTCAGTCGTCTTTTTTCTAAAGTGAATAACCCTAATTTTGATAATCTTTCAGGGTACTGTAGTTGCCCCATTCCAGTTATAACTTTAGTTGCTCTTCTCTGAACCCTCTCCAGCTCTGCTATGTCTGCCTTGTTCACAGGAGCCCAGAACTGTACACAGTACTCCATGTGTGGTCTGACTAATGATTTGTAAAGTGGCAGGACTATGTTCTCATCACGGGCATCTATGCAACCCATTATCTTTTTGGCCTTGGCAGCAGCTGCCTGACACTGGTTTTTGCAGCTTAGTTTGCTGTTTATTAAAATTCCTAGATCTTTTTCCATGTCAGTGTTACCGAGTGTTTTACTATTTAGTATGTCTTTGGAGTGTGGGAGGAATCTGGAGTACCCAGAGGAAACCCACGCAAAAAAATAGAGAACATGAAAACTCCATGCAGATGTTGTTCTTAGGCTACTTTCACACTTGCGTTGTTCTTTTCCGGCATAGAGTTCCGTCACAGGGGCTCTATACCGGAAAAGAACTGATCAGGCATATCCCCATGCATTCTGAATGGAGAGTAATCCGTTCAGTTTGCATCAGGATGTCTTCAGTTTAGTCGTTTTGACTGATCAGGCAAAAGAGAAAACCGCAGCATGCTACGGTTTTCTCTCCGGCGAAAAAACCGGAAGACTTGCCTGAACGCCGGATCCGGCATTTTTTCCCATAGGAATGAATTAGCACCGGATCCGGTATTCAGAATCCCGGAATGCCGGATCAGTCGTTCCGGCATGCGCATGCGCAGATCGGTAAAAATGTGAAAAAATGTACAAGACGGATCCGTCGGTCCGCATGACAAGCGGAGAGACGGATCCGTCCTTGCAATGCATTTGTGAGACGGATCCGTCTCACAAATGCTTTCAGTCAGCGGCAGATCGGCGGATCCGGCGGGCAGTTCCGACGACGGAACTGCCCGCCAGATCACACTGCCGCAAGTGTGAAAGTAGATTTTAACCTAGGATTCTATCGCAACAAGGCATTAGTGCTAACCACCGTGCTGCCCTGTGTAACTAGATTTTCCATGGCAATTTGATATACTGTAGTGTATTTGTTTTGCTATTCTGCTTTTCCCTTATGGTAGACTTATACATGTTAAAACTATGTAGATATAATATGCATTAACTGCTCTTTTTATATTATTGTCTTCTCGTTATTTGTATTTTTCCAGTACATCTATGTAATTTACAGCTAGTGCCCTGCATGGCATTTTATTATTAAACTGTATTTCTGTTCTTGCATTAAAAAATGTTTTAGAAAATATAGAAAAAAAATTTATAAAAAGTTTTGATGTCGTTTTCTGAAGTTATGGTAATGGATAGAGATGAGTGAATTTTTAAAAGTTTGCCGAATTTTTCGAAAAAATTTGTTTTGATTCGAATTTATTTGTGGCAAATCGTGTTAAAAAATTGCTATTTCCTGGCTGCAGAGAGCCTTTATAGTGGTGTAGAACACTGTAGTAGTCTGCTGTGGTAGTGAAATAATACTGTGAGTCAGTAATCCATCGGTATTGGTCAGTAATCCATCGGTATTGCTAATGCCCAAAAAAACAGGAGTGGATTTAAAACAGAGAGGGCAAGTTAATGGAATATTTGCATGTCTTCTGTGTTTTGTACCCATTCCTGCTTTTGGCTACCAAATCACAAGCCATGACAGGACCATACAGGCCTTACAGCTGCTACACAGGCAGAATCTGTTGTGTGTCTCATTTTTCCTTCCTTCTAACAGATCAGAAGGGTCAAATAAATGATGTCAGGCAGGCCAAAAGGCAAAATAGTGCCCCAGCCTTGAAGTGGGGAGGGTAGGAACAGCATAAGAAGTCCACAGAGTAACCCTATGACATAGTGGTGAGGTGAAAGCAGCATGAGGAGACCACAGATTGGCCAAATTACAGAGTTTGTAGGTGGCGGCAGCATTAGAAGGAGGCCACAGAGTGGCACAATACCAGTGTGGAGGTGGCGGCAGCACCAGGAGGCCACAGAGCGGCACAATGACAGAGTGGTGAGGTGGAGACAGCATCAGGAGGCCACAGGGTGGCACAATGACAGAGTGTGAAGGTAGTGGCAGCAGCAGCATCTGGAGGAGGCCACAAAGTGGCACAATGACAGTGTGGAGGTGGCAGCAGCAGCATCAGGAGACCACAGAGTGGCAAGGTGACATAGTGTGGAGGTGACAGCAGCATCAGGAGACCACAGAGTGGCAAGGTGACATAGTGTGGAGGTGGCATCAGCCTCAGGAGACCACAGAGTGACCCGGTGACAGAGTGGGGAGGTGGCAGCAGCATCAGGAGACAACATAGTGGCAAGGTGACATAGTGGGGAGGTGACGGCAGAATCAGGAGACCACACAGTGGCAAGGTAACATAGTATGGAGGTAACAGCAGCATCAGTAGACCACAAAGTGGCAAGGTGACATTGTGGGGAGGTAGCAGCCCCATCAGGAGACCACAGAGTGACCCGTTGACAGAGTGGGGAGGTGGGTGGCAATACCAGTACCAGCCGAAGATGGTGGGTGAAAGAAGGAGAACTTTGCATATGATGTATGGCATTAGTTGGGTGGCAGCATCAGAATAGTAGCTGAGGCAGGTAGCCAGAAGAAACCAGTATCTTTTGGCAAAGTGTTGGTATGGCATCATGGATGATCTAGTCTGATGCATCAGGCATTGGTGAGTGGAAATCCTGGCTGATCCACGCAGGATTCATCTTGACAGAGGTCAGTCTCTCCACATTTTGGGTGGACAAGAGAGTTCTTCTTCAGGGAACTATGGCCCCCGCCGCACTAAACACCCGCTCTGATGCCACAATACTAGCTGGGCAGGACATCTTTTCCAAGGCAAACTCTTCTAGTAACGACCACAAATCCAGTTTGGCTGCCCAGTAGTCCAGCGGAGCTTCAATGTGGGGTGGCAGGGTATATCCTAGTATGCCACCACCTGCTGTTTCAGGTCCTGCTCCAGGTCTAGCTGCTGCTGCTAGTGAGTATTTTCTTCACTAGGCGGATGAAGAAAGCTGCTCATCAGCGACACTAGATTAAAGTTGCTGCTCATAGAGCTGTAACTGCTCCTACCCCCCACCCTGCAACATAAGCCATGGCAGAGGAACATGAGCGCAGAGGCCCCCCCTCCCCAGGTCAGACATGCAAGAGAATAGATGATAGCACTGATAGGTAACAGCCAACTCACTAGGATGTCTATAGGATGTCTCTATAGTAGTTCAGTTTGTACTCCCTATCAGCTGGTGTAAAAAAAGCCCCCATTTTGGACCGTTAACGAGAGTCCAACAAGGTGGAGAGCCAGAAGTCATCCCTCTGCCGAATGATGACAATTCAGCTGTCACTACTCAAGCAAGTGAGTATGCATCGGGCCATTTGTGCAAGTGACTCGGAGGGACTCCCTGCCTCAATCTCCACTGCATCATGACACGGTGTGTCTGGGTCCTCTGTGTGTCTGGGTCCTCTGCCTCGTCTTCCTCATCGCCCTGTAGCTCCTCTGGCTGCTGCTCCTCTCCTGTCACCTGTGTTGAAAAACCACCCATTTCGCTACACATTGCTTGTGATCAGGGCCGGTGCAAGGATTTTTGCAGCCCTAGGCAAGATAAAAATTGCCGCCCCCCCCCTTATCAGATGATCTGCCCATATCATGACATTACATATGTTCCACCCCTTTCTCAGCATTTAAATTAAAAGAACTGCTATGTTTCCCTTAGGGTTAATCAAGCTTCTTGTAGCTGTCTCCCTGACAGCCGCTAGAGGTGCTTCCGCGATTCTCACTGTGAAAATTACAGTGGGAAGACGCGGAACATAGTTTTGAATGCGTGCGCATGCACATTCGCAGCTGAGAAGAGGATCGGGGAGAAGAGTTTCCAGTGCCAGCGCTGGAGAAAGGTAAGTGGCTGAAGGGGTTTTAACCCCTTCAGCCCAGTGGGAGGGGGACACGAGGGTGCCCCCCTCCTAACAACTATATAGTGCCAGGAAAATGAGTTGTTTTCCTGGCACTATAGTGCTCCTTTACCACAAGTACTGCACAGTGTCTTTTCTCTGCAGGAACAGGCTATAGACACCAGTACCACTACATCAACTGTAGTGGTACTGGGACTATAGTGTCCTTTTAGGCTCCATTCACACGTCCGCAATTTCGTTCTGCATTTTGCGGAACGGAATTGCGGACCCATTCATTCCTATGGGGCAGCACGATGTGCTGCCCGGACACGGAATTGCGGATCAGCACTTCCGGGTCCGACTTCTGTTCCGCAAAAAAATAGAACATGTCCTATGCGGACAAGAACAGGCATATTCTATTAGTGCCGGCAATGTGCGGTCTGCAAAATGCGGAACGCACATTGCCGCTTTCCGTGTTTTGCGGCTCCGCGGCTTCGTGTATCCGCAAAACGTGTGAATGGAGCCTTAATGTGAGGTAAATTAGTTTCCAATGTAGTATTAATAACTAAACAATTGAATAATAAACATATTGCATTGTCTACTTACCACCAGGACAATAAGATGATTTGGTCTCTGGCTGCAGTCTGGCTCTGGGGACTCCCTTGTCACTCTCTTCTCCCCCCTCCCTCCCTTGTCACTCTCTTCTCCCCACCTCTTGTCACTATCTTCTCCCCCCTCCCTTCCTTGTCACTCTCTTCCCCCCCTCCCTTGTCACTCTCTTCTCCCCCCTGCCTTGTCACTCTCTTCCCCCCTCCCTTGTCACTTTCTTCCCCCCCTCCCTTGTCACTCTCATTTACTCCCCCCCTCTTGTCACTCTCATTTACTCCCCCCTCCCTTTTCACTCTCATTTACTCCCCCCCTCCCTTGTCACTCTCATTTACTCCCCCCCTCCCTTGTCAATCTCATTCCCCCCCCCTTGTCACTCTCATTCCCCCCCACCTCTAATGTAGCGTGGCCGAGCTCTGTTCGGTCCACGGTACAGGAGCATTTGTTTCCTGTACCCGGCCGGACTAAAAGGAAGTGCACACTAAGTGAGCACTTCCTGTCAGTCCGGCCGGGTACAGGAAACAAAAGCTCCTGTACCGCGGACTGAACAGAGCTCGGCCACGCTACATTAGAGGCACTTCCCTCCTGTCAGTACTTCTCTTCAGGCTGCTCCCGGGCGGTGCACAATTATAGACGCACCAGCCCGGGCAGTGCGGCAGCTTCCCGGTGCAGGGGAGGGCCCGCCTTCGTACTTAAAAAAAAAACTTGCAGCAACGATTTTTTTTAAAAAAACGCACGGGGCCGGCACCCCTGCTGACTGCTTAGGTCGCCTTACAGGTGGCGCCGGCCCTGCTTGTGATCCAATGTCCTCCTCCTCCTCCAGTTTAGCCCACACAGGGCTCATGTGGCAGTGAGATCTAGGTGCCACATCTCCAGTCCCCGACCAGACAGATTTACCAGAATCTGTTTCAGGACATAAAGCAGTGGAATGATGTTGTTTATCCCGTAGTCCTGGTGACTGACAAATAACGTGGCTTCCTCAAAGGGCCTGAGCAAACGGCAGGTGCCACGCATGAGTTGCGCCACTGGCTGACATCGAAGTTACACAGAGGAGTACTCCTGTCCGATTGGATCATCAAGAAATAGTTTATGGCCTTTCTTTGTTCGTATAGTCGGTCCAACATATTGAGGGTGGAATTCCAACGGGTGGAAACGTTGCATATCAGCCTATGTTGGGGGATACCATTCTGCCGCTGCAGCTCAAGGAGAATGTGCTTTGCGTTGTACGAGAGGCTGAAGTTTCCTGGCCATTTTTAGGATGTTTTGCTGATGGGTGGAAGACTTCAGGAACCGCTTGACAAACATATTAAACACGTGTGCCAAGCAGGGCGCCTAGCTCAGCCGACGCCATGTTTTTCCCATTGTCGGTTACCATGGTTCCGATTTTGAGTTGTTGCAGATAAAGCCAGGATTTGATTTCTTGCTGAAGAACACTGAGCAGTTCCTCCCCTGTGTGACTCCTTTTGCCAAGGAAAACGAGGTGCAGAACAGCATGACACCGCCGTGCCCTGCACATGTGGTATGCTGGAAGGGCACTGTGAATTGTCCCTGTAGTAGAGGTTGAGGACATGGTGGAGAATGAGAATGTAGAGGTGGACATTGTCGCAGGACCAACGGCATGACAACGTGAAGGCGGAAGTGGCGTCACCTGGCCAAGTTGCTGGTGTGGCTGTGCAGGAACCACATTCATACAGTTGGCCATAAAGGACATGTATTGTCCCTGATCATAGTTACGTCTCCACACTTTGGCGGTGCCGTGCACTTTGGCAGACACCAACAGGCTCAAGGACTGGCCCACCTTTTGTTCTTCATATTTGTGCATTGCTGGTACTGCCTTTTTGGCAAAGAAATGATGGCTTAGCACTCTTCACCTTTGCTCGGCACAAACCATGAGTTCTCTGAAAGGTGCATAGTCCACCACTTGGAAAGGGAGGGACTGCAACACCAGAAACTTGGACAGGAGCACATTCAGCTTCTGCGCAGTTGGATGAGTGCACACATGCTGTTATCTCTTGGCAATCGCTTCAGGAATCGATTGCTAATGTAATGACTTACGAGAAGTAGAAGGAGGAGGAGCAGGAGCATCAGGACCAGCAGATGATGGGAAGGACAGACAGCTCCCTTCGGCTGAGGTGGTGGAGCCTTGACTGCATGAAATCGGGAGCGTGCCACTGGGTGATGCATCGGTTGCTGCAGAAGGCTGGACCACCACATCAGAGCCACGGTTCTTCTAGGCCACTTTATGGTGAAGCTGTATATGTTGACGCAGGGCCGTGGTGCCAATGTTGGCACCCTGGCCACGCTTCACCTTCTGCCCACATATTCTACATATGGACATATTTACCTCCTCCGGCGGCTTAACCAAAAAACTCCCACACCGCCGAAAAGGTGATTTTACCCTCAACACTCCACGCTGACTGACTGCTTCCGTGAACCCATGCACCACTACTTTTCGGGCAGGTACGCTCCTGCAAAGTGGGTGGTCTACCCTGGGAACGTTTGGCTACCGACCTTCCACTGCTGCCACCCTTCTGACTCCCGACCACAGTAGCGACTTGCTTGCTCCACCGCTGCCTCACGGGCAAGCTGCCACCCTCTTCTCCCAATGATGATCTCCTCCATATCTTGGCTGGCCAATAGCTGCTGACTGTCCTCTAGTAGCTTTTCCTCGCTATGAAGTGGGGCTGAGCCCACAGCATATAATACTTCTCTGGCTGAGGAAACAGAAAAGTACAGAGACAGGTTTAGGACAGGTCAGGGCACAGGGCCTGCTCCCGGGCCATGCCAACTAAGGGTTGTGTCTGACGAACCCACGACTCTTTGCCGGGGGTGTCGGATGTCACTTTGGACGAAGTGGATGACCGAGTCAACCATTCAAGAACCGCTGGGTTGCTGGACAAGACATGACCGCTATATGAAACCGGGAACTCAGGCCTCTCGCTGCGACTCCTGCTGCCATGCCCCCTTATTCTTCTGCGACCTAGGCCTCTGCCACTCCCCTCTGCAGGGCCTGGCACTTCTCTGTCTCACATACTGTTAGATCAAATAAATTAATAAAAAGGAAATTAAAACACCCCAAAACAGTCTGTGATTTTCTCACTTCACCACAACAGCTAATAAGCCTTCTAATACACGCCAAAAAGGGCTGTAATTTTCTCACTTCGCCACACAACGGCAAATACTTTTTTGTGCCACTAATACACGCAAAAAAGGGCTTTAGAACATATAACTGCACCACTGAACGTCAAATATTATTTTTCTTTGCCACTAATACACAACAAAAAGGGCTTTAGAACAAATAACTGCACTGCTGAACAGCAAATATATTTTTCTTTTGCCACTAATACATGACAAAAAGGGCTTTAGAACATATAACTGCACCGCTGAATAGCAAATATTTTTTTTATTTTCTCTAGCATCCAATCAATATGTCAATCAACTACACATCCACTATACATTCATCTGACAGCAGATTAGCCATAGATATAGTGGAATTGGTTATAATGGGATAAGAAAAATTGGGTCATAATATAATATAAAGATTGACCATATCTCTGGGGTCCATGCAAGATTCTCATAAAATGTATACTACGACAAGATATATTAATTATTTGAATGTTTTTATATTTTTTACATTTTTATATATTTATATATTTATTATATATTTTATATTCACATTATACAGTCATGTGAAAAAATTAGGACACCCTTTGAAAGCATGTGGTTTTTTGTAACATTTTTAATAAATGGTTATTTCATCTCCGTTTCAACAATACAGAGAGATTAAAGTAATCCGACTAAACAAAGAAAACTGAAGAAAAGTCTTTTCAAGATCTTCTGTAAATGTCATTCTACAAAAATGCCTATTCTAACTGAGGAAAAAGATAGGACACCCTTGCCCCTAATAGCGAGTGTTACCTCCTTTGGCTGAAATAACTGCAGTGAGACGGTTTTTGTAGCCATCTACCAGTCTTCGACATCGGTCTGAGGAAATTTTACCCCACTCCTCAATGCAGAACTTTTTCAGCTGTGAGATGTTTGAGGGGTTTCTTGCACGTACAGCCCTTTTCAAGTCACCCCACAGCATCTCAATGGGATTCAAATCTGGACTTTGACTTGGCCATTCCAGGACTCTCCATTTCTTCTTTTTCAGCCAATCTTTGGTTGATTTACTAGTATGTTTTGGGTCATTGTCATGTTGCATGGTCCAGTTCCGCTTCAGCTTTAATTTTCTAACTGATGGTCTCACATATTCTTCAAGCACCTTCTGATACACAGTAGAATTCATCGTGGATTCTATGATGGTGAGCTGACCAGGTCCTGCTGCAGCAAAGCAGCCCCAAACCATGACACTTCCACCTCCATGCTTCACAGTTGGTATGAGGTTCTTTTCTTGGAATGCTGTGTTTGGTTTACGCCAAACATGTCCTCTGCTGTTGTGTCCAAATAATTCAATTTTGGACTCATCTGTCCAAAGAACATTATTCCAGAAGTCCTGGTCTTTGTCAACTTTATCTCTGGAAAATGTCAGTCTGGCCTCAATGTTTCTCTTGGAAAGCAAAGGTTTCCTCCTTGCACACCTCCCATGCAAGTTAAACTTGTACAGTCTCTTTCTGATTGTAGAGGCATGTACTTCTACATCAACAGTAGCCAGAGCCTGCTGTAGTTCTCGAGATGACACTTTAGGGTTTTTGGAGACCTCTTTTAGCATCTTGCGGTCTGCTCTTGGGGTGAACTTGCTGGGGCGACCAGTCCTGGGCATGTTGGCAGTTGTTTTGAAAGCCCTCCACTTGTAGACTATCTTCCGGACAGTGGAATGGCTGATTTCAAAATCTTTTGAGATCTTTTTAAATCCCTTCCCAGACTCATAGGCTGCTACAATCTTTTTTCTGAAGTCCTCTGACAGCTCTTTTGCTCTCACCATGGTGCTCACTCTCACTTCAACAGTCAGGAGCACACCAAACTAAATGTCTGAGGTTTAAATAGGGCAAGCCTCATTCAACATGCAGAGTAACGATCTACTAATTATGTGCACCTGGTGTGATATACCTGTGTGAGATCTGAGCCAATTTAAGAGGGAATACATGTGAGGGTGTCCTATCTTTTTCCTCAGTTAGAATAGGCATTTTTGTAGAATGACATTTAGAGAAGATCTTGAAAAGACTTTTCTTCAGTTTTCTTTGTTTAGTTGGATTACTTTAATCTCTCTGTATTGTTGAAACGGAGATGAAATAACCATTTATTAAAAATGTTACAAAAAACCACATGCTTTCAAAGGGTGTCCTAATTTTTTCACATGACTGTATACCTCAACTAAATATGTATATGTCCAAGATGATTTAGTATAATCTGTGATGGCTGGAATAAGAGGTGCCAAATTCTATCCATACATAGATATCAGAGAATGTACTTATTCATTAGTGAGAAACTATAAAATGATATATCTCCATAAAGCAATCACGTATAACAAATCCACTTATACCCCAAGTTTACAAGAACATAAGCAACATGCAGTACAAAAAACGCATATGTGTCTAAAAAATCGCATGGAAAACGCATGCAGAAAAAACCGCTGGCAAAAATCGCATTTCAAAATAGAAATCCAGTTTTCCATACTTTGGGTGCTATCTTGGATATAAAAGGCGGAGGCATACAGGTGTCACGATACCACTGATGAAGGGTAGGTCGATTCCCGAAACGCGTCTGGACCGGATCGGACACCTGTAAAAAGCACCTTCGCGACTATTAGCATGGCCACGCTACGAATACTGGAGTTGCAAGATAAAGCAAACACTATTGGAACAAGAAATCACAGACCAAAGAGGCATCTTTCTTTGTTCCATGCCGGAAGAGTAACAGGTACGGACAAACCAAGTCCCGCCCCAACTCCCGCGATAGTTCGGGATAGCCGGCGAGAGAAACACGGAGCGTGATGCTGGTATCAACCCGCACCGCTCGACCCTCGTTTGGATAAGAAGGAAGGTAAGAGACATTCCTTCCTAATATATTGACCTACCCATGAGGTTATAAATACCATCTACGGCTACCAAGGTTGCGACTATATCAGAGATTTACACTCTGTAAACTCTGTGAAAGAGACAATTACTACTATAACTATATCCTGGATATTCACCTGCTCCTGACGCGGATTGATATATATGGGACAGGAATCCACGTCCATATTAGAAATCTGATACCCTAACCAGTGGATTTTCGCGTCTATTAATAACTATCCTGATAGCTTGCATTGTTTGGACATTGTTTGGACTTTGTATATTTGAAGAGCTAGACTCTATTACATTGTTTCTCCGTTGGTAACAGCACCTTGATGTTTTAATCTATTTTAATTTATTTTACAATTTGTACATGTACTAACCAATTGATTTAATAAAATTTTATATTTAAGTCCAAGTGCCAGAGTGCTCACCCATTACCTTATTACCTTATTAGCTACACCTGATCAGAGGGTGGGTGTCCCTCTAATTTGGGTTAGCAGCACCTGGTTCCATAATCCGCTTGGAATGAGCCACCATATTGTAATCACAATTTTTTATTTTTTTTTGCCAGTAATATGTGATAAAAAGCCCTTTAGAACATATAACTGTACCGCTGAACGGCAATTATATATTTTCTTTTTTCCACTTATACACGCCACAAAAGGCTTTAGAACATATAACTGTATCGCTGAACAGCAAATATATTTTCTTTTGCACCAATACACAACACAAATGGCTTTAAAATATATAACTGCACCGCTGAATGGCAAATATGATTTTCTTTTTTCCACTTATACACTCCACAAAAGGCTTTAGATTATGTAACTACACCGCTGAACTGCAAATATACACTGCCTGTCCCCAAAAAAAAGTCGCCACCTGGATTTAACTAAGCAAATAGTTATGAGCCTCCTATTGGATAATTACTGCATGGGTGATTATCTTTCAGCTGGCAATAAGTTATTTAACCCCAACTTGTGCAATGAGTTGCTTCTCATTTCTTAAACAACCATCTCGAAAGACTCATCTCGTGGTCGTGGAAAAGATGTTAGTCTATTTGAGAAGGGTCAAATCATTGGCATGCATCAAGCAGAGAAAACATCTAAGGAGATTGCAGAAACGACTAAAATTGGGTTAAGAACTGTCCAACGCATTATTAAATACTGTAAGGATAGTGGGGTCCCATCGTATTCAAGGAACAAATGTGGCGGGAAAAAATCCTGAATGATCGTGATCGGCGATCACTTAAACGTTTGGTGAAATCAAATCGAAGAAAAACAACAGTAGAACTCAGCGCTATGTTTAATATTGAAAGTAAGAGCATTTCCACACGCATAATGCTAAGGGAACTCAAGGTATTGGGACTGAACAGCTGTGATGAAGCCGAAAGAAAACCACTAATCAGTGAAGCAAACCAGAAAAAAAGGCTTCAATTTGCTAGAGAGCATAAAGATTAGACTCTGGAGCAATGGAATAAGGTCATGTGGTCTGATGAGTCCAGATTTATCCTGTTCCATAGTGATGGGCGCATCAGGGTAAGAAGAGAGGCAGATGAAGTGATGCACCCATCATGCCTAGTACCTACTGTACAAGCCTGTAGGGGCAGTGCTATGATCTGGGTTGCTGCAGTTGGTCAGGTCTAGGTTCAGCAACAGTATATGCTCCAAGAATGAGGTCAGCTGACTACTTGAACATACTGAATGACCAGGTTATTCCATCAATTGATTTTTTCTTCCCTGATGGCACGGGCATATTCAGAGATGACAATGCCAGGATTCATCGGGCTCAAATTGTGAAAGAGTGGTTCAGGGAGCATGAGACATCATTTTCACACATGGATTGGCCATCACCCAGACCTTAACCCCATTGAGAATCTTTGGGATGTGCTGGAGAAGGCTTTGTGCAGCAGTCACACTCTACCATCATCAATGCAAGATCTTGGTGAAAAATTCATGCAACACTGGATGGAAATAAATTTTGTGACATTGCAGAAGCTTATCGAAACAATGCCACAGCGAATGTGTACCAGAATAAAAGCTTTTTTATAAGGCTTTTTTTTGGTGGCGACTTTTTTTTGGACAGGCAGTGCATTTTTCTTTTGCCACTAGTACACAAAAAAAGTGCTTTAGAGCATATAACTGCACCACTGAACGGGAAATATATTTTTCTTTTTTCCACTTATACACGCCACAAAAGGCTTTTGAACATATAACTGCACCCTTGAATGGCAAATATATATTTTCCACTTTTCCACTGCACAAAAGGCTTTTCGTTTGCCACTAATACAAGACAAATAGGGCTTTAGAACATAGAACTGCACCAATGAACAGCAAATATATTTTTCTTTTGCCACTAATAAACAACAAATAGGGCTTTAGAACATATAACTGTACCGCTGAACTGCAAATATATATGTTTTTGCCACTAATACACACCAAAAAGGGCTGTAATTTTATCACTTCACCACAC
Source organism: Bufo bufo (assembly GCF_905171765.1). Taxonomy (NCBI): domain Eukaryota; kingdom Metazoa; phylum Chordata; class Amphibia; order Anura; family Bufonidae; genus Bufo; species Bufo bufo. The sequence continues at coordinate 339,943,120 of NC_053393.1, read as the reverse complement.
AACGGCTAATAAGCCCTTTTTCCCACTAATATAAGCCATATGAGCGTGGTGACATCACCGCAGGTCTTTTTGCAGGTCCTGAAGAAAAGAAGATATCGGCTGCGCGATCAAGTGGATGAGGTAAGTTTTATTTTTATTTTTAGCCCCTCAATAGACATTTTTTTTAGCATTCTGTTTTAAGAATGCTATTATTTTCCATTATAACCATGTTATAATGGAAAATAATAAAGTGAAGTTTGGGTTCCCTTTGACTTAAATGGGGTCCGGGTTCGGAGTGAAGTTTTGGTCAAGTTCGGGTCCCAAACCCGAACTTTGACCTAAGGTTTGGCCAAACTCGGCAAACCCGAATTTCCACGGGTTCGCTCAACCCTAATCTTCATTAGTATAAGTACTGACTTAAGATTAATAAGGGCATTCATTGAAGTCCACCATTCTTTTTCTTTAATATGGGCAATGCACTGCGTCAGTGTGAAGCATTATTTCTGCTTAATTAAGTGTGTGGAGTGGTTTGTCCTCTGATGTTAGCATATAATCACAAATTGTTTAACTACAAGTATTAAAAATAATGTCCTCAACAACATGGCAAAATGTATTTAAGTCTTTGAAGGGGAAATATGAGATTTAATGTTACTGTTATAAGATCGGATTGTATTGTGATTGTATGTGTGTGGGGTCTCAGCAATCGAATATTGGTCAGCTGAGCAGAGATGTACCTGTTGTTACAAACAGAGGATGTGAATCCTCTGTGTCAGCTGATAGAGGACTGGGAATTAGTCCAATATTGCTGACTGCTGACTCTCAGAGACAGGACCCTGGTGTCTGCACTGGTTACCTTGAATGCAGCTACCTGCAGTAGTGTGAACAGAGTCCAACAAAGGCAGAATAAAGGAACAGATGGTCTTTACTGGCAGACAATATTCAAAAGTCACTTGACAGATACAGGCAACACAAAGTTCAGAGCAATATAGCATGCAGATATAAGCAGTCTCATAGGCTGCGCAGGGTCTGGATCCAGGCAGACTTACAGGAGGAGATGGGCAGATGCGTAGTCAGGCAGTGCAGATATAAGCAGTCTCGTTGTCAGGCAGTGCAGGATCTGGATCCAGGCAGACTTACAGGAGGAGATGGGCAGACGCGTAGTCAGGCAGTGCAGAGGTCTATAATCCAGGTGATCCAATAAACAGACAGCAGGCAGATGCGTGGTCAAACGAAGCAGAGGTCAGAATCCAGGAAATCCAATAAACAGACACAGAGGAATGCTTCAGCGGGAGTCAAGAGGTACAACAACCACGCTTGGGCACTTCATGATGAGTGAAGCTGCCTTAAATACAAATAGTCCCGCCTCCGGGTGGGGATGGTAATCAGGAACCAGCTGCCTACTCCTATAAGAAAGGGAGAGGTGCGCGCGCGCATGCTATAGCACATCAGATGACACCTGGCAAAGAGGACGGATGCGGCGGTATGCTGGCGGGCACCTGCGTCTCCTATAAGGTAAGCCAGTACTGGGACCCATAGTGCTGCAATGTGTAGACAGCGGTCTGCCACCCTGCAGTGGAGATGCAGATCCCATACTGACAGTACCCCCCCTCTTACGCCCCCTCCTCCACACGGCTGACCTGGAGAGGAATTTCTTCAGCAACAGAGGGGCATGAATATTCTCTGCAGATTCCCATGACCTTTCTTCAGGCCCGTAGCCCTTCCAGTCCACCAAATAGAAGGTCTTACCTCTGACAATCCTCCTGTCTAGAATGTCCTTAACTTCAAACTCATCATCCATAGTGACAGGAGGAGGGTTCTGTGAAGTGCCTTTGCAAAACCTGTTAAAGACAGCTGGCTTAAGTAACGAAACATGAAATGAGTTGGGAATCCGCAAGGTAGCAGGTAGTTTGAGCTTGTAGGCAACAGGATTAATTTTCTTGATCACAGAAAAAGGTCCCAAGAATCGCGGAGCCAGTTTGTAGGAGGGAAGTCTGAGACGGATATTCTTAGAAGAAAGCCATACCTTGTCTCCAATGGCAAACTGAGGAGGAGGTCTGCGCCTCTTATCCGCAGACCTTTTCATCTGGTCCGCTGCTCTCCGAAGCGATACTTTAGTGTCAGACCAGACCTGAGACAGCTGCTCCACACAGGAATCTGCCGCAGGAACTCCAGAAGAAGGCCGCACGGGAAGAGGAACACTTGGATGTCGTCCATAGACCACAAAAAATGGAGATTTACCTGTGGCTTGGTTGACTCTATTGTTATGAGCAAATTCCGCCCAGGGAAGAAGCTTCACCCAGTCATCCTGATGGGCATTGGTGAAATGTCGCAGGAAACTGACCAATATTTGGTTCATGCGTTCCACCTGGCCATTAGACTGTGGATGATAGGCAGAAGAAAAGTCCAAAGAGACATTCAGAGACTTACATAAAGATCTCCAAAACCGGGAGGTGAATTGTACTCCTCTATCCGAGACGATATGGAGGGGAAATCCATGAAGGCGGAAGATATGTAAAATGAATAGCTCAGCCAGACGAGGAGCAGATGGCAGACCTGGAAGCGGAATAAAGTGCGACATCTTAGAAAAACGGTCAACGACAACCCAAATGACTGTACAGCCCTCTGAGACAGGTAAATCAGTTATGAAGTCCATACCAATATGCTGCCAGGGGACCTCAGGCACCGGAAGAGGCAATATTAAACCTGCAGGTTTCAGTCTGGGAGACTTATTCTGAGCACACAAGGTACAGGAAGCCACAAAGTCTACAATATCCGCGGTTATGGATGGCCACCAGTAATGTCTGGAGATGAGATTCAAGGTCCCCCGTTGACCTGGATGGCCAGCAATCTTGGATGAATGCCCCCACCATAAAACCTTCCTTCGTTTAGATTCCGGAACAAAGATCTTACCTGGGGGAACCTTGGACAGGTTAACTGGAGCCACTGGGACTACTTTAGTTGGTTCAATGATGAACTGGGGTTCGTCTTCTGAATCTGTGGTTTCAAAGGACCTCGAGAGAGCGTCCGCTTTGATGTTTTTGTCAGCGGACCGAAAATGCAATTGAAAATTAAATCGGGCAAAGAAGAGAGACCAACGGGCCTGACGAGGATTAAGTCGTTGAGCTGTCTGCAAATAGGTGAGGTTCTTATGATCGGTGTAAATTATGACCGGTAGGCTAGAACCTTCTAGAAGATATCTCCATTCCTCTAGAGCCAACTTAATTGCTAGGAGTTCCCTGTCCCCAATAGAATAGTTTTTTTCGGCAGTGGAAAATGACTTAGAAAAAAAAACACAAGGAGACATACGACCTGAGGCATTCTTCTGTGACAGGACCGCCCCGGCTCCCACGGAGGATGCGTCCACCTCCAAGAAGAACTGTTTGTTGGGTTCTGGGCGTCTAAGGACTGGAGCTGAAGAAAAGGCTTGCTTGAGGGAGGAAAATGCCGTCTCTGCTTCAGGGGACCATTGTTTGGGATTGGCACCCTTCTTGGTCAGACCAGAAATAGGAGCTGTCAGGGTAGAAAAATTACGGATGAATTGACGATAATAATTGGCAAAACCCAAGAACCTTTGTATTGCCTTCAGGCCGGAGGGACGGGGCCAGTCGAGCACTGCTGCCACCTTTCCAGGATCCATTTTGAGACCATGATCTGAGATGATGTACCCCAGGAAGGGCAGGGACGACTTTTCAAAGACACACTTTTCCAATTTAGCGTACAGACGATTTTCTCGTTATAAGCGTTGTAAGACCACCTGCACATGCCTGCGATGAGTTCTGATGTCACTGGAAAAAATAAGAATATCATCCAAATAGACAACACAAGAATAGAGGAGATCTCAAAAAATGTCATTGACAAACTCCTGGAAGACAGCAGGGGCATTACTGAGCCCGAAGGGCATCACGAGGTATTCATAGTGGCCATCCCTGGTATTAAAAGCTGTCTTCCATTCGTCAGCCTCACGGATCCGTATTAAATTATATGCCCCCCGCAAGTCCAGCTTAGAGAAGATCCGAGCCACACGGAGTCTATCAAATAATTCAGAAATTAACGGTAAAGGGTATTTATTCTTGATGGTGATCTTATTCAGACCACGGTAGTCTATGCAGGGGCGAAGAGACCCATCTTTCTTTTTCACAAAAAAGAATCCTGCCCCTGCAGGTGAGGAAGACTTCCTGATGAAACCCCTCTCAAGGTTCTCCTTAATGTAATCTGCCGTTGCCTGCGATTCAGCAGGAGACAGAGGATAAACACGACCCCGAGGAGGAGAAGTCCCAGGTAGTAAATCAATTGGGCAATCATAGGGGCGATGGGGAGGTAGTGTCTCAGCCTCTTTTTTATCGAACACATCCGCAAAGGAATGATAGACCGCCGGCAAGGCCTCCAGGTTTTTAGGGAGGGATATAGAGACCCTTCGTTGAATAGAACATAAGCACTTGCCTTGGCACAGCTGACCCCATTGAAGAACCTCTCCAGAGCTCCACTCGATTACTGGATTGTGCATCCTAAGCCAGGGCAACCCCAGCAAAAGAGAATGGGACAGTTCAGGGAGCACATATAGAGAAATCTTTTCAACATGTAACCACCCTACCTGCAGTTCCAACGGCTCAGTGATGAACCGGACTGGATCCGTCAGTACTTGTCCACTGACGGCAGTCACCAGCAGGGGATTTTTAAGCAGGCGTACAGGAATGTGGTATTGACTCACCATAGCTTGGTGTATGAAGTTCCCCGCAGACCCGGAATCTAAGGAAGCAGATATGGAGACCTTGATGCCCCCAAGAACCAGAGTCACAGGAATTTGGAGAGTGGAACAGTTTTCGCCTAGGGCCGCCTCTCCCAAAGACCCTAAGCATTGGAGTTTCCCGACTTCTGGGGACAGTTTCGGACACGGTGACTCGGACCACCACAGTAGAGGCAGAGTCCAGAAGACATGCGAAGACGACGTTCCTCATCCGAGAGCCGAGTGGAATTCACCTGCATGGGTTCAGGATCCGAAAAGAAGGTGCGTAATGGAGGTTGAGACGTATTAGACTTAAACAGTTGTTGTGGAAGTCTTTTTTCTCGACGGACCTCCCGAGCTCGCTCCGAAAACCGTATGTCGATTTTAATAGCCAGAGAGATCAGAGCCTCAAGGGAGGTAGGCACATCACGACCTGCAAGTTCATCCTTAATACGTCCAGACAAACCTTCCCAAAAGGCCGCCACCAAAGCCTCCTCATTCCACAAAACTTCAGACGCTAAGGTGCGGAACTGAATCGCATATTGGCCCACCGACCAGCTTCCTTGACGGACGTGCAGCAGAGAGGAGGCCGCAGAAGAAGCTCGACCTGGCTCCTCAAACACCCTCTTAAAAGAGTCCATAAATAGTGCCACATTATTGGTGATAGGACCAGATCTCTCCCATATTGGATTCGCCCAGGCCAGAGCCTCACCCTCGAGATGAGAGATAATAAACGCCACTTTAGCGCGGTCTGATTGAAAGTGATGAGGAAGCAGTTCAAAGTGAATTGTACACTGGTTAAGAAACCCACGACAGACTTTCGGGTTGCCGCTGTAACGGGGCGGAGCAGATAATCGTGGTCCGGAAACGCTTGGCTGTGCTGCAGCCGCAACAGGGACAGCAGAAGCAGTAGGAGCCTGTGCAGACTATGCTGTAGAAAGGGAGTCCAGGCGAGCAGCTACATGCTGCAAGTAATTAATCACTTGTTTCTGGGTGGTACGCTGTTGTTCAAGTTCATGTAGTAGTTCAGACATTCCTGGTTTAGAGCCAGCGGAATCCATGGCCCAAGCGTACTGTTACGACCAGAGGATGTGGATCCTCTGTGTCAGCTGATAGAGGCCTGGGAATTAGTCCAATATTGCTGACTGCTGACTCTCAGAGACAGGACCCTGGTGTCTGCACTGGTTACCTTGAATGCAGCTACCTGCAGTAGTGTGAACAGAGTCCAACAAAGGCAGAATAAAGGAACAGATGGTCTTTACTGGCAGACAATATTTAAAAGTCACTTGACAGATACAGGCAACACAAAGTTCAGAGCAATATAGCATGCAGATATAAGCAGTCTCATAGGCAGCGCAGGGTCTGGATCCAGGCAGACTTACAGGAGGAGATGGGCAGATGAGTAGTCAGGCAGTGCAGATATAAGCAGTCTCATAGGCAGTGCAAGATCTGGATCCAGGCAGACTTACAGGAGGAGATGGGCAGATGAGTAGTCAGGCAGTGCAGAGGTCTATAATCCAGGTGATCCAATAAACAGACAGCAGGCAGATGCATAGTCAAACGAAGCAGAGGTCAGAATCCAGGAAATCCAATAAACAGACACAGAGGAATGCTTCAGCGGGAGTCAAGAGGTACAACAACCACGCTTGGGCACTTCATGAGGAGTGAAGCTGCCTTAAATACAAATAGTCCCGCCTCCGGGTGGGGATGGTAATCAGGAACCAGCTGCCTACTTCTATAAGAAAGAGAGAGGTGCGCGCGCGCATGCTATAGCACATCAGATGACACCTGGCAAAGAGGACGGATGCGGCGGTATGCTGGCGGGCACCTGCGTCTCCTATAAGGTAAGCCAGTACTGGGACCCATAGTGCTGCAATGTGTAGACAGCGGTCTGCCACCCTGCAGTGGAGATGCAGATCCCATACTGACACCTGTCTAGTAAAGTGACTGTACGGTATGGGGTGTAAAGCTAGTTCGACTTCCTGTGGTGCAACCTGGGTAATGCTAAATCAACCAGCAAATACTGGCGGTCAGACAAAGAAAGCTTTTCCTGACCAACAGGACACAAACTCTAATCTATAGACTGTGTGTGTGTATGTGTGGTATATAGTGTGTGGCAGGAAAATGGATGTGCAATATGCATGTGAGAGATATTTCTCTGCTGTCCATTCATGCATGCTACACGATTCTTAGTGCACCAATCAGTAATATCTACTCAGACCTGATAAAATGTGAAGTTGCATGTATTGCGGCAAAAAATATGCATATCATTAGTGTTAATTTGCATTATCTGCATATAAAGCTATTGTTCTGCCATGCATGTGAAATGTAATCAAAAACAGTGCTGTAATGTAAAATTACTGGGCCGACTTCTCTATCGGCTACAGGCTCTATCGTAGGGACGGTCTGCACCTCAATGGGGAAGGGGCAGCTGTGTTGGGGAGAAAGATGGAAATTTGGAGGAGTGTTTAAATTACATTATAGGAGGAGAAGATAGTGCAGATAGAGACCGGGGGAAAGGTAGTGGGACTGGGGGAGGAATGGAAGGAGGGACTAGGACAGTTCAGAAGGAAAGTGTAGGGTAAAAAATATACATAAACCTCTCAAATGTATGTATACTAATGCCAGAAGCCTGACTAATAAAACTGGGGAACTGGAATTAGTGATGTGTGAGGAGAACTATGACATAGTGGGAATAACTGAGACATGGCTGGATGATAGCTATGACTGGGCGGTAATGTACAAGGTTACAGTCTGTTTCGAAAGGATCGTCAAAACCGGAGGGGGGGGGGGGGTATGCCTTTATGTAAAGTCCTGTCTAAAGCCCACACTCCGGGAAGATACAAGTGAGGGACATGAACATGTGGAGTCACTGTGGGTAGAGATACATGGAGCTAAAAACAATAATAAATTACTAATAGGATTTTACTATAAACTACCTAATATACCAGAGTCCACAGAAAACCTACTACTAAACGAGATAGACAAGGCGGCAAATAATAATGAGATGGTTATTATGGGGGACTTCAACTACCCAGATATAGACTGGGTAACTTAAACTTGTATATCTCATAAAGGAAACAGGTTCTTGGCAATAACCAAAGACAATTACCTCTCCCAACTGGTTCAGGACCCGACTAGAGGGACGGCCATACTGGACTTAGTATTAACCAATAGGCCTGACAGAACAACAGACGTGCAGGTTGGGGGACACCTGGGAAATAGTGACCATAAAGTAATAACCTTCTAATTATCATTCAAAAGAGCATTTCTACAGGGAGGAACAAAAATACCAAACTTCAAAAAAGCAAAATGTAGCCAACTAAGAGAGGCAATAGGTCTAACTGGGACAAAGTCCTCAAAAATAAAAATACAGCCACAAAATGGGATATCTTTAAAAGCATCCTAAAATCTCATTGTGAGAGGTACATACCGTATGGGAATAAAAGGTTAAGGAACAAAAAGAAACCAATGTGGATAAATAGAACTATAAAGAAAGCAATAAATGACAAAAATAATAGAACATGTAAAAAACTAATAAAAGCGGCCAAACTAGAGACCGAGAGATTAATTGCCAAAGAGAGTAAAACTTACCCTAAAATGTTCTTCAATTATATAAATGGTAAAAAGTATAAATCTGAAGGTGTCAGCCCTTTAAAGAGTAATGAGGGGGGAGTCGCAGAGAGCGACGAGGAGAAAGCAAAGCTGTTAAATATTTTTTTTCTCCAATGTATTCACTGAGGAGAATAAACTGTCAGATGAAATGCTGAATGTAAAAATAAATTCCCCATTAAAAGTGTCCTGTCTGACCCAGGAAGAAGTACAACAGCGACTTAAAAAGATTAAAATAGAAAAATCGCCAGGACCAGATGGCATACACCCACGTATCCTAAGGGAATTAAGTAATGTCATAGCCAGACCCCTATTTCTGATATTTGCGGACTCTATACTGACAGGGAATGTCCCACAGGATTGGCGCATAGCAAATGTGGTGCCAATATTCAAAAAGGGTTCAAAAACAGAGCCTGGAAACTATAGGCCGGTAAGTTTAACATCTGTTGTGGGTAAACTGTTTGAAGGTTTTCTAAGAGATGCTATCTTAGAGCATCTCAATGGAAATAAGCAAATAACGCCATATCAGCATGGCTTCATGAGGGATCGGTCATGCCAAACTAATTTAATCAGTTTCTATGAGGAGGTAAGTTCTAGACTTAAAAGTGGAGAATCAATGGATGTAGTATATCTGGACTTCTCCCAAGCATTTGACACTGTACCACATAAAAGGTTAGTATATAAAATGAGAATGCTCGGACTGGGAGAAAATGTCTGTATGTGGCTAAGTAACTGGCTCAGTGATAGAAAACAGTGTGTGGTTATTAATGGTACACACTCAGATTGGGTCACTGTCACTAGTGGGGTACCTCAGGGGTCAGTATTGGGCCCTATTCTCTTCAATATATTTATTAATGATCTTGTAGAAGACTTGCATAGTAAAATATCAATTTTCGCAGATGACACTAAACTGTGTAAAGTAATTAACACTGACGAGGACAGTATACTACTACAGAGGGATCTGGATAGAATGGAGGATTGGGCAGATAAGTGGCAGATGAGGTTTAACACTGACAAATGTAAGGTTATGCACATGGGAATGAATAATGCAAGTCACCCGTACATACAAATGGTAAAACACTCTGTAACACTGACATGGCAAAGGATCTAGGACAGCAAACTAAGCTGCAAAAAACAGTGTCAGGCAGCTGCTGCCAAGGCCAATAAGGTAATGGGTTGCATCAAAAGGGGCATAGATGCCCGTGATAAGAAGATAGTCCTACCACTTTACAAATCGCAAGTCAGACCACACATGGAGTACTGTGTACAGTTCTGGGCTCCTGTGAACGAGGCAGACATAGCAGAGTTGGAGAGGGTCCAGAGGAGGGCAACTAAAGTAATAACTGGAATGGGGCAACTACAGTACCCATGAAAGATTATCAAAATTAGGGTTATTCACTTTAGAAAAAAGATGACTGAGGGGAGATCTAATTACTATATATAAATATAACAGGGTTCAGTACAGAGATCTCTCCCATCATCTATTTATCCCCAGGACTATGACTGTGACGAGGGGACATCCTCTGCGTCTGGAGGAAAGAAGGTTTGTACACAAACATAGAAGAGGTCTCTTTACGGTAAGAGCAGTGAGACTATGGAACTCTCTGCCTGAGGATGTGGTGATGGTGAGTACAATAAAGGAATTCAAGAGGGGCCTGGATGTATTTCTGGAGTGTAATAATATTACAGGCTAAAGCTACTAGAGAGGGGTTGTTGATTCAGGGAGTTAGTCTGATTGCCTGATTGGAGTTGGGAAGGAATTTTTTATTCCCCTAAAGTGGGGAAAATTGGCTTCTACCTCACAGTTTTTTTTTTTTGCCTTCCTCTGGATCAACTTGCAGAATGACAGGCCAAACTGGATGGACAAATGTCTTTTTCCGGCCTTATGTACTATGCTACTATGTTACTATGTTACTTATAGTAATCAGGAGTTCTTACTATTACTCCCAAAAGTTGCTGCCAACCATTTTCTCCAGTCTCAGAAAACTTCTAGCAGCTTGAAAAATTTTGCAAAAGTGAGCCACGCCTGTACAATGCCAATTTTCACAGTCAAGAAAATAATGACTGGAGATCACGAATACTAGAATTTGCGAATTTATGGCAAATATTATTCCAAAAATTTGTGAAATATTGCCAAAAAGGAATATTGCCTATGCTGCTCATCACTATTCAGAACAGCTTATACTGACCTCACCGATTCTCCACTAGCATTATGGTGATGTGGGGACCTCCACTGTGCTCCACTTCCTGCTCCTGTATTCAAATTACACTAAATGGTTGGAAATGCAGCTCTATCAATAACTGGCTGCAACAATGACCTGGCATTCTCAGTCATTTCCTGCCATGTCAACACAGAAGCATAAAGTGGAACACAGTGAAGACTACTACATTTGAATGCAACTTTACAGCTTGGCAAGCCCTTGTTGAAAATAGTGGCAAGGGAAGACCAATAGCTGGGCAGCCAAGGCCTCTCTTTCAAAAGTTGAAATGGGAAATTAAAAAAAATTGTTGAGCTGAACAGAAGCTTTTCTCACAATCAAATGTTTGACAGCAGGAAGAGCTGCAGAATGGGTTGGTAAGCACAATTTTTGCTTTAAGAATTATGATGCCACCATCAATGCACATAGATTGTGCACCTCTGGTAACCTGGACTTATGGCGGTATTAATCATGTTGACAAAGTTAATACAAGGCACCCACTAATGTATTATGATTGCAGGAAGGTCGTAAAGGTGCTTTCAGGGTGTTTGTCACCAGTGGATATGGGCAGCGTATAATGTGATGGAAAAATAAAGTCAGCGAAGGAGGCAATATTGATAATCACAACACATTAGAAAGCACATTTTATTAACTTTGTCAACAAGATAAATGTGATTTGCTGAAAGGAGACAACCCCTTTAAGCTAATTTTGTTGATTTTTGTTGTACTGATTCCAAATGGAGTCATTAAAAGGTTTCCAAAATCACATTGGAAAAAAGAAAATGTAGATATGTGTGTGGTTGAAATGTCAGTTTATGAAGGTACTGTAAAAAACATTCTTTTTTGTGGAAATGCTATCAAATGTGCTACATATAAAGGTCAAGTCCATAACTGAATGCTTCAGTGCACCTGTTTCCTCATAAACATGCCATTTCCCTGAAAATATCAGAGCCATAGATCAATGTTTAGCCAAAGAGCAATATTTGAGCATTTAGTGCATACATGTCGTGCTAAATTTAGTTTAAGACTAATTTCTTCCCCTAATTGCTTCTTTTCAAGTGAAATGGGCTTACATACACATACATCATAAAAATTACAAATCATGTTCGTTTACATAATCAGACATTTTCAGCACTTCCCGCAATGCTATTATAGAACTCTTTCACATCTGCAGTTTACATATCAAGACTTACTTTACATTTTCAGTTAGTTCTCACAAAAAAGCTGCCAGAAAAAAAAACTCAATTCATGCAAGAAACAATGCATTGCACTTGGCAATTTTAGTTCAAAAGAGTCAAAATAATTTTGAAGATGTAGAAATAAATGTAGAGATATACCTGTATTTCTTCACATGTCAAGCTAAGAAAAACAATACATTATTATGTGTTTGCATGTTTTCGTGATGTAAATGTTAATTCATTTTCTACAACAGGACCATTTTTACATGACTGTAATATGGGTAATATTTAGATTCCATACTGTGGCTGTACCACCAGGAATGTATGTGGTCCTACTAAACTGGACTTAAATCATAATATGATCTAATAAAGGTTTAGGTGTTGTGATCATATGAGAAACTAAAATGTGCCCCCATTGCAATCTTGTGAAAAAAATAATAATAATCCTGAAAGCATACAGAATGAAGTTAAGCTTTGATTAACATTTGCACTATACACTGTAAATGGAAAATCAATGGACGTTTCAGTATAAGTCTGTGAAGGTTCTCATTTATCCAGGTCATGGTATATCTGTAAAGAAAAAATCAAGGCAACTGGACTTACTGTAGATGTCTTGAAAACATTTCACTCGTTCTTCCAACGAGCTTTCTCAATTCTGAGTGAATTGAATTGAGCTTTCTCAGAATTGAGGAAGCTCGTTGGAAGAACGAGTGAAACGTTTTCAAGAAATCTACAGTAAGTCCAGTTGCCTTGATTTACTCTTTACAGATGTTTCAGTATAAGGCCCATTTTGTGCCTGACCCTGTCATTCAAACTGCAGAGAACGCGGCAGTTGCAGAGAGAGTAGAGCCTCCTGGTGTAACAGCAATACCCCTGTTTCTCCTAGAGGCACATTTCCATATATTAAAACTTTAATTCTCTCAGCAATGCAGGCACATATGAACATTGGACCAATACAATTGTCAGTTTCATAGGTACAAATCTGCTGTAGATACCTTTTAAATGTACCTTTCCTACATGAAAAACTGATGAAAATATAACATGCTGTGATTTTTCCTGAATGGACAGATGGTCAGTGAAAAACAGCGCTCATGTGTACATACAGTACCCATTAAAATGAATGGGTCAGTATTAAGTCCAGGTGCTATTCATTGTAAACCAAGAACCCCATCCAGGTGGAAAACTTGCTCATGTGAAACAAATCCAATGCTGGAATCACACATTCATATGTTAATTCAGATTTTGAGCAGTTTTTTGAGTCAAAGCCAGAAATTATCCAACTGGAAAAAAGTTTATAGGCTTATACATCTCTTCTCTATTGCATTCATATTTAGTCCCAAAAGTACACACACACACACTTCTTTTCAGCTTTAAAACACCACTAACCTCAAAGACACTGCAAAAATGGCAAAACCAAAATGCAACCCATGTAGATTTTGAAATATGTTGCTATAGGTTTCAATAGAACATCTGGACACAACATTTTTGACCAGTAGAATTGCAGTGAAAAATTATGAAAATGCCTTATTGCTGGATAAAGGCACTGGTCTAGTGCAGAAATGCGTAGCCTCCATGTTTTACATTTTGTGTGGTTTTCAACTAGAGATGAGCACATTTTTTGAGATTGCTTTTGTGACCTTTTTATCTAAAATTATATTTGTGGCCTAATTGATTCTATACAAATCAAATGTGCTATACTTACACCCAAAAGTGTTAATTGTCAGAAGAAACAGCGCTAGAAGATGAACAAGCCTGGAAAAAAAATATTTTCATTTTATAGCAGCAGCACTACAGTGTGAATGTGAAAAGGATATGGTGTGTAGCGGTAATAGTGGAAAGGGAAAGGTGTATAGTGGTTTTAGTGGCAGCAGTAGTAGCTAAAACTGGAACAGACAAAGCAGTAGATGTCTGTGTGGCTCTATTGGGGTAGTCATAATAGTGGCTCCCTTTCGGTAACAGGAAAAGCATGACTACCCAGTAATCATCCCCTGATGAGCCCGAGTACAGTAAAGGGTGAAACACGTCGGGACAATGGTGTCATCAACTTGGATAGCATCTTAATATCTATGAAATAAAGGGATATTGATACCACCAACTCTGGGTGATGTCAAACATTCTGTTTAACTAGAATATGGAATTATGTGCTATCTGACAACTAATAGTATTTATCTACAAGTATAAGTAGGAGATAGACTAATCATTTCATGAACTGTCTCTAAACTTTCATTACTTTTTATGGTATATTTGTTTTTTGGTTTTTTTGTACCTTTATTCGTTAGCTATTACAATAATGATTAACTTAACGGTTAGCATACAATAGCTACCAGGGACATCCCAACTCAGGGCCATCCAGGGGCATTCAGGAGGTTCCTGATACGGGATCGCCCCTATCGGGGTGGCCATTTCGTTTATAGGCAGGGCACAAATAGTGAGATGGGCAGCTATAGGGAGAAAGCCGATAGCTATATATTAGGCCAAATCTCTGCCATTTCTAGCCCCAAAGCTAATTATCAACCTAATGATATCTTCTATCTTGTTTTCTTATTTTACTGATATGTGGTTTGTGTTGGAGGGTCTGTAGCTATTTTAGATAGTTATTAAAAGTTAAGTTTTATGGGTGGTTACCTGTGACATTGTTAATTGGAATTTGCCACCCCAAACACATAAGACCTGCAGACAGGTTATTGTCTGAACTGTGAAACTCCTGATCCACACCTGATTCATCTTCACAAAGGTCCGTTTCTCCACATTTTGGGTAGACAGGCAAGTTCTCATTGAAGTAACTATGGCCCCCGCCACAATAAACACTCGCTCTGATGCCACACTGCTGGCCGGGCAGGAAATCTTGTCCAGGGAAAACTCGGACAGTTGCGGCCACAAATCGAGTTTGGCTGCCCAGTAGTCCAGGGGATCTTCAATGTAGGGTGGCATGGTGCACTCAAAGTATGCCACAACCTGCTAGTTCAGGTTCTACTCTATGTCTAGCTGCTGCTGCTGGTGAGCAGTTTATTCACTAGGCAAGTGAGGAAAACTGCATATCAGCAACTCTAGATTTAAATTGCTGCTGATGGAGCTGGTACTTCTCCTGCCCGCCCCCTCCTCCCCACCAGCAGCCATGGCAGTGGAATGTGAGGGCAGAGGTAGGGCCAACTGACTACATAGGATATTTTGATAGTAGTTCTGTTTGTCCTTCCTCTCAGCGGGTGTAAAAAAGGCCCCAAATTTAGACCGGTAGCGAAGGTCTAACATTGTGGAGAGCCAGTAGTCATCCATCTGCTGAATGGTGACAATTTGTCTGTCACTACGCAAGCAACTGAGCATGCATCGGGCCATTTGCGCAAGTGACTCGAAGGGACTCCCTGCCTCCATCACCATGGTGTGTCTGGGTCATCTGCCTCATCTTCCTCATCACCCTGTAGCTCCTCCAGCTGCACCCACTCCTCCTCTCCTGTCTCTATGTAGAAAAAACACCCATTTCTCTACACATTGCTTGTGCTCAAATGTTATCCTACTCCTCCTCTAGTTCAGCTCCTACAGGGCTTCATGTGGCCATGAGATTTAGTCACCACATCTTCTGTCCTCTGGCCAGCCATATTTAGCAGCATCTGTTCCAGGACATGAATAAGTGGAATGACGTTGTTCATCCCGTAGTCCTGGCGACTGACAAATAATGTGGCCTCCTCAAAGGGCCAGAGCAAATGGCAGGTGTCAGACATGAGCTGCCATTGGCTAACGTGGAAGTTGCATGGGGAGTACATCTGTCCGCCTGTATAATCATGAAATTGTTTATGGCCTTTCTCTGTTCATATAATCGGTCCAACATATGGAGGGTGGAATTCTAACTGGTGGAAACGTCGCATATCAGCCTATGATGGGGGACGCCGTTCTGCCGCTGCAGCTCAAGGAGGGTGTGCTTTGTGGTGTACAAGTGGCTGAAGTGCATGCAAAGTTTCCTGGCCATTTTCAGGATGTCTTGGAGATGGGGTGAAGACTTCAGGAACTGCTTTACAACCAGATTTAACACATGAACCATACAGGGCGCATGGATCTGCCATCCTTGACGCATCGCCTACACAATGTTCTTCCCGTTGTCGGTCACCATGGTTCTGATCTTTGAGTTGTCGTGTAGTGTTGAGCGTGAATATTCAAATCACGAATTCTAATCACGAATATCGGCACTTCGAGAATTTGCGAATATTTAAAATATAATGCTATATATTCGTAAAATCGAATATCCATATATTTTTTTTTTCACAGTACACATGATTCCTCCCTGCTTCTACCTTGTGTGCCAATGAGAAGGCTACAAGAGCTTAGCAACTTCCCTAGAAACCAATAGCAAAGTTGTCTACCCCTTACTATATAAGAGAAACTCCCCACATCCATTTTGTTGATCTTTGTGCTGTGCTGAATTCATGTCACTTCTGATATAGTGTAGGCTTTTGCTGTCTGTTTCGTGTGTGAAAAAAAAGTTTGTTTCTGTGTTTTATTTTTTTAAGGTTTCATGTGGGTAGTGATTAGTCTTTTGTCTGAAAATAAAAAATAAAAAAATTCTGTGTTTTAGAGTTAGTGCTTTAGGGTTTTGTGTGGGTAGTGATTAGTGTCGGCATCCTTTGTCTGTAAAAAAAAAAGTATTTTTCTGTGTTTTAGGGTTAGTGTTTTAGGGTTTCCTGTGGGTAGTGATTAGTGTCAGCGTCTTTTGTCTGTGGAGAAAAAAACAAAAAAAATTATTTTTCGGTGTTTTAGGGTTTTGTGCCCAATTGTCCCCAACGCAATAAAGTTTGCACAAATTCGCTCATTATTTTCCTTATATATATTTTTTGTATATAAAAACACATCATGAGTGCACGTGGGCATGCCAGCAGCCATGTTCGTGGTAGGGGAGTTGGTTCCAGTGCTAGTCCACTGCCAGCACGGGGTCGCTCCTCTACCCAGGGAGGAAGTGGCAGCCGCCCGTTTCATCTCAAGACGCCGAGGAAGTGGTGTCATTCGTGACACAAGCTAGTGGGAACGGAGTCCTCTGCCACAGCTCTGAGCCGCAGCAGCTCTCCGCGTCCTGCAGGACCAGCCCCCAAAAATCGACCCTGATGCTGTTTGACAGCGACAGTGAGAGGGACATCTTGGGGGTGGTAATGCAGGAGAGTGAACTAGAGCTTTTGGAAGGGATGGGAGAGGAGGAGGAGGGGGTACCACCCGTCAGTTCCCCAGTGACATCACTTCCAACTATTGTGGGTGGTTTCAGCCACAGAACCCCCGCACCTAGTCAGACCCAGGCATCAGCGAGGGGACAGCGGAGCCAGGTCAGAGGCTCCACGTCTGCTGTTCACCTCAGTCAACAACTGGTCGACCTTCAGTCTGACATTACAGGCGATGAAGAGGAAGGTGACTTAGAATGGGTGCCACCTCCCTTGTCAGGAGACAGCAGCACTAATTAGGAAGGTAGGCACCCAAGGCAAATAGTGCACCAGGTCACCAGGAAGCCTAGTGGCAGGGGCTCCACTGGTAATGGCAGCAGGAGGTGGCGGCAGCAGCAGCAGGTTACGCCTCCACCTGTGCTCACCGAGCCCAAACAGGCGCAAGCCAGCACGGCCCCATCTGACAGGAGTTTGGTGCGTAAGTCACCTGTTTGAGCTTATTTCACCCTGGCAGCAGACAATATAACATCAGGATGTGGGATCATCAGATGTGGCAGCATCTCAGTTTGTGGTGCCGCCCCGGGGTGTCCAGGGGAGAACTGCTGCTCTCCCTCAAGCCACTGTCTCCACCGCTGCGAAGCGACCCCGTAGCTTTGCAAGCGTGGGGCAAGTGTGCTGCTAGGCCATGCTCCAGCTTGTGAGCTTGTGAGCTTAGGGGAGACACACTGTACCTGATGCTCTAGCCGCTCAGGTCCACAAGTGGCTGACACTCCGAAGGGTCCAGGCAGGTATGGTTGTCTGTGACAACAGCAGCAACCTCCTCTCCACCCTCAATGCTGGCCGTCTTACACATATGCCCTGCATGGCACATGTCCTCAACCTCGTGGTACAGAAGTTCCTATGCACATACCCAAGGTTGAGCAACATCATGCAACGTGTACGTAGGATTGCCAGCCACTTCCGACGCTCCCCAACCGCCACCACGTCCCTGTCCAAACTGCAGCAGGACAACAGCCTGCCACCTCACAGGCTGATTGTGGACAGGGTGACGTGGTGGAACTCCACCCTCCACAAGCTGGAGAGGTTGTGGGAGCAGCGACGGGTAGTAAAAGAATACCTGCTGGACCAAGGCACTTCCGGGCCATCACACCCACTCGCCTACATCACCAATGCGGAGTGGGGACAGATACACCAGGTCTGTCATGTGTTGGCCCCATTCGAGCAGGCAACCAAGATGGTCAGCAGGGAGCATGTGTCACGGCCTTTGGTTTGCGCTGTGACATTGTTGCCACACTTGCAGTTGCCCGCGGCAACGTGTTGCTGTGGGAGCATGCGGTGGCAGTGTCTCGGCCTTCTGGGTGATTGCCGTGACATGGTTGCCACGCATGCTGTTGCTGGTGGTAACTTGTGGCTTAGTTTGCCTGTGTGTGCACTTCCCCTTTAAGTGGCTTCCTTCCTCTGTCTGGTGTTGTAAGGGTTAACTCCCTTCCTAGTGTTTTGTGAACACTGGGTTTATGTGTGTGTGGGTGTGGTCACTTGGGCTTCTTATACCTGTGGCTTTAGGTCAGGAGGCATTTCTACTCCAGCCTTGGTGTGTGCTGGAGTTAAGCTCCTTGTCTGGTTATTCCATCTGTCCAGTGAGGGCCACCCTTATGATCATAGATGTTCAATGTTATCCCGGTGTCTCCTTCTCTTCCTGTCTCTATTTGTATGGAGTGGGTTATGTTCAGGGTGTTGATATGTCTAGTTTTGGTGTTACATGTCTGGTGGTGTTTGATGTCCAGCATGTTTGTAAGACATTCCCCTGTCTCGCATTTATTGCAGCTTTGGGTGTCCTGGGTCCCTGTGTGGTTTGTGGTGTGTGCTGTGTCCTTTTAATGTTTGTGTGGACACTAGCACTTGTGCACAGGTTCCAGTCAGTGTGTCTATGGCAGGTAAGTGTATTACTGGTTTCAGTAACCTGCCATTTCCTTATGCTGTATGTGTTCCCCTCTCCTTGCAGCCTGGCCTCAGATAGAGACTCCTGTTCCTCCGTGTTGTGGATGAACAGGTCGTCTCTCCCCTGCTCCTAAGTGAGCGATTTCCAGGGTGACTCAGGATATTAGGTATCCAGTGTATGAGCCGCCCACCATCGGGGTCCGCTCATACGGTGAGGAGTCAGGGAGAGAATTAGGGACGCGGTAGGAGGTGACCTGCTCCCTTATTTCTCCTTTTGGCAAGGCTGATTCCCTTTTATCCTTTGACACTGCACGGTGGGGGGTTTCCCCCACCCCCCGCCGTGACAGCATGTTGGCCTCAATGACATGCTCCCCATATTGTTCCTGCTGGACAAGACACTAGATCACCTGCTCGATGCTGGGGAGAGTGCCTTGTTGGAGCAAGAAGAGGCAACAATGCTCCACCAAGACCAGGCCCAAGATGAGGAGGCGGATGAATTTGTTGAGGAGTTTGCCGACGTCCAGGAGTCTGGGCCTGGTCAGGAGGGAGAACCAGTGCTGGGGGCACCAATAGTCTGGGGGTGGGGTGGCTCCTACAGGAGCAGCAGCAGCAGGAGGACCAATATGTCATGTTCCTGGGTAGCCAAGAAGAGTCAGAGCGGGCTCTCCTCTTCCCCATGGCTGCCCACATGCTGTGATGCCTCAGATCAAGAAAATGAAGGAGAGTGATGATTTTTGGTTGGCCACCCTTTTAGACTCTCGCTGCAAGGGGAAACTGGAGCAGTTCATCCCAGCCAGCCGGAGGGATGCCCGTATGAATAACCTGCGGGCCTGTCTGATCCTCTGGTTGGAGCAGGCAAACCCTCAGCCTCACGCTCCAGTTCTCCCTGCCCATCTCACCCAGCAGGTGGCTAGCCCAAGCAGCTCCAGCAGAGTAGGTGATCTTATGGGTGAGATGAGGTTGTTCTACCAGTCTGCGTGATCCAGTAGCAGCAGCAGCAGCAGTCACCAGCAGCAGCTGGCCCGCATGGTGGCAGACTACATGGGTTTCCCGTCTGTGATTCCGACAGCATGAGCACCAACGACCCCACGGAGTACTGGGTTGCCAGGCTGGACAACTGCAGTGAGCTCGCTCAGTATGCGCTTGAAGTACTGTATTGCCACCCCTCCAGCGTATTGTCTGAGCGGACATTCAGCACGGCAGGTGGGGTGGTCACCGACAAACGGACCCGTCTGTCCACTGACTCCGTGGACAGACTGACATTTATCAAAATTAACGAGTCCTGACATTTATCAAAATAAATTAATCCTGGATCTGCAACGACTTCTTGGGTCCCCGCCGTAGGTTCCGGGCGTTGAAGGGTCTCTTGTCAATCCCTCTCCTTGGCTCTCCCTCACAAACTTTGTTGTTTTTTAACTTCTGTATATATTTCTTAATTAATTTATTTATATATTTACTTATTTATGGATGCATATTTTTATATATTATTTATTTATAGCTTTTTTTTATATATTTCTGTTTTGATGAATTTATTTATGTATTTATTTATTTATGGATGTATTTATTAATATATTGATGTATTTATTGATGATTTTTTTTATATATTTCTCTATTGTTGAATTTCTTTCCTTTTTTTTTTTTTTTGGGTGAACAATTACCGTATTTTTCGCCCTATGAGACACACCGGCCCATAAGACGCACCTAGGTTTTTGGGGAGGAAAATAAGAAAAAAAATATTTTTAACCAAAAGGTGTGCTTTTGGTGGGTTTGAAACTAATAATGGTCTGTGGATGGCACTATTACTGAGGATCTGTGAAGGACACTGTTATGGGGGGATCTGTGGATGACGGACACTGTTATGGGGGGATCTGTGAATGACGGACACTGTTATGGGGATATCTGTGAATGACGGACACTGTTATGGGGATATCTGTGGATGACGGACACAGTTATGGGGGGATCTGTGGATGACGGACACTGTTATGGGGGATCTGTGGATGACGGACACTTATTGGGGGGGATCTGTGGATGACGGACACTGTTATGGGGGTATCTGTGGATGACGGACACTGTTATGGGGGTATCTGTGGATGACGGACACTGTTATCGGGGGGATCTGTGGATGACGGACACTGTTATGGGGGGATCTGTGGATGACTGACACTGTTATGGGGGATCTGTGGATGATGGACACTGTTATGGGGGATCTGTGGATGACGGACACTGTTACAGGGGGGATCTGTGGATTTCCAACACTGTTACAGGGGGGATCTGTGGCTGGCACTGTTACAGGGGGATCTGTGGATGGCACTGTTACAGGGGGGATCTGTGGCTGGCACTGTTACAGGGGGATCTGTGGCTGGCATTGTTACAGGGGGGATCTGTGGCTGGCACTGTTACAGGGGGGATCTGTGGCTGGCACTGTTACAGGGGGGATCTGTGGCTGGCACTGTTACAGGGGGGATCTGTGGCTGGCACTGTTACAGGGGGGGATCTGTGGATGGCACTGTTACAGGGGGGGATCTGTGGATGGCACTGTTACAGGGGGGGATCTGTGGATGGCACTGTTACAGGGGGGATCTGTGGATGGCACTGTTACAGGGGGGATCTGTGGCTGGCACTGTTATATATGTGCCATCCACAGACCCCCCCCACCCCATAACAGTGCCATCCACAGACCCCCCCCCACCCCATAACAGTGCCATCCACAGACCCCCCAGCCCATAACAGTGCCATCCACAGACACCCCACCCCTGCCCCTTAACTGTGCCATCCACGGATCAGCCCCCGCCCCCCCCCCAGTATACAAATATAAGATGTCTTATTCAATTAAAATTTATTACATTTGCCCCCTCACTCCTAAATTCCTAATAGTACCTTACATCCTATTCCTAATAGGTTCTGTACAATGCCGGCAGGCAGGCCGGGCGCCCGGCGTGTCACTCACTGACGTCACTTGCCTGCGCCGCCTGCTTCATTCATAAAGTAGGCGGAGCAGGCACGTGACATCAGGGAGTTACGCTGCCGCCCGCCCGGCCTGCCTGCCGGCATTGTACAGAACCTATTAGGAATAGGATGTAAGGTACTATTAGGAATTTAGGAGTGAGGGGTCATATGTAATACATTTTAATTGAATAAGACATTTAATATTACTATACCGGAGCGGCGGGGCTATAGTACACTGACTGAACCGCCCCGCCGCTATTCCGGCCCCCAGCTCCTCCTCCCAGTCCCTCCCCCGACCCCCGCTTGCTCGTACATCGCATCCAGCGATGTTAAACTGTCAGCATTCGTCCCATAAGACGCAGGGGCATTCCCTCCCCCCCCCCATTTTTGGGGGGAAAAATACGGTAATATTTTTTTTCATTAATTTATTAAACCTCCTTATTGATTTATTCATTCATTCAACTAATTGTTGAAATATATATATATATATATATATATATATATATATATACACATATACAGTACAGACCAAAAGTTTGGACACACCTTCTCATTCAAAGAGTTTTCTTTATTTTCAAGACTATGAAGGCATCAAAACTATGAATTAACACATGTGGAATTATATACATAACAAACAAGTGTGAAACAACTGAAAATATGTCATATTCTAGGTTCTTCAAAGTAGCCACCTTTTGCTTTGATTACTGCTTTGCACACTCTTGGCATTCTCTTGATGATCTTCAAGAGGTAGTCCCCTGAAATGGTTTTTGAAGAGGGGATTTTTGTCTCTTGGAAAATGGAGATTTATGTATATCTCCGTTTTCCATCCCTTCTATTCTATTCCTAGCAAATTGCCTTAGTTTCCCATACAACCCGATTATCCTGTGTAAAATTACACCTCTTCCAGTCCTTCATATATCTCAGGAACAACACACAACCCTCGCAGATACTTATATATAAAAATAGTTTACTGATAACATGGAGATGACAAAGCAATAGACAATATACATAGAGATACAGATAACACAATACATAGAGGACACCACCACACACAGCCACCTCCGTTCCTGTCCACCCTGGATGCTAAGCAAATGCGGCTAATAATGTGTATGTATATACAGTATATCCAGAGTCTACCAATATACAGTCTACTGGATCTACTCTACACCTCCAGTACCTGACCATTAGTACATGTACATATAGAGACTCATGCATAAACAGCATATAATCTAACTGGTAATACAATTGCAGACTGCTAATATCTATATGTACACATATAAAGTCTACTGGGATATTATACTTATATACATACCCACATTCGCACACATATAACTTAGCCTGCTCCTGCATCCATCGGTGTCCAGGAAGAGAAGCCCCCGCCTCACTCCCAACTTTCACCTATATCTTGTTATGTCCCAGCCCCCCACCATAGACTCCACCCTGTGACCACCCAAATATCTCCCCCCATCTCTTGGTCAAGAGGATGTTGTTCAACTGCCTAGGATATGCTAACAAGGGACACAATGCTACTGGCCATACTGAATGGGTGAATACCACAGGGTCCAATTATTAGGCATATTTGTGTGGTCATCAGGATGAGGTTCTGGCTGAAAGCCATATTTCCCTTAACAGTTTTCACTTCAAAGGTGTGCCCTGTCAGGTTTAATAAGTGGGATTTCTTGCCTTATAAATGGGGTTGGGACCATCAGTTGCGTTGAGGAGAAGTCAGGTGGATACACAGCTGATAGTCCTACTGAATAGACTGTTAGAATTTGTATTATGGCAAGAAAAAAAGCAGCTAAGTAAAGAAAAACGAGTGGCCATCATTACTTTAAGAAATGAAGGTCAGTTAGTTAGCCGAAAAATTCGGGAAAACTTTAAAAGTAAGGGCTATTTGACCATGAAGGAGAGTGATGGGGTGCTGCGCCAGATGACCTCCACAGTCACCGGACCTGAACCCAATCGAGATGGTTTGGGGTGAGCTGGACCGCAGAGTGAAGGCAAAAGGGCCAACAAGTGCTAAGCATCTCTGGGAACTCCTTCAAGACTGTTGGAAGACCATTTCAGGGGACTACCTCTTGAAGCTCATCAAGAGAATGCCAAGAGTGTGCAAAGCAGTAATCAAAGCAAAAGGTGGCTACTTTGAAGAACCTAGAATATGACATATTTTCAGTTGTTTCACACTTGTTTGTTATGTGTATAATTCCACATGTGTTAATTCAAAGTTTTGATGCCTTCATAGTCATGAAAATAAAGAAAACTCTTTGAATGAGAAGGTGTGTCCAAACTTTTGGTCTGTACTGTATATAGCCTGTTAGAATAACAGATCTCAGATCTAAGTTGTAATCGCAATGCGATTAATACAGGTTATATTAATCGCATTGCGAATTCAACTTAGAGCTGGGTTCCTAATGGTTGTATTGCTAGAATATAACGAAGATTGGGAATATAGTGCTATATTCGCTATATTCGTCAATTCTAGCAATGCAACCATTAGGAACTTAGCTCTAAGTTGAATTCGCAATGCGATTAATACAGGTTATATTAGTCGCATTGCGAATTCAACTTACCACACTCTGCGTCAAATACGTAATTTTCCATGGGAGGTTTGCCATGGATCCCCCTCCGGCATGCCACAGTCCAGGTGTTAGTCCCCTTGAAACAACTTTTCCATCACTATTGTGGCCAGAAAGAGTCCCTGTGGGTTTTAAAATTCGCCTGTCTATTGAAGTCTATGGTGGTTCGCCCGTTCGCGAACATTTGCGTAACGGAAAATTTTATGTTTGCGACATCTCTAGCTACACACAGGGGGTAGTGTCAAACAGCCTTGGGCAGACTTCACAAGGAAGGGGCTGACAGGCACTGGGCAGCTCCTACACTGTCATCCAGCAGAGCAGAATTTGTAGTCCGTTTTGAAGGCAACATGTGTTCTGGACTTACATTAAACTGCTGGTAAACTTACCCCACAAAACGAATGCAGGGCTTCAAGGGAGAGATGGGGTAGATAGATTATAGCATGATGGACCACATGTATATATCTATCTATCAACCCCATCTCTCCCATGAAGCCCTGAAATCTTCTCCCCCTCAAGACATCTGCATTGTATAGGACCAGATTACTGTATGTTTTTCATGAGCTTAAAGGAATATGAATTTATATGTCAAGTTTACAAAGATTAATCAAAGCTACATTAGTTTTGTGGGGTAAATTTACCGGCTGTTTGATGTAACTCGAGAACACATGGTGCCTTCAAAACAGACCCCAAACTCCACTCTGCTGGATGACAGTGTAGGTGTTCCCCTGTGCCTGTCAGCCCCTTCCTGGTGAAGTCTGCCCTGGGCTAAGTGACACTACCGTCCTTTGTGTAGCCAAGCCTCACAGCTAAAGGATTATTCTGCAGCATGACCTGCTATCAATGATCCGGGCTGTGCACTGGAGGCAGCTGCCGAGAAACCCGCCAGCAGCTGGGGACCGTGACAGAATCATCACCGAGGGGTGGGGGGGTGGGGCTGATCCCGGTGGCAGAGCCGGGGTCACTTCTACACCCGGGCTGAAGCAAGCTGGTTCCTCACTGGCTTCTGTGCTCTGACGGGCAGAGGACGGCTGGGTGCTGCCGATAACTGGAGCACGGCGTGTGTGTGGCGAAGATCATATATGGATCGTGCAATCCGCGGTAACCATGACTCTTCAAAGAAAAACGGAGGATGAGAGAGCGGCTGCTAAACCACGCCAGTCCTGCTGCCCTCTGGCTTGGAGGAATTAGCACACTGGGCAGCAGGCTGCGGTACCTCAGTGTTATTCTCCAGACTCTATGTGCCCGATATGGAAACTGAGAGCAGACTGTTGCGGGCAGCTTGTGGAGCTTATGTCGTACTAATTTATTGTGGGCTGTACAAACTTAAAATACAATCGATAAACAATTTTGTCAAAGGAAAATATTGCTTTTGTATGCATGGGAGCACATTCCTGCTCTAAACGACAAACCTAGAGTATTACCATTTCCCTGCTGCTGTCTATTATATTCCTGCTGAGTTAGGGCCAACTATGTGTATGCCTTATACTACAGCGTTACCATTTCCCTGCTGCTGTCTGTTCTTTTCCTGCTGATTTACGCCCAAATATGTGTACACCTGACACTACAGTGTTACCATTTTCCAGTTGCTGCTGTCTGTCCTGAAAGTACTGAGTTAGGCCCAGATATGTGTATGATGTATACTACAGCATTATCATTTACCAGCTACTGCTGTCTGAGTTAGGCCCAGCTATGTGTATGTCCTAAACTACAGTGTTACCATTTCCCTGCTGCTGTCTGTTCTGTTCCTGCTGAGTTAGGTCCAGCTCTGTGCGGATCCGTCTTGCATATGCACAGACGGATCCGCACTGATAATGCAAAGATTTGTATCCGTTCAGAACGGAACCAATTTGCATTATTCTTTTAAAAAAAGTCTAAGTCAAAACGGATCCTGACTTACATTGAAAGTCAATGGGGGACGGATCCATTTTCAATTGCACCATATTGTGTCAGTGAAAACGGATCTGTCCCCATTTACTTATATTGTAAATCAGGACGGATCCGTTTGGCTCTGCATCGTCATGCAGACACCAAGCAGCGTTTTGGTGTCCGCCTCAAAAGCGGAATGGAGATCAAACGCAGCCAAACTTATGCATTCTGAACGGATCCTTATCCATTCAGAATGCATTGGGGCCAAACTGATCCGTTTTGGGCCGTGTGTGAGAGCCTTGAAACGGATCTCACAAGCAAACCCAGAAACGCCAGTGTGGAAGTAGCCTAATAGTTTTCATGAAATAATCACCTGAGTTTGTATTTGGCACCATTTACTTTTGTCACTGCTTGAGAAAGGTCCCATTGTTTGGACTAAAATGTTGCTTTTGGTTAAATAAAAGCACATTTTCTTGAGGCCGTGCCGTGTCATGAGTATATACAGTACAGACCAAAAGTTTGGTCCCCCTGCACTTACTAGTATGTCTGGGCGCCGTTCCGTTCGCCCGGTAAAGGCTCCGGTGTGTGCAGCTTCCTCTTTTGTACGGGGCAGAGTTTTTGTATTAGGGTTGTCCCTTGCTGCAGCGCTGGCCAATCGTAGCGCACAGCTCATAGCCTGGGACTCCGACACTTATCAGGACAAACACCAGCAAGTAAATGGTAATGGTGTAATATAAGGCCTACACATAGCTCCACCACACTCATCAGGACAGAAAACAGCAGGTAAATGGTAATGGTGTAGTATAAGGCCTACACATAGCTGGTCCAAACCGAGTCAGGACAGACAGGAGCTGTTTCTTTGTAGCAGGAATATGTTCCCAGGAATGGGCCCCCGCCAGACCGGGGCAACCCCAATAATAAACTTATACACCTCTGACAGCAGCATGTTCTTTGTTGGCAGCAGGAATGTGTTCCCATGCATACAAATTGCAATATATTCCTTTGACAATTTTTATTTCAAAGGATTTTTAAGATTGTAAAGCCCACAAGAAATTTAAATTAAATATATATATATATATATATATACAGTACAGACCAAAAGTTTGGACACACCTTCTCATTAAAATAGTTTTCTTTATTTTCATGACTATGAAAATTGTAGATTCACACTGAAGGCATCAAAACTATGAATTAACACATGTGGAATTATATACATAGCAAACAAGTGTGAAACAACTGAAAATATGTCATATTCTAGGTTCTTCAAAGTAGCCACCTTTTGCTTTGATTACTGCTTTGCACACTCTTGGCATTCTCTTGATGAGCTTCAAGAGGTAGTCCCCTGAAATGGTTTTCACTTCACAGGTGTGCCCTGTCAGGTTTAATAAGTGGAATTTCTTGCCTTATAAATGGGGTTGGGACCATCAGTTGCGTTGAGGAGAAGTCAGGTGGATACACAGCTGATAGTCCTACTGAATAGACTGTTAGAATTTGTATTATGGCAAGAAAAAAGCAGCTAAGTAAAGAAAAACGAGTGGCCATTATTACTTTAAGAAATGAAGGTCAGTCAGTCAGCCGAAAAATTGGGAAAACTTTGAAAGTAAGGGCTTTTTGACCATGAAGGAGAGTGATGGGGTGCTGCGCCAGATGACCTGGCCTCCACAGTCACCGGACCTGAACCCAATCGAGATGGTTTGGGGTGAGCTGGACCGCAGAGTGAAGGCAAAAGGGCCAACAAGTGCTAAGCATGGGAACTCCTTCAAGACTGTTGGAAGACCATTTCAGGGGACTACCTCTTGAAGCTCATCAAGAGAATGCCAAGAGTGTGCAAAGCAGTAATCAAAGCAAAAAGTGGCTACTTTGAAGAACCTAGAATATGACATATTTTCAGTTGTTTCACACTTGTTTGTTATGTGTATAATTTCACATGTGTTAATTCAAAGTTTTGATGCCTTCATAGTCATAAAAATAAAGAAAACTCTTTGAATGAGAAGGTGTGTCCAAACTTTTGGTCTGTACTGTACATCCGTGTCCAGAGAAAAATAAATTAAAATATTTCGGCTTTTACGCCAGCCTCACTGCGATTGCACGCATCCTCCACCAACTGTGGTGATTAAATCTGGTAGACAGGATAAGCAGACACAGTATAGAGGCACCAACCAGTTCTTAAATCAAACAGTTCAGTGTTTATTCACACTCATGGCAAGTTCATAAACAAACAGTTACATTCAACACATAAAGTTGCATTTTAGTTTTGGTGTTAGTTTACACTTAGCTGGCAGTTCTGCCTCAAAGAGTCCATGCCTGTTTCCCTTCACACTGATCTCAGATCCCAATACAGAGATCCTTTCTGCGGAACCCAGCTGTCTTTTAAAGGCAACTAGGTGTTGTCAAACACCGGACCGGCACATGAGTCCCTGGCCGCTAATCAGTCCAGCAGCACACACTGAGAGGGAAATACCTGCCTCCCCATACAACTCCCTTTATGGCGGGTTCACACTAGCGTTAGGGATTCTATTATGGATTTCCCTTATAACATGGTTATAACGGAAAATAACAGAATCCTTATGACGGAAGGACAGATCCTTTCTTCTGCCCATAGACTTGGATTATGACGGAAAGAAAAATGGAAGCCTTTAAAGGCATTCCATTTGCTCTCCGTCCTAATAGAAGTCTATGGGAATCAAAACGGATCCGTTGGGCTCCCGTTATGCAAGACGGAAAACAAAGTCCTGTCGACAGGACTTTGTTTTCCGTCTTGCATAATGGGACCCAGACAGATCCGTTATACTTTACCAGAGAAGAGCTACTAAACTAGTACATGGATTGCAGGATAAAACTTACCAGGAAAGGTTAAAGGACCTTAATATGTATAGCTTGGAAGAAAGAAGAGACAGAGGGGAAATGATAGAAACTTTTAAATACATAAAGGGAATCAACTCGGTAAAGGAAGAGAGCATATTTAAAAGAAGAAAAACTACCACAAGAGGACACAGTTTTAAATTAGAGGGGCAAAGGTTTAAAAGTAATATAAGGAAGTATTACTTTACTGAGAGAGTAGTGGATGCATGGAATAGCCTTCCTGCAGAAGTGGTAGCTGCAAATACAGTGAAGGGGTTTAAGCATGCATGGGATAGGCATAAGGCCATCCTTCATATAAGATAGGGCCGGGGGCTATCCATAGTATTCAGTATATTGGGCAGACTAGATGGGCCAAATGGTTCTTATCTGCCGACACATTCTATGTTTCTATGTTTCTACCATAGACTTCTATTAGAACGGAAAGCAAACGGAATGCCTTTTAAAGGCTTCTGTTTTGCATTCTGTCTGGGCATTCCGTTATTTTCTGTTATAACCATGTTATAACAGAAATCCATAACGGAATCCCTAATGCTAGTGTGAACACACCCTTACTATGTCACAATATATATATATATACACAACCATACATAGATATATATAGACACATATATACATAGCTATCTGCTACTCAGGAGCCTGCCTGTCCTGCAGGCAGTCATCATGCAGTGGTGGGGGCAAAATTCCGTACTAGATGGTGTGGGAATTTTTCATTAAGTCGCTGGAGGACGTTAGTGTGGCTGTATGTAGGATCTGTTGATGGAAGGTAAATCACACCCAATGTTGGTACCAAGGCCCTGCGTAAATACATGGAGCATCACAGTAAAATGAAAACTGTGGCGCTAATGTAGTGGTACAGCCTGACACATCTCCTAGCGGCCCACCACCCCTTCTGCAGCAATCACGGCTCCACCACCTCAAGAGAAGGGAGACGTATTTCCTTCCCATTGTCTACTGGTACTGATTCTCCTACTCTTAACATTCATCATGCTTTTTGACAGCTATCGATCACCAAGATGATTGGAAAGAAACAACAGTATGCGTGCACTCATATAACAGTGCAGATGCTAAACATTCTCCTGGCCAAGTTGCTGGTTCTACAGTCCCTCCCTTTCCATGTGGTTGACTCTGCACATTTCAGAGAACTGATGGCTTGTGCAGAGCCAAGGTGGAGAGTCTCAAGCCATCACTACTTCTCTAAAAAAAGCTGTATAAGCCCGTATACATACGTAAAGCAGAAAATGGGCTAGTCTCTGAGCCTGTCGGTGTCTGGTACAATTCATGGCAGGGCCACAGACGCGTGGAGCTATAACTGAGGCAAAGAAAAATATATGTCCTTTACGGCCCACTGTGTAAATGTGGTTCCTGCCCAGTCACACCAGCAACTTGGTCAGGTGATGGTAATGCTGCCTCTGCATTCTCATCCTCCAACTTGTCCTCAGTCTCCACTGTAGACACAGTTTGAAGTGGTCCACCAGCATACGACCTATGCAGAGCAAGGCGGTGTCACGCTGTTCTGCACCTTGCCAACCTGGGCGAATGTAGTGACACCGGAGAGGAACTGCTCTGCATTCTTTGTCAAGAAATCAAATCCTGTCTGTCTCCTCGCCAACTGAATATTGGAACTATGGTCACCGATAACAGGAAGAACATTCTGTGTGCACTGCATAGAGGAGAGGGCAGCCATGACCCCTGCATGGTGCACGTCTTTTATCTGGTTGTGATCCGATTCCTTAAGTATTCAACCCAACTGTTGAAAACTTAAAAATGGCAAGGAAACTGTGCATGCACTTCAGCCACTCTTACACTGCAAAGCACACCCTCCTTGAGCTGAAAAGGCAACATCGCCTCATATGTGACAGTTCCACCCTCCACATGAGCAAAGGAAGTTTTATTGATGAAGCAGGCAGACAGGAGTACTCCCCAGTGTAACTTCGACATTAGCCAGGGGCAGCTCATGCGTGACACTTGCCATTTTATTTGTCAATTGTCAGGACTATGGGATGAGTGATATAATTTCACTCTCTCATGTCCTGGAGCAGATGCTGATAAATTTGACTGGCCAGCGGACAGGAGATGTGGTGCCTTTTGCAGCCCTGTGAAAGGGAATAGGAGGGACTCCCTGCGTCCATCTCCACTGCATACTGCCACGGTCTGTTGGAGCCATCTGCCTGGTCTTTCTCATCGCCCTCCAGCTTCTCATGTTCCTCCTGCTCCTCCTGTTCATTTCCTGTTGCTTGGGCACATAAACCACCTAGTTTTGTATACAATTTCTGGACAAAGTCCAGAAATTGTATACAAAACTAGGTGGTTTATGTGCCCAAGCAACAGGAAATGAACAGGAGGAGCAGGAGGAACATGAGAAGCTGGAGGGCGATGAGAAAGACCAGGCAGATGGCTCCAACAGACCGTGGCAGTATGCAGTGGAGATGGACGCAGGGATTCCCTCCTATTCCCTTTCACAGGGCTGCAAAAGGCAGCAAAATGTGGTTAAGAGCATGGCAAGTGCTCTGCAAACAAATGTGGATAGGGAAATGACTTAAAATAACATAAAATACGTAAAAATAAAAAATAATAATCTTGATCTAGGAGGAGGAGGTCCATATGAAGTAGGAGGTTGAGGAGGCGGTGGATGTGACTGTAGGTGGAAGCGGCTGTGGAGGAGGAGGTAGCCAATACTGTTTTTTGTTTTTTATTTTATTTTATTTTATTATTATTATTATTATTTTTTTGTTTAAATTTGGGTAGACCCCAAAGCATTGGGAAATATTAAAAATAAAACAAAGAGAAAGTCTGCTGGAGTACAACATCGGCTGGGTGAGGCAGGTATACACGTCCTGTGGGATCCCTGCCTGGTTCATTTTAATGAACATGAGCTTGTCCACATTGGCTGTGGACAAGCGGCTGCGCTTGTCTGTGATAAACCCCTCTGGCCATGCTAAACAAACGTTGAGACAATACACTGGCTGCAGGGAAGGCCAGAACCTCCAAGGCATAAAGGGCAAGCTCAGGCCATGTGCCCAATTTGGAGACCCAGAAGTTGAAGGGGGCAGACCCATCAGTCAGTAGATGTAGGCGTGTGCACACATACTGCTCCACCATGTCGCACGTCCCCGTGACGTCCACGATCCAATTGGATATTTTCTCTATCAACTTTCGATGTTCTTTCATGCACCTACCATGGTGATCACGGGTAATGGGGGATCAGGGTTCCATGCCGAAAACGGAGCCTGAGAAAGGGATACCACATCCAAGGGAGGTCAATGGCTGAAATCTGATTGGGTGGAGATGTGGGACAAGTTATTAAAGCAGAAAAATCGAAGAAAGGGAGGGGGCGCGCGGCAATTACCCACTCCCGACTCGGAGAGGTAGTGACGATAAATAACAATTCAGGACTCCTAAGATGCCCTATTGGAATGAGTAATAAAAAATTACAGGGAATGTCACTGCAGTATTTTGGATTCGGAAACGTTATACAGGAGAGGCTGTGCTGCCGCTTTGTTGACTCTAGATAACTTCTGCCTGATCGCACGCCCCCGTGACATCCATGATCCAATTGGATATCTTCCCCATCAACTTTCGATTTTCTTTTATGCACCTACCATGTTATTAAATTAAATTCAGCACATGCGCCAGGCAAGAAATGTGCGTCAAACCGGCTAGGCCCAGAGCTTCTAGGAGATTTCGAACATTATAGCACACCACCAGGCTGGGCTTGAGGCTCACTGGCACCAACCACTCATCGGTCTGTTGTTCCATGCCCGTCCACAGCTCCTGCGCGGTGTGTTTTTTTCCCCCTAAACAGATAAGTTTCAAAACTGCCTGCTGTTGTTTCCCCCTTGCTGTGCTGAAGTTGGTGGTGAAGGTGTTACGCTGACCAGATGAGTAGGCGGTAGAGGAGATGGAAGCGGAGTAGGAGGCGGAAGCAACAGGAGGCAATGAGAAACGTCCTGCAATCCTCGGTGGTGGAAGGACATACAGTATGCCAAACTGTTATCCGCCTCAGGCCCAGCCGCCACTGCATTTACCCAGTGTGCTGTTAAGGAGATATAATGTCCACGTATCCGTAGTTAGGTGGACCTTGCCACAGATGGCGTTGCGCAGTGCACACCTGATTTTGTCCCTCACTTGGCTGTGCAGGGAAGGGATGGCTCGCCTGGAAAAGTAGTGGCGGCTCGGCACAACGTACTGTGGGACAGCCACTGCCATCAGATTCTTAAAACTGTCCGTGTCCCCCAGACGGAATGACAGCATTTCAAAGGCCAGGGATTTGGAAATGCTGGCATTCAGGGCCAGGGATCATGGGTGGGTAGGGGGGGAACGTCCTCTTTTTCTCCAGTGTTTAGGAGATAGACAGCTGAATGCTTCCATGGGAAATTGTGGAGATGCTTGATGAACGAGGTGGTGGCGTTGCTGCCACATCCTTTGTTTGCGGGGTGGCAGGTGCCACTGTCACTCTAGAGGGGGATGAAGAGGTTGAGACTGCAGCAAGAGAGAAAGCAAGAGGTGCCAGAGACCTTTCTTGGTTTTTTAGGTGTCTACTCCACTGCAGCTCGTGTTTTGCACTTAGATGCCTGGTCATGCAGGTTGTGCTCAGGTTTAGAACGTTTATGCCTCGCTTCAGACTCTGATTGCACAGCATGCAAAGCACTTGTTTCTTGTCGTCAGCACATTGTCTGAAGAACTGCCACGCCAGGGAACTCCTTGGAGCTGTCTTTGGTGTGCTCGGTCCCTTGGTGCGGTGAGCAGTAGCAGGTGTACTGTCTAGGGGACGGCCGCTCCGTTTTTGCACCCTGCTCCCTCTTTTGCTGTGCTGGTGGCTCTGTGTGACCACCGCCTCTTCCTCTGAACTACACAGGTCACTTGAATGACCTTAAATCCATGTGGGGTCAAGGACCTCATCGTCCTCCACATCATCTTCCACCCAGTCTTCACCCCTGCCCTCCTTGTCGGTCTGCAGACTGCAGAAAGCCGCAGCAGTTGGCACCTGTGTTTCGTCATCATCCGAGACATACTGCAGTGGTCCTCCCATGTACTCATCCTGAAACCTAAGTGGCTGGGCATCGGTGCACTCAATCTCTTCCACTTTTGGGGCAGGGCTATGTGGATGGCATTGGGAAACCCTGCCAGCAGAGTCATCAAAAAGCAGAAGAGACTGCTGCATGACTTGGGGCTCAGACTGCTTTGGCTGATTTGCAAGGGGGTGAAAGACTTATGGCAATGGGCTGCAGGTGCCAACTCTGATCTTTCAACAGGGGTCTGGATGGGAGACAATATTAAGGAACTGGAGGCACTGTCAGTCTCCCAATCTAATATCGCCTGTACTTGTTCTGGCCTCACCATTCGTAGAGCAGCATTCTGCCCTAGCAAATAACTCTGAAGGTTCTGTTGCCTACTCGCACCTGAGGAAGGTGTTTCACTTGGGCATGTAGCTGGCACAGATCGACCACGTCCTCTCCTTCATCAGGAGCTCCACCAGCAGCACCACGACCAGGGCCACATCCCTTGTTTGATGCTCTCCTCATTTTTTGCGGTCACCTACCGAAGTAAAAGACATTTTTACTAAATTAAGTTCCTTGTGAACAATGCAGAGCAGGGTTTTTTTGACAGCCAAAATGAGCTAATGTCACCGAACAATGGAACAGACAAATTTTAGAAATTTAGGTCACTTTCACCTAGGCAGAGCAGGGGAATTTTGACGGGAAAAATGCTTGAAGGCACCCAACAATGGAACAGACAATTTTTTTTTACTTATTGCCCGGTCTGCAATGCAGTGCAGGCAGCAAAGGTACTTTATTGCCAAAAAAAAAAAGTTTTTTTCTCACACACAATGAAAAAAATAGATTTAACTGTATTTTTTTTAACTACCAGAAATGCAGCACAAGGCAAAAAGGTACTTTATTGCCCCCCCAAAAAAAGAGTTTTTTTTAACCCTAAATTAAACAGATAGATTTAACTGTGATAATATTTCACTCTCACAAAGGAAGCACAGGGGTTTTTAACATAAAAAATTGTGGATATGTCACCCCTACAAATGAACAGATGGATTTGCTGAATTTATGTGCCTGCCTGTCACATATGCAGTGCAGGGCTCAGAGGTACTTTACAACAAAAAATGTAAATATGTCACCCCACAATAGAACAGATGGATTTAACTGATTATATTTCACTCTCAGAAATGCAGCACAGGGGTACTTTACAGAAAAAAATGGGGATATGTCACCCCCTGGGTCCCTGAACTCACAGACTGTATTATTTTCCCTTCCCCTGGCACATATGCAGTGCAGGTGCACTTTAAAAATGGGTATATGTCAGCAACTGAACTACAAGAACAGGATTAAATGATTATCCCTGGTACATATGCAGTGCTGGTGCACTGCTGTTGCACAAAATGGCCGCCGACGCCCACCTAACTAACAGACGGATTAAAACTTTTTTTTTCAGTCTCACTGGGCTCAGGGCAGGGTACAAAAATGTTGCATTACACCCCCAAAACAAAAAAAAAACGCTATAGATTGCTGACTTCACACCAAGTGCAAATATCAGAGTCTTTCCTAATCTCTCCCTCACAGCAGCAGCATCCTATCCCTACAACTAGTAAGAGCAGAGTGACGTGCGGCGATACTGACTCCAGCTTATATAGAGGCTGGGTCACATTCTGCACTTGGTTGTGATGGCTTCTAAGGGCACACTAGTTAAATGCTTGTTGATTGGCTGCCCTGCAGCCTTTCAAATTCGCCATTAAACCACCGAACACCGAACTCGAACCGTAACTTTTACCAAAATGTTCGGGTCCAGGTACAAAAAACCCTTAAGCTTGGTACCTCTCCCCCACTCTGTGGGCTATTCTGTTTACTCCTCATGCTGTTGCCACCCTCCCCAATCTGTGACTGGACCATTAGTTGACTGCTCGTGCTGTTGGCACCCTTACCACTCTGTTTTGGTACCACTGGTGTCCCTGTTTGGCTTTGTTGACATCTTCATGTATTTTACCCTTCTTTTGATTTGTCAGAAGAACTGGAAAATGTAAAACACCACAGATCTGGTTTGTTGCATTTATAATGCCTCAATCATACGGTCAGTATTTTGCATCATGATTTTATCATGATTTAGAAGCCTAAAGCAGGAGTGGGTCCAAAACACAGAAAACATGCAAATATTTCCATCACATGTCAGCTCTTTCCCACCATATTAGAATCTTGGGCATTATACCTGACACTAACTATGACTTAGAAGGCTGAGTTCACACTTCAGCTATTTGGTCAGGTAATTCCAGGAGTTACTGTATGGTGAGCCAAATTCAGGTGTCACTCCTAATCTCAGATAAGGTAGTCATTCTACAGCTAAGGCCTCATGCACACGAACGTTTTTTTTTGCGGTCTGCAAAAACAGGTTCCGTAGTTCCGTGATCCGTGTCCGTTTTTTCTTCCGTGGGTCTTCCTTGATTTTTGGAGGATCCACTGACATGAAAAGTGAAAAAAAAAACTAAGTCAAGTTTGTATTGAAAATGATAGGAAAAACGGACACGGATCACGGACACGGATCACGGACGCGGATGACTATCTTGTGTGCATCCGTGATTTTTCACGGACCCATTGACTTGAATGGGTCCGTGAACCGTTGTCCTTGAAAAAAATAGGACAGGTCATATTTTTTTCACGGACTGGAAAAACGGATCACGGACGCGGAAGCCAAACGGTGCATTTTCCGATTTTTCCACGGACCCATTGAAAGTCAATGGGTCCGCGAAAAAAAACGGAAAACGGAACAACGGCCGCGGATGCACACAACGGTCGTGTGCATGAGGCCTTAGGCTACTTTCACACCTGCGTTTAGGTCGGATCCGTCTGGTATGTGCCCAGACGGATCCGCACCTATAATGCAAACGCTTAGATCCGTTCAGAACGGATCCGTTTGCATTACCATGAACAAAAAAAAATTTTTTTATTTTTTTTGTTCATGATAATGCAAACGGATCCGTTTTGACTTTACATTGAAAGTCAATGGGAGACGGATCCGTTTGAAAATTGAGCCATATTGTGTCAACTTCAAACGGATCCGTCCCCATTGACTTACATTGTAAGTCTGGACGGATCCGTTTGCCTCCGCACGGCCAGGCGGACACCTGAACGCTGCAAGCTGCATTCATGTGTCCGCCTGCTGAGCGGAACGGAGGACAAACGGAGCCAGACTGATGCATTCTGAGCGGATCCGCATCCATTCAGAATGCATTAGGGCTGGACGGATCCGTTCGGGGCCGCTTGTGAGCCCCCTCAAACGGAACTCACAAGCGGAGCCCCGAACGCTAGTGTGAAAGTAGCCTAACAGAAGCTATTCAAAAGCGTGTGTTTGCACTACCATAACATGGATTAAAATAACAATTTTTTCCCCCCACTACTTT
The DNA here is from genome assembly GCF_905171765.1 of Bufo bufo. NCBI lineage: Eukaryota > Metazoa > Chordata > Amphibia > Anura > Bufonidae > Bufo > Bufo bufo. The sequence goes on along the minus strand of NC_053393.1, from coordinate 339,905,709 downwards.
ATTGTTGGCACTGCCTCCATGTCCTTCTTTTGTTCCACTAAAGAGTCATTGGGACACAAGTCTTGCAAAGGGGAGGGAGGCAGGGGTTGGGGAGCACAGTGTTTTTTTTATTCCCCCCCAGTAATAATGCATGGTATCTTGACAATACAAAACATAATCTGTTAACTGGCATATAAATGCTGTTATTACAGAGCAACAAGTTCAATAATAATGCACAGTAATCTTTATGCAACACAATGCGTTAATGGTTAACCGATATATAAATGCTGTTATTGCAGTGTTTATGAATAATGCATGGGATCTTGATGCAATAAAATGCATTAATGGTTAAGAGGTATATAAATGCTATTATTGCAGCACTGTACACATTCACTAATAATGCATGGTATGGTTTTAAGACCAAAAAAAACTTTTTGGTAAAATGTTATTGTGCTGAAGTATTGACACATAAAAACTATATAAATTAGGTATCAACACCATGAGAATGTGCAGAACTGTCATACTATATGTTATACAGCATATACTCCAAAATGGTACCAGTAAAAAATGCACCTTTGTAAAAAAGAAATGTTCATAAAGATACATTGACTCAAAAAATTATGGCTTTCAAAATGCAAAAATAAAAAAACTATATTAGGGCCAGGAACTATAATAACTTTTATTTTATCCCTGAGTGGTGTTGATTATTGCTTTGTGTTTGACAGTTGTATGCTAGTCATCACACAATTCCTGTTTGTTTACTTTCTGATGATACATGAATCTATTGTGGCCTATACAGTATCTTCAGTTTGGGATGCTTTGATATTTTTGTTGTACCCTAGTGAAATATTATATAGCTGATTGCTGTGTTAGGTGGAGACACATACATATACTTATTTTTGTCTCTGAAGAATAAATACTTTCAGTCATCTGGTAGATAAAGCAACCATGGGAGATGAAGTATTGGAACTGAACAACAATTACAGTATCTTGTTATATTTCTACCCTACCTGAAATGAAGTCCAAGTGTCCCTTGATTCTTACCTGTAGTTCACCTGCGACCACAATCCTTGTAGTCACAACATTAAATAAAAAGAGTAAGAAAATCTGTGTTTCTTGTACCTAAAGTATAGTATAATAACACACAGATGTGTCCTGAACCAGTTCACCAAGGTATTCCAGGACATTGCTTTGAGAACTGCCAGACAAAATTTACAGTTATGATGAGGTGAAAATGTGCAATGCTTTCTTACTGCTCTGAACTAAAGATTGCCAATACAGTCTTGAATCCAACATTAAAATAGCAAGATCTTGTAAGTGAAATACACACTATAAATTATTTTTATTAACATAAACACTACTATGTGAAGCTACTGTATTTTATGACATTACATAGTCATTTCATTATCTGATTTGTCATAATAATCCCCTTTTCCTAGATTGTTCACAGGAAGTCTATAATGACAATAGTCACATAAAACCTGCTTCAATTAACAAAGGGGATTTCTCATATTAAATGTTATAGCTATAGGGCGCACATTCATGCATGGACCTTGGATCCTGAGGGAGCCACATAACAAGATGCCAGTGTTAAAAATGGCACGCGAGTTGAAGCTTCTCAAATGTGAGCGTCAACCATTCAGATCCTTGTTAAAGGAAATGTGTCACCAAAATTTTTAGCTGCCAGTTAAAACCAGATTGTAACACATACCCTTTTTTCTAATCTGATTTAATTTTCTGATTACAGACTTTTTTATTCTATGCCCTGAACATATTTATGGGGGCGGCCAGCTTGCCCAAGTTGTTAACAGCATTTACAAAGCATTAAAAAAAAAGTTTTATAAACAATAAACTTTAAACAATAGATCATTTTCTGATGACTAGTGATGATTGAGCATGCTCGGCCGAGCAACATTTCAGCTTGAGGATCCTGATGCTTGGCACATGGTGGTATTAGACTGAATACCGCATGTGCTCGAGCACAATGCTTAAGTCTCCGCCCCACACTTTTCTTGGCTGCTACACAGCCAATAAACGTGCAGGTAAGTACTCCCCTCACTGTAATACTGTAGCCATGTTGGCTGCTGGCATTACAGTGATTGGCTGGCCAGAACGCGTCATCAGGTGCTATATAGCACCCAATGATGCAAATTCGGCTAATTCTTAGTCAGGGAGAGCTGTGCTGAGGAAGGGACATACAGTGTAGGGAGTGATTAAAAAAAAATTACCACCAAAACTTTTCAATCCTTTTAACCTGTTTGGGACACAGGGCATACAGGTATGCCCTGATGTCCTGGTATTTAAGGACACAGGGCATTCCTGTACATCCTGTGTAGTTACGATCACTGCTGCGCGGCGGGTGGTGATCAGAACAAGGTGCATGCTCAAATCATTGAGTAGGCACCTTGGGTCAATGCGCGGGGGGGTTCCGTGTCCCCCTTGTGTCAGCGATCGCCGCAAGCCTTTTACTGTAGGTTGCGGCAGCGGTGCCATCGGGTCCCCGTGCAGTTGTAGGGGGACTCGATGGCATGGAAATCAGTGCAATGCCTTCATTAGGCATGGCGCTGCCTTCCGGTGACGAGCCTGTGAGATCCAGCCCCCTGGATCTCACAGGCTGGAAGCTGTATGAGTAATACACACTGTATTACTTATACAGCCAATGCATTCCATTACAAAAGTATTGCATTGTAAAGGGGATAAGACCCCCAAAAGTTGAAGTCCCAAAGTGGGACAAAAAATAAAGCGAAAAAAAAATGTCATATCACATGACCTAACCCCACAGATTAACACCGTAAAAAATGATAAAAACTGTGCTAAATAAACCATTTTTTTTTCACCTTACATCACACAAAGTACAACAGTAAGCGATCAAAAAGGTGTATGCCCACCAAAATAGTACCAATCTAACCGTCACCTCATCCCGAAAAAAATGAGCTCCTACCTAAGACAATCGCCCAAAAAATAAAAAAATCTATGTCTCAGAATATGGAGACACTAAAACATCATTTTTTTGGTTTTAAAAAAGCTGTTATTGTGTAAAACTTAAGTAAATGAATCAAAGTTTACATATTAGGTATCGCCGCATCCGTAATAACCTGCTCTATAAAAATATCACATGAACTAACCCCTCAGGTGAACACCATAAAAAAATAAAAAAACGGTGTAAAAAAAGGCATTTTTTGTCACCTTACATCACAAAAAGTGTAATAGCAAGCGATCAAAAAGTCATACGCATCCCAAAATAGTGCCAATCAAACCGTCATCTCATCCCGCAAAAATCATACCCTACCCAAGATAATCGCCCAAAAACTGAAAAAACTATGGCTCACAGACTATGGAAACACTAAAACATGATTTTTTTTGTTTAAAAAATTAAATCATTGTGTAAAACTTACATAAATAAAAAAATTGTATACATATTAGGTATCGCTGTGTCCGTAACAACCTGCTCTAAAAAATACCACATGATCAAACCTGTCATATGAATGTTGTAAATAACAAAAAAAAAACTGTGCCAAAACCGCTATTCCTTGTTACCTTTCCTCACAAAAATTGTAATATAGAGCAACCAAAAATCATATGTAGAGATGTTTCGAACATAAAATTTTCCATTCGCGAATGGCAGACGCGAATTTTCGCAAATGTTTGCGAAAGGGCGAACCGCCATAGACTTCAATAGGCAGGCGAATTTTAAAACCCACAGGGACTCTTTCTGGCCACAATAGTGATGGAAAAGTTGTTTCAAGGGGACTAACACCTGGACTGTGCCATGCCGGAGGGGGATCCATGGCAAAACTCCCATGGAAAATTACGTAGTTGAAGCAGATTCGGGTTTTAATCCATAAAGGGCATAAATCACCTAACATTCCTAAATTGTTTGGAATAACGTGCTTTAAAACATCAGGTATGGTGTTGTATCGATCAGGGAGTGTAAGGGTTACGCCCGCTTCACAGTGACAGACCAAACTATGACAGACCAAACTCCCCATTTAATGCACCGCAAACAACCGCAAACAGTCCATTTGCACAACCGCAAACTCCCCATTTGCACAAGGTTGGATACCAAGCTAGCCATGTCCCGTTCCTTGTCCTCACTGACGTCATTAAAGGTCTCTTCCTCCACCCAGCCACGTACAACACCAAGGGGCCCTGAAAGGTGACAACAAGCCCCCTGGGACGCCTGCTGTGGTTGGTCTTCCACCTCCTCAAAGCCACCTTCCTCCTCTGACTCCTCTTCTTCAGACTCCTCCCTCTGCATTTCCGCAGGTCCAGCAATCGACGACGACAAGGCTGCTTCTGGTGGTGATGGTGACCACAACTCTTCCTCTTCATGCTCATCTATGGCCTGATCCAGCACTCTTCGCAGGGCACGCTCCAGAAAAAACGCATATGGGATGAGGTCGATGATGTTGCCTTGGGTTTGACTGACCAGGTTTGTCACCTCCGCAAAAGGACGTGTGAGCCTACAGCCATTGTGCATGAGCGTTCAGTAATGCGGCCAAAAAATACCCAGCTCCGCATAGGCTGTCCTCATTTTTTTAAATAAAAAAAATCTGTTCTTAACAGTTTAATCTCTGTTTTGTTCCCTATTAGGGGCCGGTGTATGGAATAGATTTTAGGAACCGGGAGATGGAAAAAGATGCTTGGTCGGTCCTCTTACTTCCAATTTGGGGCACTGCGCATACGCCTTGCAATGTACTGTGCCACCAGATAAGAGTGGTGTGTTTAAGTAGTACTATTCCTATCAGTTTAATCCCTGTTACGTCCCCTATCAGGGGACAGGTATGGAATAGATTTTAGAAACCGGGAGATGGAAAAATATGCTTGGTCGGTCCTCTTACTTCCAATTTGGGGCACTGCGCGTGCGCCGTGCAATGTACTGTGCCACCAAATATAAGTGGTGTGTTAAGTAGTACTATTCCTATCAGTTTAATCCCTGTTACGTCCCCTATCAGAGGCCGATGTATGAAATAGATTTTAGGAACCGGGAGATGGAAAAAGATGCTTGGTTGGTCCTCTTACTTCCAATTTGGGGCACTGCGCGTGCGCCGTGCAATGTACTGTGCAATCCCAATATAAGTGGTATGTTAAGTAGTACTATTCCTATCAGTTTAATCCCTGTTACTTCCCCTATCAGGGGACGTGTATGGAATAGATATTAGACAACCGCAAAGAGTTGTCAATAGTTGACACACTCATGACATAAATTTTATTCCTCTATGCGTCAATCTTGGTGTAGTGATGACTGTGCTCGTGCGCACGTTTGGGAGATTGCAGTCAATGGCGTTTTTTCAAAGCCTATGGTTGTGCTAAGGTAGTTCAGTGACAGTTAAGTGACCCAGAAAACAATGATTCTGCAGTGTGGGCCCATTGTTGGCCTAGTAGGCTTTAATGATCACCTTAGATGATCACAAAGAAAATTCATGTTTTTTCTATGCAAAATTATCCAGCCGATCGCTTTTGGTCTGTTCACAATGAAGCAACGACCTTATCATCTGGGGTGTGCCAACATTGCCATTGCCAACACACTCATAGAAATGGTCACTTCATTGTGATACGCAAGCCCCTTCACCACAACAAGGTAACAATCACGAAGGGGAATTGACACATGTATGTGCGTTTTTTTGTTTTGTTTTTGCAGCCACAGTGCAGCACCAGATGCCAGAAAAATTAGGCATGTACACATGCCTGAAAAATTTGGTATTGTTGCAGCCGCTGCTGTAGCAGCGGCCAGAAAAGTTGATGTTTTCCAGGCAGAAAGTGCACTAAAACATTTTGGCTTGAACCCTAGTTGGTGGCAGATAAGTCACGCAAGTCATCTGGCATGCAGAGATAAAATACATGTAACGGTCACGTGCACACACACACAGGGGGAAGGGTAGTGACCACTGCGCTCCACCCTCACCACTGGCCCTGCCTACTTGCCTCACGAGTCCTGATGACAGGGGACAACTGGACGGCAGTCCCTAACTTAAGATATGTGCAGGGAAGACAGACAAGACAAAATACGGAACATGAACAGACCGGGTCAGAACCAAGAGAGCTACGCAGTACAACGGATTAAGCAAAGAATGGTCAGGAGAAGCCGGGGTCAAATACCAGGAGAGTAGCGAAGTACAAGAGGAGTCCTAAGAGTGTAGTCAGGTGGGAGCCGAGGTCACAATACCAGGATGGATGCGCAGTACAGGAGGAGCAGGCAAAGGATCGTCAGGGAACAGGATCAGGTAAGTATTCAGTAGTCCAACAAATAGCCAGGAACCTAGAAATTAACAGGCAACCTGTGGCCAGCAGGCTGCCTGTATTTATAGTGGGGAGTGAGGGTCATGTGACGCGGCCAGCGTCACATGACCGACAGACCAACCAGTCGAGCACCGAGTGATCAGCTCGGTGCTCAAGGCAGACTAGGAGCAGGGAGCCACCCAGCTAGTAAAGCCACCCTGGGAATGAGGTCAAGCACAAATCCTCATTCCCAAAGCTAAGCAACAGGTCAGCGGGAAATGGGGGACCGAGTGCACCTTCGGAACCCCGTGACAATACAGCAGCGTGTGGACCATTTTTAGCCCAAGGCAGCTCATCTCATCAACAGGCCTTTATTAGTTAAATGAATCGCCCACTGTCAGTCCCTTCGGGATCCATGCCTCATTCATCTTAATAAAGGTGAGGTAATCTAGACTTTTTTGACCTAGGCGACTTTTCTTCTCAGTGACAATACCTCCTGCTGCACTGAAGGTCCTTTCTGACAGGACACTTGAAGGGGGGCAGGCCAGAAGTTCTATCGCAAATTGGGATAGCTCAGGCCACAGGTCAAGCCTGCACACCCATTAGTCAAGGGGTTCATCGCTCCTCAGAGTGTCAATATCTGCAGTTAAGGCGAGGTAGTCTGCTACCTGTCAGTCGAGTCGTTCTCTGAGGGTGGACCCCGAAGGGCTGTGGGGATGCGTAGGACTTAAAAAGCTCTGCATGTCCTCCATCAATATCACGTCTGTAAAGCGTCCTGTCCTTGCCGGCGTGGTCGTAGTAGAAGGATTACTTTCACCTCTTCCCCTGTTAGATTCCCGTTGTGCTGTGACATCACTCCTATACACTGTTTAAAGCATACCTTTTAATTTATTTTGGAACTGCTGCATCCTTTACGACTTGCGGTAATTCGGTAACATTTCAGGCACTTTCTTCTTATACTGGGGGTCTAGTAGCGTGGCCACTCAGTCCAGGTTGTTCTCCTTCAGCCTTTTTATACGAGGGTCCCTCAACAGGCACGACAGCATGAAAGACCCCATTTGCACATGGTTGGATGCCGAGCTACTCATGTCCCGTTCCTCGTCCTCAGTGATCTCACTGAAAGTCTGTTCTTCCCCCCAGCCACGTACAAAACCACAGGTACCAGAGAGGTGACAACGAGCACCCTGGGATGCCTGCTGTGGTTGGTCTTCCTCCTCCTCAAAGCCACATTCCTCCTCTGACTCCTCTTCCTCAGACTCCTCTTCCAGTGTTGCCGCAGGTCCAGCAAGCGATGCTGATAAGGCTGTTTCTGGTGGTGATGGTGACCACAACTCTTCCTCTTCCTCTTCACGCTCATCTACGGTCTGATCCAGCACTCTTCACAGGGCACGCTCCAGGATGAAAACAAATGGGATGATGTCGCTGATGGTGCCTTTGGTGCTACTGACTAGGTTTGTCACCTCCTCAAAAGGACGCATGAGCCTACAGGCATTGCGCATGAGCGTCCTGTAACGTGGCAAAAAAATTCACAGCTCCACAGAGGCTTTCCTAGCACCCCGGTCATACAAATACTCGTTGACGGCTTTTTCTTGTTGGAGCAGGCGGTCAAACTTTAGGAGTGTTGAATTCCAACGTGTCAGGCTGTCCCAAATCAAGCGTCTCACTGGCATGTTTTTTCGCCGCTGGATATCTGAAAAGTGTGCCATGGCCATGTAGGAACGCCTGAAATGGCCACACACCTTCCTGGCCTGCTTGAGGACGTCCTGTAAGCCTGGGTACTTATGCACAAAGCGTTGTACAATCAGATTCAACACATGTGCCATGCACAGCACATGTGTCAACTTGCCCAAATTCAATGCCGCCAACAAATTGCTTCCGTTGTCACACACCACTTTGCCGATCTCCAGTTGGTACGGAGTCAGCCACTGATCAGCCTGTGCGTTCAGGGCGGACAGGAGTGCTGGTCCGGTGTGACTCTCTGCTTTCAGGCAAGTCAACCCCAAGACGGCGTGACACTGTCATATCCGGGATGTGGAATAGCCCCTGGGGAGCTGGGGGGGTGCAGTTGACGTGGAGAAAGACGCAGCAGCAGAAGAGAACTCAGCCGAGGAGGTTATGGAAGAGGATGGAGTAGGAGGAGTAGAGGAGGTGGCAGCAGGCCTGCCTGTAAGTCGTGGCGGTGTCACCAACTCCTCTGCAGAGCCACGCATTACATGCTTGGCAGCCGTCAGCAGGTTTACCCAATGTGCAGTGTAGGTGATATACCTGCCCTGACCGTGCTTTGCAGACCAGGTATCAGTGGTCAGATGGACCCTTGCCCCAACACTGTGTGCCAGACATGCCATCACTTCCTTTTGCACAATCGAGTACAGTTTGGGGATTGCCTTTTGTGCAAAGAAATTTCGGCCGGGTACCTTCCACTGCGGTGTCCCAATAGCTACAAATTTTTGGAAGGCCTCAGACTCCACCAGCTTGTATGGTAAAAGCTGGCGGGCTAAGAGTTCCGACAAGCCAGCTGTCAGACGTCGGGCAAGGGGGTGACTTTGTGACATTGGCTTCTTACACTCAAACATGTCCTTGACAGACACCTGACTGTGGGCAGATGATCAGGAACTGCTCAAGGCGAGAGGCGGAGTGGCAGCTGGTGCAGAGGGGGCAAGGAGGACAGCAGTGGTTGACGTGGCTGAAGATGCTGGACCAGGAGGAGGATGGCGGCTTTGAGTTTGTGTGCTGCTTGTACTCATGTGTTGATCCCATAGGCGTTTGTGATTTGAGATCATGTGCCTTCGCAAAGCAGTTGTACCTAGGTGGGTGTTGGACTTCCCACGACTCATTTTTTTTTTTTGCAAATGGCATCGCTGTTGTCAGAGGCAGACACACAAAAAAAATGCCACACTGATGATCTCTGCAATGACGGCATTCTGGTGGTGGCAACAGCATGCGTTGATCGGCGTGCTGTCTGGCTGACCCCGGGTGCCGATGCATGCTGTCTGACTGTACCACTAGCTCCTTGCGACGACCTCCCCCTGCTTCCAACTTGTCTCCTCCTCCTCTCTGTCTCCCCATCTGAACTTTCCCCCTGTTCTTCTTCTCTTCGAGCGGGCACCCACGTGACATCCACGGACACATCGTCATCATCAACCGCTACATGTGTATCTGATAACTCAGATAAGGAAGCAACAACGGGTACAACATACATCCTCTGGCAATAATGGTTGTGCATCACTCATTTCTTCCAACTGATGTGGAAATAACTCCTCTGACAGATCAAGTGAAGCAGCTGTGGTGCTAGTGTTGGTGGTGGCGGCAGGCGGGCGAGTGGTAACTTGAGAGGTGCCCGAAGCTGAGCTGGAGGAGGAAGGTGCGTCAAGGTTCCGAGCGGAAGCTGTAGAAGATTGGGTGTCCTGTGTTAGCCAGTCAACTATGTCCTCAGAACTTTTCGAGTTCAGGGTACGTGGCCTCAGAACACTGAGCATTATTCTAGGGCCAAAGGGAATCACAGCACCACGACCACGATGGCCTCTGAGGGGTGGCCTGCCTCTGCCTGTCATTTTTTTTAGATTAGTTTAGTATTACTATGCGTGCAAGCTACTGTGACACCAGATATAAGTGGCACTGTGCACTGGCAGAGGTTGGCAGAGTAGACGCTGTAGGCCTGACACACACGCTTGCAGACAACTAACTGCTATTCAATCTATTACAGTCAAAATTATTTGAATTTTTTTTAAATGTAATCTACTGTGACACCAGATATGAGTTGCGCTGGTGACACCATGCACTTGCAGGGCATGAAACACACACACGCGTGCAGGCAACTGACTGCTATTTATTCACAGTCAACAATTGCTGTTTTTCTTTAAATGTAATCTAATGTGACACCAGATATGAGTTGCGCTGGTGACACTATCCACTTGCAGGGCCTGAAACATACACACGCGTGCAGGCAACTGACTGCTATTTATTCACAGTCAAAATAGTTGTTTTTCTTTAAATGTAATCTAATGTGACACCATATATGAGTTGCGCTGGTGACACTATGCACTTGCAGGGCCTGAAACACACACACGCATGCAGGCAACTGACTGCTATTTATTCACAGTCAAAATTGTTGTTTTTCTTTAAATGTAATCTAATGTGACACCAGATATGAGTTGTGCTGGTGACACTATGCACTTGCAGTGCCTGAAACACACACACACGCGTGCAGGCAACTGACTGCTATTTATTCACAGTCAAAATTGTTGTTTTTCTTTAAATGTAATCTAATGTGACACCAGATATGAGTTGTGCTGGTGACACTATGCACTTGCAGGGCCTGAAACACACACACACGCGTGCAGGCAACTGACTGCTATTTATTCACAGTCAACAATTGCTGTTTTTCTTTAAATGTAATCTAATGTGACACCAGATATGAGTTGCGCTGGTGACACTATCCACTTGCAGGGCCTGAAACATACACACGCGTGCAGGCAACTGACTGCTATTTATTCACAGTCAAAATAGTTGTTTTTCTTTAAATGTAATCTAATGTGACACCATATATGAGTTGCGCTGGTGACACTATGCACTTGCAGTGCCTGAAACACACACACACGCGTGCAGGCAACTGACTGCTATTTATTCACAGTCAAAATTGTTGTTTTTCTTTAAATGTAATCTAATGTGACACCAGATATGAGTTGTGCTGGTGACACTATGCACTTGCAGGGCCTGAAACACACACACACGCGTGCAGGCAACTGACTGCTATTTATTTACAGTCAAAATTGTTGTTTTTCTTTAAATGTAATCTACTGTGACACCAGATATGAGTTGCGCTGGTCACACTATGCACTTGCAGGGCCTGAAACACACACACACGCGTGCAGGCAACTGACTGCTATTTATTCACAGTCAAAATTTATATATTTTTTTTAAATGTAATCTACTGTGACACCAGATATGAGTTGCGCTGGTGACACTATGCACTTGCAGGGCATGAAACACACACGCGCGTGCAGGCAACTGACTGCTATTTATTCACAGTCAAAATTTATTTTATTCTTTTATGTAATCTACTTTGACACCAGATATGAGTTGCGCTGGTGACACTTTGCACTTGCAGGGCATGAAACACACACGCGCGTGCAGGCAACTGACTGCTATTTATTCACAGTCAAAATTTATTTTATTTTTTTATGTAATCTACTTTGACACCAGATATGAGTTGCGCTGGTGACACTATGCACTTGCAGGGCATGAAACACACACGCGCGTGCAGGCAACTGACTGCTATTATATTACAGTCAAAAAAGTTTTGTTTTTTTTAAATGCATGCTACTGTGACACCAGATATGAGTGGTGGAACTGGGCAAGTGGGCACAGTATACGCTGTGAGCCTGACACACGCTGGCAGGAAACTGCAAAAAAAAAAAGCAGACTGATGTTCTAGCCCTAGAAAGGGCTTTTTGGGGTGATGTCCTTACAGCAGAGATCAGATGAGTCTTTCAGGACTGTAGTGGACACTGAATACACTAGCCTAGCTATCGATTTCCCCATTAAATCAGCAGCAGCTACACTGTCACTCCTCTCAATAAGCTTCCAAATGAATCTAAAAATGGATGCTGTCCAGGAGGTGGGAGGGTCTGGGAGGGAGGGTATGATGCTGATTGGCTGGAATGTGTCTGCTGACTGTGAGGTACAGGGTCAAAGTTTACTCAATGATGATGAATAGGGGGCAGAACGAACATTGCATATGTTCGCCTGCCGCGGCAAACGCGAACAAGCGATGTTCGCCGGGAACTGTTCGCCCGGGGAATAGTTCGGGACATCTCTAATCATATGTACCCTAAACTATTACCAACAAAACTGCCACCCGTAGTTTCTAAAATGGGGTCACTTTTTTGGAGTTTCTACTCTAGGGGTGCATCAGAAGGGCTTCAAATGGGACATGGTGTAAAAAAACCAGTCCAGCAAAATCTGCCTTCATAAAACCATATGGCATTCCTTTCCTTCTGCGTCCTGCCGTGTGCCCGTACAGCAGTTTATGACCACATATGGGGTGTTTCTGTAAACTACAGAATCAGGGCCATAAATATTACGTTTTTTTGGCTGTTAACCCTTGCTTTGTAACTGGGAAAAAAAATATTAAAATGGAAAATCTGCCAAAAAAGTGAAATTTAGAAATGTTATCTCTATTTTCCATTAATTCTTGTGGAACACCTAAAGGGTTAAGAACGTTTGTAAAATCAGTTTTGAATACCTTGAGGGGTGTAGTTTCTAGAATGGGGTCATTTTTGGGTGGTTTCTATTATGTAAGCCTCACAAAGTGACTTCAGACCTGAACTGGTCCTTAAAAAGTGGGGTTTTGAAAATTTCTGAAAAATTTCAAGATTTGCTTCTAAACTTCTAAGCCTTGTAACATCCCTAAAAAATTTAATATCATTCCCAAAATGATCCAAACATGAAGTAGACATATGAGGAATGTAAAGTAATAACTACTTTTGGAGGTATTAATATGTATTATAGAAGTAGAGAAATTAAAACTTAAAAATTTGCAAATGTAACATTTTTTTGTAAATTTGGTATTTTTTTATAAATAAAAATGATTTTTTTTTTACTCCATTTTACCAGTGTCATGAAGTACAATATGTGACAAAAAAACTATCTCAGAATGGCCTGGATAAGTCGAAGCGTTTTAAAGTTATCACCACATAAAGTGACACTGGTCAGATTTTCAAAAAAATGGCCTGGTTCTTAAGGTGAAAATGAGCCCGGTCCCTAAGGGGTTAAAGGGTTTCTGTCATCACAAAATTTGTTGTGTAGCTGGCTGACATTACTGATGTGCTAATGTCAGCAGTACATAACTGTGTAACTTTTATCTGCCTACATGCCGCCGTTCGCTCAGAAAACTAACTTTTAATATATGCAAATGAGCCTCTATGTGCTATTGGGGCATTGCTGCAGCACCTAGAGGCTCTGTCTTCTTACCGTTCGTTACGCCCATTTTGGTTTGATGGACATCTCTACTCTGCGGTTTGAAAGTAAAATCCTGCGCCTGCGCTGTCCCGTTTAGTGTTCGGCGCAGGTGCAGTGAGTGAAGGACGCTCGCCTGCTGCCGGCTTCCTCACTGCGCCTGCGTCAAATACGTCACAGAGCTCCCCGGAAGTGAAGACAGCCGGCAGGACACCACTTTTGAAGTCAGAGCAGTGCGACCAGGTGGTCAGAGCAGTTAATGCTTCCAGTCGCTTAAGCACCACCCTGTCTTCCACCAAGTCCAGTCTCGGTAGCCAAGTCTGCTCAACACAATCCTCACCCTGATCCTCCTTCCTCCAACCATGGAGTGTCTGGGCAAACAAGTGATCCCACACTCGAATATTCCAAGAAGCTTTTTTCTGTGCCATTCCTTGATTTGGCCCTCTCGCCAAGCATACTTGAAGAGGGACAGATCTTGTTCCCTGATTCCTAAACTTTTGAGCATCCCCAGTCACAAGAAGATGATGGTAGGGAACGGAAATTACTGTTTAATGAGGTAGATGATAATGAGACACAGTTGCAAATAAGTCAAAGGCAATTACTGTCTCAAGAGGTTGATAAAAAGGATGAGACACAGTTGTCAATCACTGAGGTTGTGGTTAGGTCAAAAAGTCAGAAGGATGAGCAGAGTGATGAAGTGGAAGAGAAGGTGGTGGATAATGAAGTCACGGACCCAACCTGGGAAGGTGGAAAGCCGAGCGAGGACAGCAGTATAGAGGGGGAGGTATCTGTTGCACTGCAAAGGGCTGGTAGAGGCACTGGGATGGCAAAAGGGGGAAAGCGGGCCACACCATACAGGCCAGCAACTGTTCCACGGAGCACCCCCTTGCAGAAATCTCCCTTGCCAAGGGGTAGGTGTTCTGCAGTATGGCGCTTTTTTGAGGAAAGTGCGGACGACAAAAGAATAGTAGTTTGTAACCTGTGCCGTACCAAAATGAGCCGGGGCGTGAACACTAGCAACCTCACCACCACCAGCATAATCTGAGACATGGCATACAAGCACCGTAATAAGTGGGCCAAATGCCTGAATCCACAATCTGTGTCTGCGGGTCACACCACAGCCTCCTCTTTCCCTGTGTTACGTGCTTGCCAACCCCCTGTCGAAGGCCAGGCTCGGATGTCTCCCGCCCTGCACCTGGACCTTTGCAAGCACCATCAGCGACCACATCCACTTCCATGTCGCAGCGCAGAGTACAAATATCCTTACCCCAGGCATTTGAACGAAAGCGCAAATACCCAGCCACCCACCCACAGGCCATAGCACTAAATGTGCAACTGTCCAAATTACTGGCCCTGGAAATGTTGCCATTTAGGCTTGTGGACACTGAGGCCTTCCGCAGCCTGATTTTGGTGGCCGTCCCGCGTTATGCAGTCCCCAGCCGCCACTATTATTCAATGTGTGCCGTGCCCGCCTTACATCAACATGTGTCCCGTAACATCACAGGTGCCCTGACCAACGATCGTGCAGTTACTGGGAAGGTCCACTTAACCACGGACACATGGACAAGTGCTTTCGGCCAGGGACGCTACATTTCCTTAACCGCACACTGGGTGAACGAGGCTGGGAGCGAGTCATACCCTGTGATGGCACAGGTGCTACCGACGCCAAGGATTCCATCAGGGTTTCCGCCATCACCTACGTTAGTGGCTCCAACCCCCACTTCTCCTCCTCCGCCTCCTCCTCCATTTCCACCTCAGAATTATCCTCTTGCAGCACCATTCAGCCATCAGTCGGTAGCTGGAAGCAGTGTAGCATAGCAGTGGGGAAGCGTTAACAGGCCGTGCTGAAGCTGATCTGCTTAGGTGACAAACAGCACAATGCATAAGAGCTATGGCAGGGGATAAAAGACCAGACTGAGCTGTGGCTCTCGCTACTCAACCTACAACCAGGCATGCTTGTGTCTGATAATGGCCGTAACTTAGTAGCGGCTTTGGAGCTCAGCAAGATCACACATATCCCATGCCTAGTAGAGTTGACCGGACACCTGGAAGTTCGGGTTCGATGGGTTCGGCCGAACTTCGCAAAAAAGTTTGAGTTCGGGACCCAAACTCAAACTGAAGTCAAAGGTGAGCCAAACTTTGGAGCACTAAAATGGCTCATAAAAAGGCATGGAAAAGGATAGAGGGCTGCAAAAGGCAGCAAAATGTGGTTAAGAGCATGGCAAGTGCTCTGCAAACAAATGTGGATAGGGAAATGACTTTAAAGAACATAAAATACGTAAGAATAAAAAAAAAAAAATCTTGATCTAGGAGGAGAAGGTCCATATGGAGGAGGTTGAGGAGGCGGTGGATGTGGTGGTGTAGGTGGAAGCAGTGGTGGAGGAGGAGGAGGTAGCCAACACTCGTTTTTAGTTTAGTTTTTTATTATTATTTTTTATTTTTTTTGTTTAAGGGTCCATTCACACATCCGCAATTTCGTTCCGCATTTTGCGGAACGGAATTGCGGACCCATTCATTTCTATGGGGCAGCACGACATGCTGCCCGGATCCGGAATTGCGGATCCGCACTTCCGGGTCTGCAATTCCGATCCCGAAAAATATAGAACATGTCCTATTCTTGTCCGCAATTGCGGACAAGAATAGGCATTTTCTATTAAGTGCCGGCGATGTGCGGTCTGCAAAATGCGGAACACACATCACCAATGTCCGTGTTTTGCTGATCCACACACACGGACGTGTCAATGGACCCTAAATTTGGATAGACCCCAAAACATTGGGAAATATAAAAAATAAAACAAAGAGAAAGTGCGCTGGAGTATAACAATGGCTGGGTGAGGCCGGTATACATGTCTATTCTGCACAAGGTACGGACAAGTCCTGTGGGATCCCTGCCTAGTTCATTTTAATGAACGTGAGCTTGTCCACATTGGCTGTGGACAGGCGGCTGCGCTTGTCTGTGATAACCCCCTCCTGCCGTGCTAAACAAACGTTCAGACAATATACTGGCTGCAGGGCAGGCCAGCACCTCCAAAGCGTAATGGGCAAGCTTAGGCTATGTGCCTAATTTGGAGACCCAGAAGTTGAAGGGGGCAGACCCATCAGTCAGTACGTGTAGGCATGTGCACACATACTGCTCCACCATGTTGCTGAAATGCTGCCTCCTGCTAAGATGTTCCATATCAGCTGGTGGCGCTGGCCATGCTAACCCTGCCTTCTAAAGTGCTGGCGGTGCCCCAGCTGCGTTGGCGACCTCTTCCTCGTCATCTGCCTTAGCCTTGTGCTTCCACTGTTCCCCCGCTGTCAGGTGGGAATGCCATCAGCAGCGCGTCTACCAGCGTGCACTTGTACTCGCACATCTTACTATCACGATCCAGTGACGAAATTAAGGACAGTATGTTGTCCTTGCAACGGGGATCCAGCAGCGTGGCCACCCAGTAATCAGCACAAGTTAGAATGTGGCCAACTCGGTGGTCGTTGCGGAGACAATGCAGCATGTAATCGCTCATGTGTACCAGGCTGCCCAGAGGCAACGACAAGCTGTCCTCTGTGGGAGGTGTATCGTCTGTGTCCTCTGTATCCCCCCAGCCATGCACCAGTGATGCCCGTGAGCTGGTTTGGGTGCCTGCCACCTTGCTGTGAACATGGTTCCTGCCCCTCCATCTCCTCCTTCTCATCCTCCACCTCGTCATCCTCCAGAGCTGTGCCCTGGATGGACAATTGTGTACCTAGCGTATGGTGGTGCAGGAACCCACCCTCGGAGCCACTTGTGAATGACTCGCCTGAAATCCTTGTAAATGATCCCTCTTCCTCCTCCTCCTGTGCCACATCCTCTTCCATCATCGCCCAAAGCAGTTTTTCAGGGAAAAATAGAATTGGGATAGTAACGCTGAGAACGGCGTCATTGGCACTGGCCATGTTGGTAGAGTACTCGAAACAGTGCAACAAGGCACACGGGTCTCGCATGGAGGCCCACTAATTGGTGGTGAAGTGGTGCTGTTCTGCAGAGTGACTCACCTGTGCGTGCTGCAGCTGAAACTCCACTATCGCCTGCTGCTGCTCGCACAGTCTGGCCAGCATGTGCAAGGTGGAATTCCACCTTGTGGACACCTCGCATATGAGGCGGTGAGCGTCAAGGCCGAAGTTACGCTGCAGCGCTGAGAGGCGAGCAGCAGCAGGGTGACAACGCAGAAAGTGCGCACAGACGACCCGCACTTTCTGCAGCAGTTCTGACATTTTTGGGTAATTTTTCAGGAATTTCTGCACCACCAAATTCAGCACATGCGCCAGGCAAAGAATGTGCGTCAAACCGGCTAGGTCCAGAGCTGCTACGAGATTTTGCCCATTATCACACACCACCAGGCTGGGCTTGAGGCTCAGTGGCACCAATCACTCATCGGTCTGTTGTTCCATGCCCGTCCACAGCTCCTGCGCGGTGTGGGGTTTGTCCCCCAAATAGAAAAGTTTCAAAACTGCCTGCTGTCGTTTACCCCTGGCTGTACTGAAGTTGGTGGTGAAGGTGTTATGCTGACCGGATGAGGAGGCGGTAGAGGATGAGGAAGTGGAGTAGGAGGAGGAAGCAACAGGAGGCAAAGAGAAACACCCTGCAATCCTCGGTGGTGGAAGGACATGCCCCAAACTGCTATCCGCCTCTGGCTCAGCTGCCACTGCATTTACCCAGTCTGCTGTTAGGGAGATATAACATCCCTGACCGTGCTTACTGGTCCACGTATCCGTAGTTATGTGGACCTTGCCACAGATGGCGTTGCACAGTGCACACCTTATTTTGTACACCACTTGGTTGTGCAGGGAAGGGATGGCTCGCCTAGAAAAGTAGTGGCGGCTGGGCACAACCTACCATGGGACAACCACCGCCATCAGATTCTTAAAACTGTCCGTGTCCACCAGACGGAATGACAGCATTTCAAAGGCCAGGGATTTGGAAATGCTGGCATTCAGGGCCAGGGATCGCGATTCGGTAGGGGGTACTTACTCTTCCGCTTCAGTGTTTGGAAGATAGACAGTTGAACGCTTCCATGGGACATTGTGGAGATGCTTGGTGACCGAGGTGGTGGTGTTGCTGCCACATCCTCTGTTTGCGGGGTGGCAGGTGCCACTGTCACTCTAGAGGGGGATGAAGAGGCCCAAGCAGAAGAGGAAGCTGGAGGAGACAGAGACCTTTCTTGGTTTTTGAGGTGTCTACTCCACTGCAGCTTGTGCTTTGCACTTAGATGCCTGGTCATGCAGGTTGTGCTCAGGTTTAGAACATTTATGCCTCGCTTCAGGCTCTGATTGCACAGCGTGCAAACCACTTGTGTCTTGTCATCAGCACATTGTCTGAAGAACTGTCACACCAGGGAACTTCTTGGAGCTGGCTTTGGTGTGCTCGGTCCGTGATTCGTTGGGAAGTAGCATGCGTAGTGTCTAGGGGACGGCTGCTCCGCTTTTGCACATTGCTCCCTCTTTGGCTGTGCTAGTGGCTCTGTGCGACCACCGCCTCTTCCTCCGAACTACACAAGTCACTCGCATGACCTTAATTCCATGTGGGGTCGCAGATCTCATCGTCCTCCACATCATCTTCCACCCAGTCTTCACCCCTGCCCGCCTTGTCGGTCTGCAGACTGCAGAAAGCCGCTGCAGTTGGCACCTGTGTTTCGTCATCATCCGAGACATACTGCAGTGGTCCTCCCATGGACTCATCCTGAAACCTAAGTGGCTGGGCATCGGTGCACTCGATCTCTTCCACTTTTGGGGCAGGGCTATGTGGATGGCATGGGGAAACCCTGCCAGCAGAGTCATCAAAAAGCAGAAGAGACTGCTGCATGACTTGGGGCTCAGACGGCTTTGGCTGATTTGCAAGGGGGTGAAAGACTGATGGCCATGGGCTGCAGGTGCCAACTTTGATCTTTCAACAGGGGTCTGGATGGGAGACAATGTTAAGGAACTGGAGGCACTGTCAGTCTCCCAATCTATTATCGCCTGTACTTGTTTTGGCCTCACTATTCGTAGAGCCGCATTCGGCACTACCAAATAACTCTGAAGGTTCTGTTGCCTACTCGCACCTCAGGAAGGTGTTTCACTTGGGTGTGTAGCTTGCACAGATTGACCATGTCCTCTCCCTGCAACAGGAGCTCCGCCAACACCAGCAGCACCACGACCAGGGCCATGTCCCTTGTTTGACGCTCTCCTCATTTTTTGCGGTCACCCACCGAAGTAACAGACGTTTTTACTAAATTAAGTACTTTGTGAACAATGCAGAGCAGGGGTTTTTTGACGGCCAAAATGGGTTAATGTCACCCAACAATGGAACAGACAAGTTTTCAAATCTTATTGCCCGGTCTTCTATGCAGTGCAGGCAGCAAAGGTACTTTATTGCCCAAAAAAAGTTTTTATTCTCACACACAATGAAATAGATGGATTTAATTGTATTTCTTTAACTACCAGAAGGTACTTTATTGCCCCCCCCAAAAAAACATTTTTTTTAACCCTAAATGAAACAGATTGATTTAACTGAGATTATATTTCACTCTCACAAATGAAGCACAGGGTTTTTTTCCATAAAAAATAATGGATGTCACCCCTACAATGGAACAGATTGATTTGTTGAATGTATGTGCCTGCCTGTCACATGTGCAGGCCTCTGAGGTACTTTACACCCAAAATGGGAATTTGAAGCCCAAAAATGTAACAGCAGTATTTAATGGTTTTATTTGACTGACAGGAACACAGTGTAGGCCGCAAATGTACTTTATAGCAACAGAAATTAGAATTTTTCTGCAAAAAATTTAACTACAGTATTTGGCGGTTTTATTGGACTGTCAGAAATGCAGAACAGGGCAAAAAGGAACTTTATTGACCAAAAAAAAGTTTTTTTTTAATCATAAATGAAACAGATTGATTTAACTGTGATCATATTTCACTCTCACAAATTAAGTACAGGGGTTTTTTACTTAAAAAATTGTGGATATGTCACCCCTACAATGGAACAGATGGATTTGTGAGTCACTTTACAACAAAAAATGTAAATATGTCACCCCACAATGGAACAGACAGTTTTAACTGATCATATTTATCTCTCAGAAATGCAGCAAAGGGGTGCTTTGCAGAAAAAAATGGGGATATGTCACCCCCTGGGTCCCTAAACTCACAGACGGTATTACTTTTCCCTTTCCCTTGCCCATACGCAGTGTAGGTGCACTTTAAAACTGTGTATATGTTGGCCACTGAACTACAAGAACAGGATTAAATGATTTTCCTTGGCACATATGCAGTGCCGGTGCACTGCTGTTGCACAAAATGGCCGCGACGCCCACCAAACTAACAGATGGATTAAAACTTTTTTTTCAGTCTCACTGGGCTCAGGGCAAAATACAAAAATGTAGAGATGTCGCGAACATAAAATTTTCCGTTCGCGAACGCAAATTTACACTATGTTCGCGAACGGGCGAACCGCCATAGACGTCAATAGGCAGGCGAATTTTAAAACCCACATGGACTCTTTCTGGCCACAATAGTGATGGAAAAGTTGTTTCAAGGGGACTAACGCCTGGACTGTGGCATGCCGGAGGGGGATCCATGGCAAAACTCCCATGAAAAATCTCGTAGTTGACACAGAGTCAGGTTTTAATCCATAAAGGGCATAAATCACCTAACATTCCTAAATTGTTTGGAATAACGTGCTTTAAAACATCCAGTGTGTGTATACGATTAGGTATGATGTTGTATCGATCAGGTAGTGTAAGGGTTACGCCCGCTTCCCAGTGACAGACCAAACTCTGACAGACAAAACTCCCCGTTTAACGCACCGCAAACAAACGCAAAAAGTTGTCAATAGTTGACACACTCATGACATAAATTTTATTCCTCTGTGCGTCAATCTTGGTGTAGTGATGACTGTGCTCGTGCGCACGTTCGGGAGATTGCAGCCGATGGCGGTTTTTCAAAGCCTATGGTCGTGCTGAGGTAGTTAAGTGACCCAGAAAACAATGATTCTGCAGTGTGGGCCCATTGTTGGCCTAGTAGGCTTTAATGATCACCTTAGATGATCACAAAGAAAATTAATGTTTTTTCTATGAAAAATTATCCAGCCGATCACTTTTGGTCTGTTCACAATGAAGCAACGACCTTATCATCTGGGGTGTGCCAACATTGCCAACACACTCATAGAGGTGATCACTTCATTGTGATACGCAAGCCCCTTCACCACAACAAGGTAACGATCACGAAGGGGAATTGACACATGTATGTGCCTTTTTTTTTGTTTTGTTTTTGCAGCCACAGTGGAGCACCAGAGGCCAGAAAAATTAGGCATGTACAAATGCCTGAAAAATGGGGTATTGTTGCAGCCGCTGCTAAAAAAATTGATGTTTTCCAGTCAGAAAGTGTACTAAAACATTGCAGCTTGAACCCTAGTTGGTGGCGGAGAAGTCACGCAAGTCGTCCGGCATGCAGAGATTAAATACAGCCGATTAAATACGTAGGGACCATTTTTAGCCCAAGGCATCTCATCAGGCCTTTTTTAGTCAAATGCATCCCCCACTGTCAGTCCCTTCGGGTTCCATGCCTCATTCATCTTAATAAAGGTGAGGTTTTCTAGACTTTTTTGACCGAGGCGACTTCTCTTCTCAGTGACAATACCTCCTGCTGCGCAGAAGGTCCTTTCTGACAGGACACTTGAAGCGGGGCAGGCCAGAAGTTCTATCGCAAATTGGGATAGCTCAGGCCACAGGTCAAGCCTGCACACCCAGTAGTCAAGGGGTTCATCACTCCTCAGAGTGTCGATATCTGCAGTTAAGGCGAGGTAGTCTGCTACCTGTCGCTCGAGTCGTTCTCTGAGGGTGGACCCCGAAAGGCTGTGCCGATGCGTAGGACTTCAAAAGCTCTGCATGTCCTCCATCAACAACACGTCTGTAAAGCGTCCTGTCCTTGCCGGCGTGGTCGTGGTAGGAGGAGGATTACTTTCACCTCTTCCCCTGTTAGATTCCCGTTATGCTGTGACATCACCCTTATACGCTGTGTAAAGCATACTTTTTAACTTGTTTTGGAACTGCTGCATCCTTTCCGACTTCCGGTAATTCGGTAACATTTCAGCCACTGTCTGCTTATACCGGGGGTCTAGTAGCGTGGCCACTCAGTACAGGTCGTTCTCCTTCAGCCTTTTTATACGAGGGTCCCTCAACAGGCATGACAGCATGAAAGACCCCATTTGCACAAGGTTGGATGCCGAGCTACTCATGTCCCGTTCATCGTCCTCACTAATCTCATTGAAGGTCTGTTCTTCCCCCCAGCCACATACAACACCACGGGTCCCAGATTGGTGACAACGAGCACCCTGGGATGCCTGCTGTGGTTGGTCTTCCTCCTCCTCAAAGCCACATTCCTCCTCTGACTCCTCTTCCTCAGACTCCTTTTCCAGCGTTGCCGCAGGTCCAGCAAGTGATGATGATAAGGCTGTTTCTGGTGGTGATGGTGACCACAACTCTTCCTCTTCCTCTTCACGCTCATCTACGGCCTGATGCCTGATCCAGCACTCTTCGCAGGGCACGCTCCAGGAAGAAAACAAATGGGATGAGGTCGCTGATGTTGCCTTCGGTGCGACTGACTTGGTTTGTCACCTCCTCAAAAGGACGCATGATCCTATAGGCATTCCGCATGACCCTACAGGCATTCAGCATGAGCGTCCAGTAACGTGGCAAAAAAATACCCAGCTCCCCAGAGGCTGTCTTAGCACCCCAGTCATACCAATACTCGTTGACTGCTTTTTCTTGTTGGAGCAGGCGGTCGAACATTAGGAGTGTTGAATTCTAACGTGTCGGGCTGTCGCAAATCAAGCGCCTCATTGGCATGTTGTTTCGCAGCTGAATATCGGAAAAGTGCGCCATGGCAGTGTAGGAACGCCTGAAATGGCCGCACACCTTCCTGGCCTGCTTGAGGACGTCCTGTAAGCCTGGGTACTTATACACAAAGCGTTGTACGATCAGATTCAACACATGTGCCATGCACGTCACATGTGTCAACTTGCCCAAATTCAATGCCGCCAACAGATTTCTTCCCTTGTCACACACCACTTTACGATCTCCAGTTGTTGCGGGGTCAGCTACTGATCCACCTGTGCGTTCAGGGCGGACAGGAGTGCTGGTCCGGTGTGACTCTCTGCTTTCAGGCAAGTCAACCCCAAGACGGCGTGACACTGTCATATCCGGGATGTGGAATAGCCCCTGGGGAGCTGGGGGGTGCAGTTGATGTGGAGCAAGACGCAGCAGCAGAAGAGGACTCAGCCGAGGAGGTTAGCGAAGAGGATGGAGTAGGAGGAGTAGAGGAGGTGACAGCAGGCCTGCCTGCAAGTCGTGGCGGGTGTCACCAACTCCGCTGCAGCGCCACACATTCCATGCTTGGCAGCCGTCAGCAGGTTTACCCAATGCGCAGTGTAGGTGATATACCTGCCCTGACCGTGCTTTGCAGACAAGGTATCAGTGGTCAGATGGACCCTTGCCCCAACACTGTGTGTCAGACATGCCATGACTTCCTTTCAGACAATAGAGTACAGGTTGGGGATTGCCTTTTGTGAAAAAAATTTTTGGCCGGGTACCTTCCACTGCGGTGTCCCAATAGCTACAAATATTTTGAAGGCCTCAGACTCCACCAGCTTGTATGGTAAAAGCTGGCGGGCTAAGAGTTCCGACAAGCCAGCTGTCAGACGCCATGCAAGAGGTGACTCTGTGACATTGGCTTCTTATGCTCAAACATTTCCTTGACAGACACCTGACTGTGGGCAGATGAGCAGCAACTGCTGAAGGTGAGAGGCGGAGTGGCGAGTGGTTGAGAGGGGGCAAGGAGAACAGCAGTGGTTGACGTGGCTGAAGATGCTGGACCAGGAGGAGGATGGTGGCTTTGAGTTTGTGTGCTGCTTGTACTCATCATGTGTTGATCCCATAGGCGTTTGTGATGTGAGATCATGTGCCTTCGCAAAGCAGTTGTACCTAGGTGGGTGTTGGACTTCCCACGAATCAGTTTCTTTTGGCACAGGTTGCAAATGGCATCGTTGTTATCAGAGGCAGACACACACAAAAAATGCCACACTGCTGAGCTTTGCAATGACGGCATTCTGGTGGTGGCAACAGCATGCGTTGATTGGCGTGCTGTCTGGCTGACACCGGGTGCTGATACATGCTGTCTGACTGTGCCACTAGCTCCTTGCGACGACCTCCCCCTTTTTCCAACTCGTCTCCTCCTCCTCTCTCTCTCCCCATCTGAACTTTCGCCCTGTTCTTCTTCTCTTCGAGCGGGCACCCACGTGACATCCACGGACACATCATCATCATCAACCGCTTCACTTGTATCTGACAACTCAGCAAAGGAAGCAGCAGTGGGTACAACATCATCATCATCACACCATACGTCCATGTGTGTAATGCTGCCTGACTGAGACATATCCCTGTTATCTACATTCTCTGGCAATAATAGTTGTGCATCACTCATTTCTTCCAACTGATGTGTAAATACCTCCTCTGACAGATCAAGTGAAGCGGCTGTGGTGCTAGTGTTGGTAATGGCGGCGGGCGGGCGAGTGGTAACTTGAGAGGGGCCCGAAGATGAGCTGGAGGAGGATGGTGCGTCAAGGTTCCGAGCGGAAGCTGTAGAAGATTGGGTGTCCTGTGTAAGCTAGTCAACTTTGTCCTTGAGTTCAGGGTAAGTGGCCTCTGAACACTGGCATTATTCTAGGGCCAAAGGAAATCACAGCACCACGACCACGACGGCCCCTGCAGGGTGGCCTGCCTCTGCCTGTCATTTTTTTTTTTTTATTAGTGGTACTATGCGTGCAAGGTACTGTGCCACCCGATATGAGTGGTGGGCAGTGGGCACAGTACAGTCTGGGGCCGGACACTCACTGGAAGGCAACTGCAATTATATTACAGAGGAAAAATTAAATGACTTTTTTATCTGCAAGGTACTGTGCCACCCTATATGATTGGTGGGCAGTGGGCACAGTACAGTCTTTGGGCCTGACACTCACTGGCAGGCAACTGCAATTATATTACAGAGGAAAAATGTAATGACTTTTTTATCTGCAAGGTACTGTGCCACCCTATATGAGTGGTGGGCAGTGGGCACTGTACAGTCAGTGGGCCTGACACTCACTGGCAGACAACTGCAATTATATTACAGAGGAAAAATTTAATGACTTTTTTTATCTGCAAGGTACTGTGCCACCCTATATGAGTGGTGGGCAGTCGGCACAGTACAGTCTGTGGGCCTGACACACACTGGCAGGCAACTGCAATTATGTTACAAAGGAAAAAAATGATGACTTTTTTATCTGCAAGGTACTGTGCCACCCTATATGAGTGGTGGGCAGTGGGCACAGTACAGTCTGTGGGCCTGACACTCACTGGCAGGCAACTGCAATTATATTACAGAGGAAAAATTTAATGACTTTTTTATCTGCAAGGTACTGTGCCACCCTATATGAGTGGTGGGCAGTGGGCACAGTACAGTCTGTGGGCCTGACACACACTGGCAGGCAACTGCAATTATATTACAGAGGAAAATTTTTATAAATGTTTAACTGCAAGGTACTGTGCCCACTGCCCATCA
Organism: Bufo bufo; assembly: GCF_905171765.1. Lineage (NCBI taxonomy): Eukaryota > Metazoa > Chordata > Amphibia > Anura > Bufonidae > Bufo > Bufo bufo. The sequence goes on along the minus strand of NC_053393.1, from coordinate 339,879,963 downwards.
CTCATATAGGGTGGCACAGTACCTTGCAGATAAAAAAGTCATTTAATTTTTCCTCTGTAATATAATTGCAGTTGCCTGCCAGTGTGTGTCAGGCCCACAGACTGCACTGTGCCCACTGCCCACCACTCATATAGGGTGGCACAGTACCTTGCAGATAAAAAAGTCATTTAATTTTGGTGGGCAGTGGGCACAGTACAGTCTGTGGGCCTGACACTCACTGGCAGGCAACTGCAATTATATTACAGAGGAAAAATGTAATGACTTTTTTATCTGCAAGGTACTGTGCCACCCGATATGAGTGGTGGGCAGTCGGCACAGTACAGTCTGTGGGCCTGACACACACTGGCAGGCAACTGCAATTATGTTACAAAGGAAAAAAATTATGACTTTTTTATCTGCAAGGTACTGTGCCACCCTATATGAGTGGTGGGCAGTGGGCACAGTACAGTCTGTGGGCCTGACACTCACTGGCAGGCAACTGCAATTATATTACAGAGGAAAAATTTAATGACTTTTTTATCTGCAAGGTACTGTGCCACCCTATATGAGTGGTGGGCAGTGGGCACAGTACAGTCTGTGGGCCTGACACACACTGGCAGGCAACTGCAATTATATTACAGAGGAAATTTTTTATAAATGTTTAACTGCAAGGTACTGTGCCCACTGCCCATCACTCATATAGGGTGGCACAGTACCTTGCAGATAAAAAAGTCATTTAATTTTTCCTCTGTAATATAATTGCAGTTGCCTGCCAGTGTGTGTCAGGCCCACAGACTGTACTGTGCCCACTGCCCACCACTCATATAGGGTGGCACAGTACCTTGCAGATAAAAAAGTCATTTAATTTTGGTGGGCAGTGGGCACAGTACAGTCTGTGGGCCTGACACTCACTGGCAGGCAACTGCAATTATATTACAGAGGAAAAATGTAATGACTTTTTTATCTGCAAGGTACTGTGCCACCCTATATGAGTGGTGGGCAGTGGGCATAGTACAGTCTGTGGGCCTGACACACACTGGCAGGCAACTGCAATTATATTACAGAAGAAAAATTAAATGACTTTTTTATCTGCAAGATACTGTGCCACCCGATATGAGTGGTGGGCACAGTACAGTCAGTGGGCCTGACACTCACTGGCAGGCAACTGCAATTATATTACAGAGGAAAAATTAAATGACTTTTTTATCTGCAAGGTACTGTGCCACCCTATATGAGTGGTATGTACACAGTACAGTCTGTGGGCCTGTGGCCTCTCACACACGGGCAGGCAACTGCAATATATATATAGAAAAAATAAATAAAAGCAGACTGATGTACCAGCCCTAAAAAGGGCTTTTTGGGGTGCTGTCAGGACACTGTACTTACAGCAGATGAGTCTTTGAGGACTGGAATGGACACAGAACACTGGCCTAGCTAACACGTTCCCTACTAATTCAGCAGCAGCAGCACTCTCCCTGCTCTAACTAACACTGCAGCTTCAGAATGAATCTAAGAGGTCTGCCGTCCTTGCTTTTTTTTAGGAGGTGGGAGGGTCTGGGAGGGAGGGTATGCTGATTGGCTGGAATGTGTCTGCTGACTGTGAGGTACAGGGTCAAAGTTTGCTCAATGATGACGTATCGGGGGCGGATTGAACATTGCATATGTTCGCCCGCCACGGCGAACGCGAACAAGCGATGTTCGCCGGGAACTGTTCGCCGGTGAATAGTTTGGGACATCTCTACAAAAATGTTGTATTGCACCCCCAAAACAAAAAATGCTATAGATCGCTGACTTCACACCAAGTGCAGATATCAGAGTATTTTGTAATCTCTCCCTCATAGCAGCAGCATCCTCTCCCTACAACTAGTAAGAGCAGAATGACGTGCGGCGCTACGTGACTCCAGCTTATATAGAGGCTGGTTCAAAACCTGCACTTGGCCAATCAGAGCCATGCTATTAGTAGGCATGGCTGTGATGGCTTCTAAGGGCACACTAGTCCTTTCAACAAGCACCATTAAAATCGCCGAACACCGAACTCAAACCCGAACTTTTATGAAAATGTTCGGGTTTGGGTCCGGGTACAAAAAAAAACTAAAGTTCGGTACGAACCCGAACTTTACAGTTCAAGTTCGCTCAACCCTTATGCCTAGCCCACGTATTCAACTAAGTGGTTCAGTGGTATCTCAAAACCTACCCAAATTTGCCTAAGCTACTGGTGAAGGTGTGCCGTGTGTGTGCAATTTCCACAAGTCATCAACAGCTTCAGCCGGTCTGTCAACGCTGCAGCAGCACTGGAAATTGCCAGCTCACCGGCTGTTATACGACATGAGCACGCGCTGGAACTCCACGTTCGACATGTTGGCCATGCTTTGTGAGGAGCAGAGGGCAGTAGTGGAATAGTGGTCGTCGCCTTTCCAGTCAGCTTCTGCTATTCACAAGCGAAGAGTTGGCATGAATGTCTGATCTCTGTGAGGTTTTAAGAAACTTTGAGGAATCAACACAGATGGTCAGCAGCGATAACACTATTATCAGCGTAACCATCCCACTTCTGTTTCTACTCAAACGCTCGCTGCTTACAATTAAGGACGATGCTTTGCATGTGGAAAAGGTGGAAAGAAAGACCCTCAGTTCGTCTTCTCAGCGCAAATTAAACGATGAAGAGGAGGAGGAGGAGGAGCAGAAGGCGGTTGCCTATGCTACAGAGGGTAGTACCCATGGAATTTTTATTCCATCTGTTCTGCGTGGGTGGGCAGAAGAGAAGGAACAGGATGAGAAGATTGAGAGTCATCCTCCTGATGACGACAGCGGAGTCTTGCCTGTTGATACTCTGGCACACATGGCTGACTTCATATTAGGCTGGCTTTCCAGCGACCCGCGCATTATACGCATTTTAGATAACAGGGATTACTGGTTGTTCACCCTTCTCGACGCCCGCTACAAAGAGAACTTCTCATCTCTCATTCCTCCGGTGGAGAGGACGAGTAAAACTGTGCAATACCAGAAGGTCCTTGATGAAATACTGCTCCAAAAGTTTTCATCCGACAAGTCCGTAGTTCCTTTGGCAACTGAGGATGGGAGACAAGGGGAACACACAGCAGTTTTAACAGAGGCAGGGCAACACTCTCCAAAGCCTGGGACAGTTTCATGACACCCCACCAGCACCCTCACCCTGATGCGTGGCCTACTGTGACAAGGAGGGAAACATTTTGGAAGATGGTGAAGGAGTACATAGCAGACCATGTCAGCATCCTCAATGATCCCTCAGTGTCTTACATCTACTGGGTGTCCAAGCTGGACACGTGGCACGAACTGGCGCTCTATACCTCGGAGGTGCTGGCCTGCCCCGCCTCCAGCGTTTTTTCTGAGCGGCTATTTAGCGCTGCTGGTGGCATTATAACAGGTAAGCGTATCCGCCTGTCAACTGAAAATGCTGACAGGTTGACTCTTATAAAAATGAACAAGGCCTGGATTGACCATGAATTTTCGACTCCACCAAGGGAAAGCGGCTGAAGATAAAGGCACTTTAAATGTGTTGTTTACAATGTACTGAACACACTGTATTCTCATGTACCCCTTCCACTACAAACAAGGGTATATGGTTGAATCTTCCTTTTCTCATCCTCCTCCTCCTCTTACATCATATCAACATTAGAGTTAAGCGAACACCTGGATGTTCGGGTTCGAGAAGTTCGGCCGAACCTACCGGAAATGTTCGGGTTCGGGATCCGAACCCGACCCGAACTTCGTCCCGAACCCCATTGAAGTCAATGGGGACCCGAACTTTTCGGCACTAAAAAGGCTGTAAAACAGCCCAGGAAAGAGCTAGAGGGCTGCAAAAGGCAGCAACATGTAGGTAAATCCCCTGCAAACAAATGTGGATAGGGAAATAATTAAAATAAGAAAAAAATAAAAAAAAATTAACCAATATCAATTGGACAGAGGTCCCATAGCAGAGAATCGGGCTTCACGTCAGCAGAGAATCAGTCTCTTCATGCCATAGCAGAGAATCTGGCTTCATGTCAGCAGAGAATCAGTCTCTTCATGTCATAGCAGAGAATCAGGCTTCACGTCACCCACCACTGGAACAGGCCACTGTCACATATTTAGGCCCCGACACCCAGACAGAGGAGAGAGGTCCCGTAACAGAGAATCTGGCTTCATGTCAGCACAGAATCAGTCTTCATGTGTCACGGATGGTGTACAGGAAACAAGACAATACAAAATAAACAATGACTCACTGGATCCACAACTAAGGAACAAAAGGGAGACCCCTGCATGAGACCTGCCGCTCTCCCTTATTGCTCAGCCTATGCGACCACCCCAAAGGTGGATGGGCGCATATCCACGTACCTCGACTATCTTACACCTGAAGACCCTACAATAGTGAGGGGACACGACCACCGGCTCCCTACACAGACACGGAGGGAGTCAGGGTCACCTGGATCCAGAAAACAGAAAATCATAAATACATAAACAGAACTTATGTTGCAGACGACTGGGGACTGTGGACTGGGAACTAGGAACTAGGAACAGCATGCACACACACTCCAGGAAGTTGTATAAGCCGCACACTACTGCATTCTGGGGAGGAACTTAAAGGGCAGCAATCAGTCCAACTGCATAACAGCTGAGATAGACTAACGAGATGAGGAACTTAACCAAAACAAAGAAACTCAATGAGGAGGATCTGGATAGCTCCTGTCAGAGCTTCTCAACTGTCTGGTTGTGACATCATGTCATAGCAGAGAATCAGGGTTCACGGCACCCACCACTGGAAGAGGCCACTGTCACACATTTAGGCCCCGGCACCCAGGCAGAGGAGAGAGGTCCCGTAACAGAGATTCAGGCTTCATATCAGCAGAGAATCAGTCTTCATGTCATAGCAGAGAATCAGGCTTCACGTCACCCACCACTGGAACAGGCCACTGTCACATATTTAGGCCCAGGGACCCAGGCAGAGGAGAGAGGTCCCATAACAGAGATTCAGGCTTCATGTCAGCAGAGAATCAGTCTTCATGTCATAGCAGAGAATCAGGCTTCACGTCACCCACCACTGGAACAGGCCACTGTCACATATTTAGGCCCAGGCACCCAGGCAGAGGAGAGAGGTCCCATAACAGAGATTCAGGCTTCATGTCAGCAGAGAATCAGTCTTCATGTCATAGCAGAGAATCAGGCTTCACGTCACCCACCACTGGAAGAGGCCACTGTCACATATTTAGGTCCAGGCACCCAGGCAGAGGAGAGACGTCCCATAACAGAGATTCAGGCTTCATGTCAGCAGAGAATCAGTCTTCATGTCATAGCAGAGAATCAGGCTTCACGTCACCCACCACTGGAACAGGCCACTGTCACATATTTAGGCCCCAGGACCCAGACAGAGGAGAGAGGTCCCGTAACAGAGATTCAGGCTTCATGTCAGCAGAGAATCAGTCTTCATGTCATAGCAGAGAATCAGGCTTCACGTCACCCACCACTGGAACAGGCCACTGTCACATATTTAGACCCAGGCAGAGGAGAGAGGTCCCATAACAGAGATTCAGGCTTCATGTCAGCAGAGAATCAGTCTTCATGTCATAGCAGAGAATCAGGCTTCACGTCACCCACCACTGGAACAGGCCACTGTCACATATTTAGGCCCAGGCACCCAGGCAGAGGAGAGAGGTCCCGTAACAGAGATTCAGTCTTCATGTCAGCACAGAATCAGTCTTCATGTCATAGCAGAGAATCAGGCTTCACGTCACCCACCACTGGAACAGGCCACTGTCACATATTTAGGCCCCGGCACCCAGACAGAGGAGAGAGGTCCCGTAACAGAGAATCTGGCTTCATGTCAGCACAGAATCAGTCTTCATGTCATAGCAGAGAATCAGGCTTCACGTCACCCACCACTGGAACAGGCCACTGTCACATATTTAGGCCCAGGCACCCAGGCAGAGGAGAGAGGTCCCATAACAGAGATTCAGGCTTCATGTCAGCAGAGAATCAGTCTTCATGTCATAGCAGAGAATCAGGCTTCACGTCACCCACCACTGGAACAGGCCACTGTCACATATTTAGGCCCAGGCACCCAGGCAGAGGAGAGAGGTCCCGTAACAGAGATTCAGACTTCATGTCAGCATAGAATCAGTCTTCATGTCATAGCAGAGAATCAGGCTTCACGTCACCCACCACTGGAAGAGGCCACTGTCACACATTTAGGCCCAGGCACCCAGGCAGAGGAGAGAGGTCCCGTAACAGAGATTCAGGCTTCATGTCAGCAGAGAATCAGTCTTCATGTCATAGCAGAGAATCAGGCTTCACGTCACCCACCACTGGAACAGGCCACTGTCACACATTTAGGCCCAGGCACCCAGGCAAAGGAGAGAGGTCCCGTAACAGAGATTCAGGCTTCATGTCAGCACAGAATCAGTCTTCATGTCATAGCAGAGAATCAGGCTTCACGTCACCCACCACTAGAACAGGCCACTGTCACATATTTAGGCCCAGGCATCCAGGAAGAAGAGAGAAGTCCCATAACAGAGATTCAGGCTTCATGTCAGCAGAGAATCAGTCTTCATGTCATAGCAGAGAATCAGGCTTCACGTCACCCACCACTGGAACAGGCCCCTGTCACATATTTAGGCCCAGGCACCCAGGCAGAGGAGAGAGGTCCTGTAACAGAGATTCAGGCTTCATGTCAGCACAGAATCAGTCTTCATGTCATAGCAGAGAATCAGGCTTCACGTCACCCACCACTGGAACAGGCCACTGTCACACATTTAGGCCCCGGCACCCAGACAGAGGAGAGGTTCATTCAACTTTGGGTTGCCCCGCAATATAATGGTAAAATGAAAATAAAAATAGGATTGAATGAGGAAGTGCCCTGGAGTACAATAATATATTGTTAAGGGGAGGTAATTAATGTCTAATCTGCACAAGGGATGGACAGGTCTTGTGGGATCCATGCCTGGTTCATTTTTATGAACGTCAGCTTGTCCACATTGGCTGTAGACAGGCGGCTGCGTTTGTCTGTAATGACGCCCCCTGCCGTGCTGAATACACGTTCAGACAAAACGCTGGCCGCCGGGCAGGCCAGCACCTCCAAGGCATAAAAGGCTAGCTCTGGCCACGTGGACAATTTGGAGACCCAGAAGTTGAATGGGGCCGAACCATCAGTCAGTACGTGGAGGGGTGTGCACAGGTACTGTTCCACCATGTTAGTGAAATGTTGCCTCCTGCTAACACGTTCCGTATCAGGTGGTGGTGCAGTTAGGTGTGGCGTGGTGACAAAACTTTTCCACATCTCTGCCATGCTAACCCTGCCCTCAGAGGAGCTGGCCGTGACACAGCTGCGTTGGCGACCTCTTGCTCCTCCTCTGCCTTCGCCTTGGGCTTCCACTGGTTCCCCTGTGACATTTGGGAATGCTCTCAGTAGCGCGTCTACCAACGTGCGCTTGTACTCGCGCATCTTCCTATCACGCTCCAGTGTAGGAAGTAAGGTGGGCACATTTCTTTGTACCGGGAATCCAGCAGGGTGGCAACTCAGTAGTCCGCACACTTTAAAATGTGGGCAACTCTGCTGTCGTTGCGCAGGCACTGCAGCATGTAGTCGCTCATGTGTGCCAGGCTGCCCAGAGGTAAGGACAAGCTGTCCTCTGTGGGAGGCGTATCGTCATCGTCCTGTGTTTCCCCCCAGCCACGCACCAGTGATGGGCTCGAGCTGCTTTGGGTGCCACCCCGCTGTGAACATGCTTCATCCTCATCCTCCTCCACCTCCTCCTCATCCTCGTCCTCCTCGTCCTCCAGTAGTGGGCCCTGTCTGGCCACATTTGTACCTGGCCTCTGCTGTTGCAAAAAACCTCCCTCTGAGTCACTTCGAAGAGACTGGCCTGAAAGTGCTAAAAATGACCCCTCTTCCTCCTCTTCCTCCTGGGCCACCTCCTCTTCCATCATCGCCCTAAGTGTTTTCTCAAGGAGACATAGAAGTGGTATTGTAACGCTGATAACGGCGTCATCGCCACTGGCCATGTTGGTGGAGTACTCGAAACAGCGCAACAGGGCACACAGGTCTCGCAAGGAGGCCCAGTCATTGGTGGTGAAGTGGTGCTGTTCCGCAGTGCGACTGACCCGTGCGTGCTGCAGCTGAAACTCCACTATGGCCTGCTGCTGCTCGCACAGTCTGTCCAGCATGTGCAAGGTGGAGTTCCACCTGGTGGGCACATCGCATATGAGGAGGTGAGCGGGAAGGCCGAAGTTACGCTGTAGCGCAGACAGGCGTGCAGCAGCAGGGTGTGAACGCCGGAAGCGCGAACAGATGGCCCGCACTTTATGCAGCAGCTCTGACATGTCGGGGTAGTTGCGAATGAACTTCTGCACCACCAAATTCAGCACATGCGCCAGGCAAGGGATGTGCGTCAAACCGGCTAGTCCCAGAGCTGCAACGAGATTTCGCCCATTATCGCACACCACCAGGCCGGGCTTGAGGCTCACCGGCAGCAACCACTCATCGGTCTGTTGTTCTATACCCCGCCAAAACTCCTGTGCGTTGTGGGGCCTGTCCCCCAAACATATGAGTTTCAGAACGGCCTGCAGATGTTTACCCCGGGCTGTGCTGAAGTTGGTGGTGAAGGTGTGTGGCTGACTGGATGAGCAGGTGGAAGAAGAGGAGGAGGAAGCTGAGTAGGAGGAGGAGGAGACAGGAGGCAAAGAATGTTGCCCTGCGATCCTTGGCGGCGGAAGGACGTGCGCCAAACAGCTCTCCGCCTGGGGCCCAGCCGCCACTACATTTACCCAGTGTGCAGTTAGGGAGATATAGCGTCCCTGGCCGTGCTTACTGGTCCACGTATCTGTGGTTAGGTGGACCTTGCCACAGATGGCGTTGTGCAGTGCACACTTGATTTTATCGGACACTTGGTTGTGCAGGGAAGGCACGGCTCTCTTGGAGAAGTAGTGGCGGCTGGGAACAACATACTGTGGGACAGCAAGCGACATGAGCTGTTTGAAGTTGTCTGTGTCCACCAGCCTAAATGACAGCATTTCATAGGCCAGTAGTTTAGAAATGCTGGCATTCAGGGCCAGGGATCGAGGGTGGCTAGGTGGGAATTTACGCTTTCTCTCAAATGTTTGTGAGATGGAGAGCTGAACGCTGCCGTGTGACATGGTTGAGATGCTTGGTGACGCAGGTGGTAGTGTTGGTGGTACATCCCATGTTTGCTGGGCGGCAGGTGCCAACGTTCCTCCAGAGGCGGAGGAAGAGGCCGAGGCGGCGGCAGCAGCAGAAGAGGCCGAGGCGGCAGCAGCAGAAGAGGTAGCAGGGGGAGCCTGAGTGACTTCTTTGTTTTTAAGGTGTTTACTCCACTGCAGTTCATGCTTTGCATGCAGGTGCCTGGTCATGCAGGTTGTGCTAAGGTTCAGAACGTTAATGCCTCGCTTCAGGCTCTGATGGCACAGCGTGCAAACCACTCGGGTCTTGTCGTCAGCACATTGTTTAAATAAGTGCCATGCCAGGGAACTCCTTGAAGCTGCCTTTGGGGTGCTCGGTCCCAGATGGCGGCGGTCAGTAGCAGGCGGAGTCTCTTGGCGGCGGGTGTTCTGATTTTGCCCACTGCTCCCTCTTTTGCTACGCTGTTGGCTCGGTCTCACCACTGCCTCTTCCTCCGAACTGTGAAAGTCAGTGGCACGACCTTCATTCCATGTGGGGTCTAGGACCTCATCGTCCCCTGCATCGTCTTCCACCTAGTCTTGATTCCTGACCTCCTGTTCAGTCTGCACACTGCAGAAAGACGCAGCAGTTAACACCTGTGTTTCGTCATCATCAGAGACGTGCTGAGGTGGTATTCCCGTGTCCTCATCATCAGGAAACATAAGTGGTTGTGCGTTAGTGCATTCTATCTCTTCCACCCCTGGGGAAGGGCTAGGTGGATGCCCTTGGGAAACCCTTGCAGCAGAGTCTTCAAACAGCATAAGAGACTGCTGCATAACTTGAGGCTCAGACAGTTTCCCTGATATGCATGGGGGTGATGTGACAGACTGATGGGCTTGGTTTTCATGCGCCATCTGTGCGCTTTCTGCAGAAGACTGGGTGGGAGATAATGTGAACGTGCTGGATGCACTGTCGGCCACCCAATTGACTAATGCCTGTACCTGCTCAGGCCTTACCATCCTTAGAACGGCATTGGGCCCCACCAAATATCGCTGTAAATTCTGCTGGCTACTGGGACCTGAGGTAGTTGGTTCACTAGGACGTGTGGCTGTGGCAGAACGGCCACGTCCTCTCCCAGCACCAGAGGGTCCACTAACACCACCACGACCATGTCCACGTCCGCGTCCCTTATTAGATGTTTTCCTCATTGTTCCCGTTCACCACAATTTTGAAAATGGCAAATTTGGGAATAGTTTTTCAACCCAGAACAAAAACTGTGCTTTTACGGTCACTACAAATAATTTGACCAGCTAAAACAGTACAGATTTGGTTGAATAGAAATGTGAGGCCTATTTTTTTTGCGCTGTGTGACAGATATACCCTTAATCACAGAATTAGACTTGTATCTGCACGGTAGCGTGTGTGTGTTAAGTTTTTCTGAATGACACTATCAGCACCTTGAATCTAAGATATCCTTTTTGGGATAGATTTAAAGTAGGCCTGATATAGCAGAAACTACTTATTTTGAGAATGGCAAATTTGGGAATAGTTTTTCAAACCAGAACAAAAACTGTGCTTTTATGGTCACTACAAATAATTTGACCAGCTAAAACAGTACAGATTTGGTTGAATAGAAATGTGAGGCCTATTTTTTTTTTGCGCTGTGTGACAGATATACCTTTAATCACAGAATTAGACTTGTATCTGCACGGTAGCGTGTGTGTTAAGTTTTTCTGAATGACACTATCAGCACCTTGAATCTAAGATATCCTTTTTGGGATAGATTTAAAGTAGGCCTGATATAGCAGAAACTACTTATTTTGAGAATGGCAAATTTGGGAATAGTTTTTCAACCCAGAACAAAAACTGTGCTTTTACGGTCACTACAAATAATTTGACCAGCTAAAACAGTACAGATTTGGTTGAATAGAAATGTGAGGCCTATTTGTTTCGCGCTGTGTGACAGATATACCTTTAATCACAGAATTAGACTTGTATCTGCACGGTAGCGTGTGTGTTAAGTTTTTCTGAATGACACTATCAGCACCTTGAATCTAAGATATCCTTTTTGGGATAGATTTAAATTAGGCCTGATATAGCAGAAACTACTTATTTTGAGAATGGCAAATTTGGGAATAGTTTTTCAACCCAGAACAAAAACTGTGCTTTTACAGTCACTACTAATAATTTGACCAGCTAAAACAGTACAGATTTGGTTGAATAGAAATGTGAGGCCTATTTTTTTTGCGCTGTGTGACAGATATACCTTTAATCACAGAATTAGACTTGTCTCTCCACGGTAGCGTGTGTGTTAAGTTTTTCTGAATGACACTATCAGCACCTTGAATCTAAGATATCCTTTTTGGGATAGATTTAAAGTAGGCCTGATATAGCAGAAACTACTTATTTTGAGAATGGCAAATTTGGGAATAGTTTTTCAACCCAGAACAAAAACTGTGCTTTTACGGTCACTACAAATAACTTGACCAGCTAAAACAGTACTGATTTGGAGGAATATAAATGTCAGGTCTATTTTTTAGGCGCTGGGTGACAGGCTCAACTTGCCCCTGATGTAGTGTATGGCCAAAAAATAACCACACTATTGATGGTTAAATGCACTTGGGTGACACAGGCTCAGCCTGCACCTGATGTAGTATATGGCCAAAAATTAACCACACTGTTGATGGTTAAATGCACTTGGGTGACACAGACTCAGCCTGCACCTGATGTAGTATATGGCCAAAAAATAACCACACTGTTGATGGTTAAATGCACTTGGGTGACACAGGCTCAGCCTGCACCTGATGTAGTATATGGCCAAAAAATAACCAGAGTGTTGATGGTTAAATGCACTTGGGTGACACAGGCTCAGCCTGCAGCTGATGTAGGATATAGCAAAAAATAACTACACTATTGATGGTTAAAAGCACTTGGTGGTAGCTTGTGCTGGCGCACCACAAGCCACAAAATGGCCGCCGATCACCCCAGAAAAAAGTGATATAAAAACACTCTGGGCAGCCTAAAAATAGTGAGCAATTCAATATTAGCACTTCAATGATCCACAGCTGGAGATCGATCACTGAATTAAGTCTTTTGCAGGAGTGAATCTGCATAATCTCGCCCTAACGTCGCAGCAGCAACCTCTCCCTATGCTTGAATCAGCAGAGTGACGTGCAGCGCTACGTGACCCAAACTTATATAGAGGCTGGGTCACATGCTGCACTGGCCAATCACAGCCATGCCAATTGTAGGCAAGGCTGTGATGGCCTCTTGGGGCAAGTAGTATGACGCTTGTTGATTGGCTGCCTTGCAGCCTTTCAAAAAGCGCCAAGAAAGCGCCGAACACCGAACCCGGACTTTTACGAAAATGTTCGGGTTCGGGTCCGTGTCACGGACACCCCAAAATTCGGTACGAACCCGAACTATACAGTTCGGGTTCGCTCATCCCTAATCAACATGCTTATTTGTCACATATAATGCTCCCGCATATATGTCCTCACATATATTTTTTTAGAGGGTCAGTTCACCAGCAGGCCCTCACCTACAATCTTTTAAAGGGTCAGCTCACCTGCAGGCCCTCACATATAATTATTTGGAGGGTCAGCTCACCAGCAGGCCCTCACCTGCAATCTTTTACAGGGTTAGCTCACCTGCAGGCCCTCGCATATAATGTTTCACAGGGTCAGCTCACCAGCAGGCCTGCACCTAAAATCTTTTACAGGGTCAGCCCACCAGCAGGTCTGCACCTAAAATCTTTTACAAGTTTCGGCTCACCAGCAGGCATCTAAAATCTTTTATAGGTTCAGCTTACCTGCAGGCCCTCGCATAGAATGTTTTACAGGGTCAGCTCACCAGCAGACCCGCACCTAAAATATTTTACAGGGTAAGCTCACTTGCAGGCCCACACCTAAAAAGGGTCAGCTTACCTACAGGCCCTCGCATATAATTTTTTTGAGAGCCAGCTCAGCTGCAGGCCTTCGCATATAATTTTTTAGAGGGTCAGCTCACCAGCAGGTAGTGATGAACGAACATCAGCCAGGACGGTTCGTGAACGCGATCAAATGTTCGCGAACTGCAACTTTGCGGCGGGCCCAATTCACTTTAATGGCAGGCGAACCTGAAAAACCATCAGCTCATACTTGCAGCCACCAAATACTTACTGGAAGGGCACAAATAGTCCCACAACATGGACAGTGACATACTAGAGGAGGATCAATGACAAAAATTCACCCCAAAAATATGTATCTTAATTAGGGTTGAGCGAACCCAAAATGTAAAGTTCGGGTTCGCACTGAACTTTAGGATTTTTGGACCTCGGACCCGAACATTTCCTTAAAAGTTCGGGTTCGGTGTTTGCCGCTTTACTACTTGCCCCAAGAGGCCATCACAGTCATGCCTACTAATGGCATGGCTGTGATTGGCCAGAGCAGCATGTGACCCAGGCTCTATATAAGCTTGAGTCATGTAGCGCTGCACGTCACTCTGCTGTTACAAGTGTAGGGAGAGCATGCTGCTGGACTTGTGATTTCAGGGAGAGAGTAGGAGAGAATCTAACTCAGCGATCTACCAAGAAATAGTTGTGTGGGTGCAGGACACAATCGTTTTACCCTGCCCTGAGGCCTTTGACCAAAAAAAAAATAACTTTTATAATTCTGTTAGTTAGGTGGGCGGCGGTGGCGGCCATTTTATGCATGATTAGTGCACCAGCACTGCATCTGAGCTTTTGGGACATTGCAAATCACAATTTTTTGGGGGCAAACTACAACATCTGTATTAGTCAGTGTGCAATTTAAGGTAGAAATACACCCATCATTTTCTGGGGTTTGAAAAACACACCTTTTTTTTCAAAAAAAAATTATTTTCCAGATCTCCAAGTGTTAAATTCAAGTTTAATATATACAGCTTTCATATTCTGTTAGCAAAAAAAGACTTTTTTGGCAATCTACAACATCTGTATTGGTCAGTGTGCAATTTAAGGTAGAAATACACCCATCATTTTCTGGGGTTTGAAAAACTCACTTTGACAAAAAATTCTATTTTCAGGCCTTGCAGCATCAGCACGTGTGAAATTACAGGCTTATATACACTCACCTAAAGAATTATTAGGAACACCTGTTCTATTTATCATTAATGCAATTATCTAGTCAACCAATCACATGGCAGTTGCTTAAATGCATTTAGGGGTGTGGTCCTGGTCAAGACAATCTCCTGAACTCCAAACTGAATGTCAGAATGGGAAAGAAAGGTGATTTAAGCAATTTTGAGCGTGGCATGGTTGTTGGTGCCAGACGGGCCGGTCTGAGTATTTCACAATCTGCTCAGTTACTGGGATTTTCACGCACAACCATTTCTAGGGTTTACAAAGAATGATGTGAAAAGGGAAAAACATTCAGTATGCGGCAGTCCTGTGGGCAAAAATGCCTTGTGGATGCTAGAGGTCAGAGGAGAATGGGCCGACTGATTCAAGCTGATAGAAGAGCAACGTTGACTAAAATAACCACTCGTTACAACCGAGGTATGCAGCAAAGCATTTGTGAAGCCACAACACGCACAACCTTGAGGCGGATGGGCTACAACAGCAGAAGACCCCACCGGGTACCACTCATCTCCGCTACAAATAGAAAAAAGAGGCTACAATTTGCACAAGCTCACCAAAATTGGACTGTTGAAGACTGGAAAAATGTTGCCTGGTCTGATGAGTCTCGATTTCTGTTGAGACATTCAAATGGTAGAGTCCGAATTTGGCGTAAACATAATGAGAACATGTATCCATCCTCTGATGGCTACTTCCAGCAGGATAATGCACCATGTCACAAAGCTCAAATCATTTCAAATTGGTTTCTTGAACATAACAATGAGTTCACTGTACTAAAATGGCCCCCACAGTCACCAGATCTCAACCCAATAGAGCATCTTTGGGATGTGGTGGAACGGGAGCTTCGTGCCCTGGATGTGCATCCCTCAAATCTCCATCAACTGCAAGATGCTATCCTATCAATATGGGCCAACATTTCTAAAGAATGCTATCAGCACCTTGCTGAATCAATGCCACGTAGAATTAAGGCAGTTCTGAAGGCAAAAGTGGGTCCAACACAGTATTAGTATGGTGTTCCTAATAATTCTTTAGGTGAGTGTACTGCTGTCAAATTAAGTTGTTAAACAAACAGTCGTTTGGGCACAAAAAATTTCGTTGGCAGTCTTTAATGCAGATGTCATTGTGAGATACACCCTTAATAAATTTGGGTTACATTCAGAGATTTTAAATACCGCCATTTGATGCACCAATATTGAATTCAGGCCTACACTGGTTTAGGCCCTGTGAGATACACCCTATACATACAGGGGTTTAATTCAGGCATTTGATATACAGCCATTTGAAATAAAGCCATTTTGTTCAAAGATATATTTACTTCAGGCCTACAGTGGTTCAGGCCCTGTGAGATACCCCTTGTACATACAGGGGTTTGAATCAGGCATTTGAAATACAGCCATTTGAAATACAGCCATTTTGTTAAAAAAATATATATTTACTTCAGGCCTACACTGGTTCAGGGCGTGTGTGATCCCCCCTATACATACAGGGGTTTGATTCAGCCATTTGAAATACAGCAATTTGAAATACAGCCATTTTGTGCAAAGATATATTTATTTCAGGCCTGCATTGGTTCTGACCGTGTGAGATACCCCCCTAAATACAGGGGTTTGAATCAGGCATTTGAAATACAGCCATTTGAAATACAGCCATTTTGTGGAGAGATATAATTACTTCAGGCCTACACTGATTCAGGGCGTGTGTGATCCCCACTATACATACAGGGGTTTTATAAAGCCATTTGAAATACAGCTATTTGAAATACAGCCATTTGAAATACAGCCATTTTGTGCAAAGATATATTTACTTCAGGCCTACACTGGTTCAGACCGTGTGTGATCCCCCCTATACATACATTGGTTTGATTCAAAATGGCTGTATTTGAAATACAGCCATTTTGTGCAAAGATATATTTATTTCAGGCCTACACTGATTCAGGGCGTGTGAGATCCCCCCTATACATACAGGGGTTTGATTCAGCCATTTGAAATACAGCCATTTGAAATATATCCATTTTGTGCAAAGATATATTTACTTCAGGCCTACACTGATTCAGGGTGTGTGGGATCCCCCCTATACATACAGGGGTTTGAATCAGGCATTTGAAATACAGCCATTTGAAATACAGCCATTTTGTGCAAAGTTATATTTACTTCAGGCCTACACTGGTTTAGACCGTGTGTGATCCCCCCTATACATAAAGGGGTTTGATTCAGCCATTTGAAATACAGCCATTTGAAATACAGCCATTTTGTGCAAAGATATATTTACTTCAGGCCTACACTGGTTAAGACAGTGTGTGATCCCCCCTATACATACAGGGGTTTGATTAAGCCATTTGAAATACAGCGATTTGAAATACAGCCATTTTGTGCAAATAAATCTTTAATTCAGGCCTACATATTCAGGGCGTGTGAGAACCCCCCCTATACATTCAGGGGTTTGATTCAGCCATTTGAAATACAGCCATTTAAAATACAGCCATATTGTGCAAAGATATATTTACTTCAGGCCTACACTGGTTAACCACCTCAGCCCCCAGTGCTTAAACACCCTGAAAGACCAGGCCACTTTTTACACTTCTGACCTACACTACTTTCACCATTTATTGCTCGGTCATGCAACTTACCACCCAAATGAATTTTACCTCCTTTTCTTCTCACTAATAGAGATTTCATTTGGTGGTATTTCATTGCTGCTGACATTTTTACTTTTTTTGTTATTAATCGAAATTTAACGATTTTTTTGCAAAAAAATGACATTTTTCACTTTCAGTTGTAAAATTTTGCAAAAAAAACGACATCCATATATAAATTTTGCTCTAAATTTATTGTTCTACATGTCTTTGATAAAAAAAAAATGTTTGGGTAAAAAAAAAATGGTTTGGGTAAAAGTTATAGCGTTTACAAACTATGGTACAAAAATGTGAATTTCCGCTTTTTGAAGCAGCTCTGACTTTCTGAGCACCTGTCATGTTTCCTGAGGTTCTACAATGCCCAGACAGTACAAACACCCCACAAATGACCCCATTTCGGAAAGTACACACCCTAAGGTATTCGCTGATGGGCATAGTGAGTTCATAGAACTTTTTATTTTTTGTCACAAGTTAGCGGAAAATGATGATTTTTTTTTTTTTTTTTCTTACAAAGTCTCATATTCCACTAACTTGTGACAAAAAATAAAAACTTCTATGAACTCACTATGCCCATCACGAAATACCTTGGGGTCTCTTCTTTCCAAAATGGGGTCACTTGTGGGGTGGTTATACTGCCCTGGCATTCTAGGGGCCCAAATGTGTGGTAAGGAGTTTGAAATCAAATTCTGTAAAAAATGACCTGTGAAATCCGAAAGGTGCTCTTTGGAATATGGGCCCCTTTGCCCACCTAGGCTGCAAAAAAGTGTAACACATCTGGTATCTCCGTACTCAGAAGAAGGTGGGGAATGTGTTTTGGGGTGTCATTTTATATATACCCATGCTGGGTGAGAGAAATATCTTGGTCAAATGCCAACTTTGTATAAAAAAATGGGAAAAGTTGTCTTTTGCCAAGATATTTCTCTCACCCAGCATGGGTATATGTAAAATGACACCCCAAAACACATTCCCCAACTTCTCTTGAGTACGGAGATACCAGATGTGTGACACTTTTTTGCAGCCTAGGTGGGCAAAGGGGCCCATATTCCAAAGAGCACCTTTCGGATTTCACAGGTCATTTTTTACAGAATTTGATTTCAAACTCCTTACCACACATTTGGGCCCCTAGAATGCCAGGGCAGTATAACTACCCCACAAGTGACCCCATTTTGGAAAGAAGACACCCCAAGGTATTCCGTGAGGGGCATGGCAAGTTCCTAGAATTTTTTATTTTTTGTCACAAGTTAGTGGAAAATGATGATTTTTTTTTTTTTTTTTTTTTTCATACAAAGTCTCATATTCCACTAACTTGTGACAAAAAATAAAAACTTCCATGAACTCACTATGCCCATCAGCGAATACCTTGGGGTCTCTTCTTTCCAAAATGGGGTCACTTGTGGGGTAGTTATACTGCTCTGGCATTCTAGGGGCCCAAATGTGTGGTAAGGAGTTTGAAATCAAATTCTGTAAAAAATGACCTGTGAAATCCAAAAGGTGCTCTTTGGAATATGGGCCCCTTTGCCCACCTAGGCTGCAAAAAAGTGTCACACATCTGATATCTCTGTATTCAGGAGAAGTTGAGGAATGTGTTTTGGGGTGTCTTTTTACATATACCCATGCTGGGTGAGATAAATATCTTGGTCAAATGCCAACTTTGTATAAAAATGTTTACATGCTGGAGGTAATTGGTGAGTTTTTTGTGAGTCGGCCTCATGCTCCTGTAATTTGCCCACTAGCTCCTGGTATTGCCCACATGGCACAGGTAGTTGAGTGTTAGATCCTGAGCTACTTGAGAAACCTTGGCGCGGTGCTCGGGCCATTTGAAATACAGCCATTTTGTGCAAATAAATCTTTAATTCAGGCCTAGTCTGGTTCAGACTGTGTGAGATACACCCTTTACATACTATCATTCTTTTCTACTATTAATTAAACACCCATTTTGGGCAAGATCCTAAATTCAAAAAATATGAGGAGATCGTCAAATAAGGGACGTGGCCCAGGACGTGGTGCTGCTGGTGGAGCTCCTGTTGCAGGGAGAGGACGTGGTGAATTTGTGCCAGCTACACGCACAAGTGAAACCCCTTCCTCAGGTGAGAGTAGGCGACAAAACCTGCAGCGGTATTTGGTCGGGCCTAATGCTGCTCTACGAATGGTGAGGCCTGAACAAGTACAGGCGATAGTAGCTTAGGTTGCTGACAGTGGATCCAGTTCCTTCACATTGTCTCGCACCCAGTCTCCTGCTGAAAGACCACTGTTGGCACCTGCAGCTGATGTCCATCAGTCTTTCACCTCACCCCCTTGCAAATCAGCCAAAGCCGTCTGAGCCCCAAGTCATGCAGCAGTCTCTTCTGCTTTTTGATGACTCTGTTAGCAGGGTTTCCCAGGGGCATCCACCTAGCCCTGCCCCAGAAGTGGAAGATAAAAAAGAGTTTAGTGGGGTGACAGAAGCCCTTTAACTAATCTAAAAAAAAAAAAAAAGGCAGAGGCAGGCCACCCCGCAGGGGCCGTCATGGTCGTGGTGCTGTGATTCCCTTTGGCCCTAGAATAATGCCCAGTGTTCAGAGGCCACATACCCTGAACTCGAAAAGTTCTGAGGACATAGTTGACTGGCTAACACAGGACACCCAATCTTCTACAGCTTCCGCTCGGAACCTTGACGCACCATCCTCCTCCAGCTTAGCTTCGGGCACCTCTCAAGTTACCACTCGCCCGCCTGCCACCACCACCAACACTAGCACCACAGCCGCTTCACTTGATCTGTCAGAGGAGTTATTTACACATCAGTTGGAAGAAATGAGTGATGCGCAACCATTATTGCCAGAGAATGTAGATAACAGGGATATGTCTCAGTCAGGCAGCATTACACACATGGACGTATGGTGTGATGATGATGATGTTGTACCCGCTGCTGCTTCCTTTGCTGAGTTGTCAGATACAAGTGAAGCGGTTGATGATGACAATGTGTCCGTGGATGTGACGTGGGTGCCCGCTAGAAGAGAAGAACAGGGGGAAAGTTCAGATGGGGAAACAGAGAGGAGGAGAAGACAAGTTGGAAGCAGGGGGAGGTTGTCACAAGGAGGTAGTGGCACAGTCAGACAGCATGCATGGGCACCCGGGGTCAGCCAGACAGCACGCCAATCAACGCATGCTGTTGCCACCACCAGAATGCTGTGGCAGTGTGGCATTTTTTTTGTGTGTCTGCCTCTGACAACAGCGATGCCATTTGCAACCTGTGCCAAAAGAAACTGAGTCGTGGGAAGTCCAACACCCACCTATATACAACTGCTTTGTGAAGGCACATGATCGCACATCACAAACGCCTATGGGATCAACATATGAGTACAAGCAGCACACAAACTCAAAACCGCCATCCGCCTCCTGGTCCAGCATCTTCAGCCACGTCAACCACTGTTGTCCCCCTGCCCCCTCTCAACCATCCGCCACTCCGTCTCTCGCCTTAAGCAGTTCCTGCTCATCTGCCCACAGTCAGGTGTCTGTCAAGGACATGTTTGAGCGTAAGAAGCCAATGTCACAAAGTCACCCCCTTGCCCGGCGTCTGACAGCTGGCTTGTCGGAACTCTTAGTCCGCCAGCTTTTACCATACAAGCTGGTGGAGTCTGAGGCGTTCCAAAAATTTGTAGCTATTGGGACACCACAGTGGAAGGTACCCGGCAGAAATTTCTTTGCACAAAAGGCAATCCCCAAACTGTACTCGATTGTGCAAAAGGAAGTAATGGCATGTCTGGCACACAGTGTTGGGGCAAGGGTCCATCTGACCACTGATAACTGGTCTGCAAAGCACTGTCAGGGCAGGTATATCACCTACACTGCGCATTGGGTAAACCTGCTGACGGCTGCCAAGCATGGAATGCATGGCTCTGCAGAGGAGTTGGTGACACCGCCACGACTTGCAGGCAGGCCTGCTGCCACCTCCTCTACTCCTTCTACTCCATAACCTCCTCGGATGAGTCCTCTTCTGCTGCTGCGTCTTGCTCCACATCAACGGCATCCCCCCAGCTCCATAAGGGCTAATCCACATCCCGGATACGGCAGTGTCACGCCATCTTGGGGTTGACTTGCCTGAAAGCAGAGAGTCACACCGGACCAGCACTCCTGCCCGCCCTGAACGCACAGGTGGATCAGTGGCTGACTCCGCACCAACTGGAGATCGGCAAAGTGGTGTGTGACAACGGAAGCAATTTGTTGGCGCAATTGTTGCATGGCACATGTGTTGAATCTGATCGTACAACGCTTTGTGCATAAGTACCCAGGCTTACAGAACATCTTGAAGCAGGCCAGGAAGGTGTGTGGCCATTTCAGGCGTTCCTACACGGCAATGGCGCACTTTTCTGATATCTAGCGGCGAAGCAACATGCCAGTGAGACGCTTGATTTGTAACAGCCCGACACGTTGGAATTCAACACTCCTAATGTTCGACCGCCTGCTCCAACAAGAAAAAGCCGTCAACGATTATTTGTATGACCGGGGTGCTAGGACAGCCTCTGCGGAGCTGGGAATTTTTTTGCCACGTTACTGGACGCTCATGCGCAATGCCTGTAGGCTCATACGTCCTTTTGAGGAGGTGACAAACCTAGTCAGTCGCACCGAAGGCACCATCAGCGACATCATACCATTTGTTTTCTTCCTGGAGCGTGCCCTGCGAAAAGAAGCTGGATCAGGCCGTAGATGAGCGTGAAGAGGAAGAGTTGTAGTCACCATTACCACCAGAAACAGCATTATCAGCATCGCTTGCTGGACCTGCGGCAATGCTGGAAGAGGATTGTGAGGAAGAGGAGTCAGAGGAGGAATGTGGCTTTGAGGAGGAGGAGGAAGACCAACCACAACAGGCATCCCAGGGTGCTCGTTGTCACCTATCTGGTACCCGTGGTGTTGTACGTGGCTGGGGGGAAGAACATACCTTCAGTGAGATCACTGAGGACGAGGAACGGGACATGAGTAGCTCGGCATCCAACCTTGTGCAAATGGGGTTTTTCATGCTGTTGTGCCTGTTGAGGGACCCTTGTATAAAAAGGCTGAAGGAGAACGACCTGTACTGGGTGTCCACACTACTAGACCCCCGGTATAAGCAGAAAGTGCCTGAAATGTTACCGAATTACTGCAAGTCGGAAAGGATGCAGCAGTTCCAAAATAAATTAAAAAGCATGCTTTACACAGCGTATAAGGTTGATGTCACACAACAACCGGAATCTAACAGGGGAAGAAGTGAAAGTAATCCTCCTCCTCCCACGACCACGCCGGCAAGGACAGGACGCTTTACAGACGTGTTGTTGAAGGAGGAGATGCAGAGCTTTTTAAGTCCTACGCATCGCCACAGCCCTTCAGGGTCCACCCTCAGAGAACGACTCAACCAACAGGTAGCAGACTACCTTGCCTTAACTGCAGATATCGAAACTCTGAGGAGCGATGAACCCCTTGACTACTGGGTGTGCAGGCTTGACCTGTGGCCTGAGCTATCCCAATTTGCGATAGAACTTCTGGCCTGCCCCGCTTCAAGTGTCCTGTCAGAAAGGACCTTTAGTGCAGCAGGAGGTATTGTCACTGAGAAGAGAAGTCGCCTAGGTCAAAAAAGTCTAGATTACCTCACCTTTATTAAGATGAATGAGGGATGGATCCTGAAGGGACTGACAGTGGGCGATACATTCGACTAAAAAAGGCCTGATGAGATAAGCTGCCTTGGGCTAAAAATGGTCCACACGATGCTGTATTTTATCTCTGAATGCCGGATGACTTGCCTGACTTATCCGCCACCAACTAGGGTTCAAGCCGCAATGTTTTAGGGCACTTTCTGCCAGGGAAACAAACATAATTTTTTCTGGCCGCTGCTACAGCGGCAGCAACATTACCTAATTTTTCACATGCCTAATTTTTCTGGCCTCTGGTGCTGCACTGTGGCTTCAAAAACCAAACAAAAAAAAAGGCACAGACATGTGTCAATTCCCCTTCGTGATTGTTACCTTGTCGTGGTGAAGGGGCTTGCGTATCACAATGAAGCGACCACCTCTATGAATGTGTTGGCAATGGCAATATTGGCACACCACAGATGATAAGGTTGTTGCTTCATTGTGAACAGACTAAAAGTGATCGGCTGGATAATTTTGCATCGAAAAAACATTAATTTTCTTTGTGATCATCTAAGGTGATCATTAAAGCCTACTAGGCCAACAATGGGCCCACACTGCAGAATCATTGATTTCTGGGTCACTTAACTGTCACTGAACTACCTCAGCACGACCATAGGCTTTGAAAAACCCCCATCGCCTGCAATCTCCTAAATGTGCGCACGAGCACAGTCATTACTACACCAAGATTGACGCATAGAGGTATAAAATTTATGTCATGTGTGTCAACTATTGACAACTCTATGCGGTTGTCTAAAATCTATTCCATAAACGTCCCCTGATAGAGGACGTAACAGGGATTAAACTGATAGGAATAGTATTCTTAACACAGCACTCCTATCTGGTGGCACATTAGATTGCACGCGCAGTGCCCCAAATTTGAAGTAGGAGGACCGACGAAGCATCTTTTAACATCTCCCGGTTCCTAAAATCGATGCCATATACACATCCCCTGATAGAGGACGTAACAGTGATTAAACTGATAAGAATAGAACTACTTAACACACTACTCCTATCTGGTGGCACATTAGATTGCACGCGCAGTCCCCCAAATTTGAAGTAGGAGAACCGACCAAGCATCTTTTTCCATCTTCCGGTTCCTAAAATCGATGCCATATACACATCCCCTGATAGGGGACGTAACAGGGATTAAACCGATAAGAATAGAACTACTGAACACACCACTCCTATCTGGTGGCACATTAGATTGCACGCGCAGTGCCCCAAATTTGAAGTAGGAGGACCGACCAAGCATCTTTTTCCATCTCCCGGTTCCTAAAATCGATGCCATATACACGTCCCCTGATAGGGGACGTAACAGGGATTAAACTGATAAGAATAGAACTACTTAACACTAGAGTTGAGCGAACACCTGGATGTTCGGGTTCGAGAAGTTCGGCCGAACTTCCCGGAAATGTTCGGGTTCGGGATCCGAACCCGACCCGAACTTCGTCCCGAACCCAAACCCCATTGAAGTCAATGGGGACCCGAACTTTTCGGCACTAAAAAGGCTGTAAAACAGCCCAGGAAAGGGCTAGAGGGCTGCAAAAGGCAGCAACATGTAGTTAAATCCCCTGCAAACAAATGTGGATAGGGAAATTAATAAAAATAAAATAAATAAAAATTAACCAATATCAATTGGAGAGAGGTCCCATAGCAGAGAATCAGTCTTCATGTCATAGCAGAGAATCAGGCTTCACGTCAGATAAAACTGGAACAGTCCATTGTCATATATTTAGGCCCCGGCACCCAGACAGAGGAGAGAGGTCCCATAACAGAGAATCAGGCTTCATGTCAGCAGAGAATCAGTCTTCATGTCATAGCAGAGAATCAGGCTTCACGTCAGCCAAAACTGGAACAGTCCATTGTCATATATTTAGGCCCCGGCACCCAGACAGAGGAGAGAGGTCCCATAACAGAGATTCAGGCTTCATGTCAGCAGAGAATCAGTCTTCATGTCATGGCAGAGAATCAGGCTTCACGTCAGCCAAAACTGGAACAGTCCATTGTCATATATTTAGGCCCCGGCACCCAGACAGAGGAGAGAGGTCCCATA
This sequence comes from Bufo bufo, assembly GCF_905171765.1. Lineage (NCBI taxonomy): Eukaryota > Metazoa > Chordata > Amphibia > Anura > Bufonidae > Bufo > Bufo bufo. The sequence continues at coordinate 339,855,441 of NC_053393.1, read as the reverse complement.
GCAGAGATTCAGGTTTCATGTCATAACAGAGAATCATGCTTCACGTCACCCAAAACTGGAACAGTCCATTGTCAGATATTTAGGCCCCGGCACCCAGACAGAGGAGAGAGGTCCCATAACAGAGAATCAGGCTTCATGTCAGCAGAGAATCAGTCTTCATGTCATAGCAGAGAATCAGGCTTCATGTCAGCCAAAACTGGAACAGTCCATTGTCATATATTTAGGCCCCGGCACCCAGACAGAGGAGAGAGGTCCCATAACAGAGATTCAGGCTTCATGTCAGCAGAGAATCAGTCTTCATGTCATAGCAGAGAATCAGGCTTCACGTCAGCCAAAACTGGAACAGTCCATTGTCATATATTTAGGCCCCGGCACCCAGACAGAGGAGAGAGGTCCCATAGCAGAGATTCAGGCTTCATGTCATAGCAGAGAATCATGCTTCACGTCACCCAACACTGGAACAGGCCACTGTCAGATATTTTCAGGCCCCGGCACCCAGACAGAGGAGAGGTTCATTCAACTTTGGGTTGCCCCGCAATATATAAGGGTAAAATGAAAATAAAAATAGGATTGAATGAGGAAGTGACCTGGAGTACAATAATATATGGTTAAGGGGAGGTAGTTAATGTCTAATCTGCACAAGGGATGGACAGGTCCTGTGGGATCCATGACTGGTTCATTTTTATGAACGTCAGCTTGTCCACATTGGCTGTAGACAGGCGGCTGCATTTGTCTGTAATGACGCCCCCTGCCGTGCTGAATACACGTTCAGACAAAACGCTGGCCGCCGGGCAGGCCAGCACCTCCAAGGCATAAAAGGCTAGCTCTGGCCACGTGGACAATTTGGAGACCCAGAAGTTGAATGGGGCCGAACCATCAGTCAGTACGTGGAGGGGTGTGCACACGTACTGTTCCACCATGTTATTGAAATGTTGCCTCCTGCTAACACGTTCCGTATCAGGTGGTGGTGCAGTTAGCTGTGGCGTGTTGACAAAACTTTTCCACATCTCTGCCATGCTAACCCTGTCCTCAGAGGAGCTGGCCGTGACACAGCTGCGTTGGCGACCTCTTGCTCCTCCTCTGCCTTCGCCTTGGGCTTCCACTTGTTCCCCTGTGACATTTGGGAATGCTCTCAGTAGCGTGTCTACCATCGTGCGCTTGTACTCGCGCATCTTCCTATCACGCTCCAGTGCAGGAAGTAAGGTGGGCACATTGTCTTTGTACCGGGGATCCAGCAGGGTGGCAACCCAGTAGTCCGCACACGTTAAAATGTGGGCAACTCTGCTGTCGTTGCGCAGGCACTGCAGCATGTAGTCGCTCATGTGTGCCAGGCTGCCCAGAGGTAAGGACAAGCTGTCCTCTGTGGGAGGCGTATCGTCATCGTCCTGCGTTTCCCCCCAGCCACGCACAAGTGATGGGCCCGAGCTGCGTTGGGTGCCACCCCGCTGTGAACATGCTTCATCCTCATCCTCCTCCACCTCCTCGTCCTCCAGTAGTGGGCCCTGTCTGGCCACATTTGTACCTGGCCTCTGGTGTTGCAAAAAACCTCCCTCTGAGTCACTTCGAAGAGATTGGCCTGAAAGTGCTAAAAATGACCCCTCTTCCTCCTCCTCCTCCTGGGCCACCTTCTCTTCCATTATCGCCCTAAGTGTTTTCTCAAGGAGACATAGAAGTGGTATTGTAACGCTGATAACGGCGTCATCGCCACTGGCCATGTTGGTGGAGTACTCGAAACAGCGCAACAGGGCACACAGGTCTAGCATGGAGGCCCAGTCATTGGTGGTGAAATGGTGCTGCTCCGCAGTGCGACTGACCCGTGCGTGCTGCAGCTGAAACTCCACTATAGCCTGCTGCTGCTAGCACAGTCTGTCCAGCATGTGCAAGGTGGAGTTCCACCTGGCGGGCACGTCACATATGAGGCGGTGAGCGGGAAGGCTGAAGTTGCGCTGTAGCGCAGACAGGCGAGCAGCGACAGGATGAGAACGCCGGAAGCGCGCACAGACGGCCCGCACTTTATGCAGCAGCTCTGACATGTCGGGGTAGTTGTGAATGAACTTCTGCACCACCAAATTCAGCACATGCGCCAGGCAAGGGATGTGCGTCAAACCGGCTAGTCCCAGAGCTGCAACGAGATTTTGCCCATTATCGCACACCACTAGGCCGGGCTTGAGGCTCACCGGCAGCAACCACTCGTCGGTCTGTTGTTCTATACCCCGCCACAACTCCTGTGCGGTGTGGGGCCTGTCCCCCAAACATATGAGTTTCAGAATGGCCTGATGACGTTTACCCCGGGCTGTGCTGAAGTTGGTGGTGAAGGTGTGTGGCTGACTGGATGAGCAGGTGGGAGAAGAGGAGGAGGAAGCCGAGTAGGAGGAGGAGGCAACAGGAGGCAAAGAATGTTGCCCTACGATCCTTGGCGGCGGAAGGACGTGTGCCAAACAGCTCTTCGCCTGGGGCCCAGCCGCCACTACATTTACCCAGTGTGCAGTTAGGGAGATATAGCGTCCCTGGCCGTTCTTACTAGTCCACATATCGTTGGTTAGGTGGACCTTGCCACAGTTGGCGTTCCACAGTGCACACTTGATTTTATCGGATACTTGGTTGTGCAGGGAAGGCACGGCTCTCTTGGAGAAGTAGTGGCGGCTGGGAACAACATACTATGGGACAGCAAGCGACATGAGCTGTTTGAAGCTGTCTGTGTCCACCAGCCTGAATGACAGCATTTCATAGGCCAGTAGTTTAGAAATGCTGGCATTCAGGGCCAGGGATCAAGGGTGGCTAGGTGGGAATTTACGCTTTCTCTCAAATGTTTGTGAGATGTAGAGCTGAACGCTGCCGTGTGACATAGTTGAGATGCTTGGTGACGGAGGTGGTGGAGGTGTTGGTGGTACATCCTCTGTTTGCTGGGCGGCAGGTGCCAACGTTCCTCCAGAGGCGGTGGAAGAGGCCGAGGCGGCAGCAGCAGAAGAGGTAGCAGGGGGAGCCTGAGTGAGTTCCTTGTTTTTAAGGTGTTTACTCCCCTGCAGTTCATGCTTTGCATGCAGGTGCCTGGTCATGCAGGTTGTGCTAAGGTTCAGAACGTTAATGCCTCGCTTCAGGCTCTGATGGCACAGCGTGCAAACCACTCGGGTCTTGTCGTCAGCACATTGTTTGAAGAACTGCCACGCCAGGGAACTCCTTGAAGCTGCCTTTGGGGTGCTGGGTCCCAGATGGCGGTGGCCAATAGCAGACGGACTCTCTTGGCGGCGGGTGTTCTGCTTTTGCCCACTGCTCCCGCTTTTGCTACGCTGTTAGCTCGGTCTCACCACTGCCTCTTCCTCCGAATTCTGAAAGTCAGTGGCACGACCTTCATTCCATGTGGGGTCTAGGACCTCATCGTCCCCTGCATTGTCTTCCACCCAATCTTCCTCCCTGACCTCCTGTTCAGTCTGCACACTGCAGAAAGACGCAGCAGTTGGCACCTGTGTTTCGTCATCATCAGAGACGTGCTGAGGTGGTATTCCCATGTCCTCATCATCAGGAAACATAAGTGGTTGTGCGTTAGTGCATTCTATCTCTTCCACCCCTGGGCAAGGGCTAGGTGGATGCCCTTGGGAAACCCTGCCAGCAGAGTCTTCAAACAGCATAAGAGACTGCTGCATAACTTGAGGCTCAGACAATTTCCCTGATATGCATGGGGGTGATGTGACAGACTGATGGGCTTGGTTTTCATGTGCCATCTGTGTGCTTTCTGCAGAAGACTGGGTGGGAGATAATGTGAACGTGCTGAATCCACTGTCGGCCACCCAATTGACTAATGCCTATCCCTGCTCAGGCCTTACCATCCTTAGAACGGCATTGGGCCCCACCAAATATTGCTGTAAATTCTGCTGGCTACTGGGACCTGAGGTAGTTGGTTCATTAGGACGTGTGGCTGTGGCAAAACGGCCACATCCTCTCCCAGCACCACAGGGTCCACTAACACCACCACGACCATGTCCGTGTCCGTGTCCCTTACTAGATGTTTTCCTCATTGTTACCGTTCACCACAGTAAGAAAAAAATTATTTGGCCCAATGTATTGAATTCAAATTCAGGCCTTTTTTTACAGGCACCTAACACTATCTGGCTTTCTATTTAGGTACCGTATTACACTAATACAGGCACAAGAGTAACAACAGATTTAGCTGAATATAAATTGTAGGCCTAGTATTTAGGCGCTGGATGACAGGTATCCCTTTTACGGACAGAATTAAACTTGGAAATGCACGGTAGCGTGTGAAGTTATTGAGGATGACCCTATCCGCACCTTCAATCTAATATACCCTTTTATGGATAGATTTAAAGTTGGCCTGATACAGCAGAAACCACTGATTTAGGGAATTGCTAAGTTGGGAATTGTATTCAACCCAGAACAAAAACTGTGCTTTGGCGGACACTAAATAAATTGACCAGCCTCAGCAATAAACACAGATTTAGCTGAATATAAATTTTAGGCCTATTATTTAGGCGCTGGGTGACAGGTATACGTTTACGGACAGAATTATTTAAACTTGGAAATGCACGGTAGCGTGTGAAGTTATTGAGGATGACACTATCCGCCCCTTCAATCTAATATACCCTTTTATGGATCAATTTAAACTTTGCCTGATACAGCAGAAAAAAATTATTTAGGGGATTGCTAAGTTGGGAATTGTATTCAACCCAGAACAAAAACTGTGCTTTGGCGGACACTAAATAAATTGACCAGCCTCAGCAATAAACACAGATTTAGCTGAATATAAATTTTAGGCCTATTATTTAGGCGCTGGGTGACAGGTATACATTTACGGACAGAATTATTTAAACTTGGAAAAGCACGGTAGCGTGTGAAGGTATTGAGTGTGACACTATCCGCACTTTAAATCTAATATACCCTTTTATGGATCAATTTAAACTTGGCCTGATACAGCATAAAAAAAAAATATTTAGGGGATTGCTAAGTTGGGAATTGTATTCAACCCAGAACAAAAACTATGCTTCGGCAGACAGCAGACAGTATTACAATTGGCTAGCCACAGCTGAAACACCAGATTTAGGGTACTGCTATTTTGGCCAATTGTATTTTACCCCTCAATAAAATAGCAAGCACAGCCAAGCCCCTGATGTAGGATATAGCAAAAAAAATAACCACACTATTGATGGTTAAATGGACTTGGTGGCAGCTTGTGCTGGCGCACCACAAGACACAAAATGGCCGCCGATCACCCAAGAAAAAAGTGACATAAAAACAGTGAGCAATTAAATAGCAGCATTTAATGATCCACAGCTGTAGATCAATCACTGAATTAAGTGTTTTTGCAGAGTTAATGACTGTCTAATCTCGCCCTAACAGCAGCTGCAACCTCTCCCTACACTGATCATAGCAGAGTGACGTGCGGCGCTACGCGACTCCAGCTTAAATAGAGGCTGGGTCACATGCTGCACTGGCCAATCACAGCCATGCCAATAGTAGGCATGGCTGTGATGGCCTCTTGGGGCAAGTAGTATGACGCTTGTTGATTGGCTGCTTTGCAGCCTTTCAAAAAGCGGCAAGAAAGCGCCGAACACCGAACCCGAACCCAGACTTTTAAGAAAATGTTCGGGTTCGTGTCCGTGTCATGGACACCCCAAAATTCGGTACGAACCCGAACTATACAGTTCGGGTTCGCTCATCCCTACTTAACACACCACTCCTATCTGGTGGCACATTAGATTGCACGCGCAGTGCACCAAATTTGAAGTAGGAGGACCGACCAAGCATCTTTTTCCATCTCCCGGTTCCTAAAATCGATGCCATATACACATGCCCTGATAGGGGACGTAACAGGGATTAAACTGATAAGAATAGAACTACTTAACACACCACTCCTATCTGGTGGCACATTAGATTGCACGCGCAGTGCACCAAATTTGAAGTAGGAGGACCGACCAAGCATATTTTTCCATCTCCCGGTTCCTAAAACCGATGCCATATACACGTCCCCTGATAGGGGACGTAACAGGGATTAAACTGATAGGAATAGTACTACTTAACACACCTTATAATAATAATAATAATAATACTAGTGGACGTAACAGGGATTAAACTGATATGAATAGTATTACTTAACACACCTTATAATAACGCAGAGAGAGGCAACGCAGAGGGAGGATTCTGAAGAAGAGGAGTCAGAGGAGGAAGGTGGCTTTGAGGAGGTGGAAGAGCAAACACAGCAGGCGTCCCAGGGGGCTTGTTGTCACCTTTCGGGGACCCTTGGTGTTGTACGTGGCTGGGTGGTGGAAGAGACCATCAATGACATCAGTGAGGACAAGGAACGGGACATGGCTAGCTTGGTATCCAACCTTGTGCAAATGGGGAGTTTGCGGTTGTGCAAATGGACTATTTGCCGTTGTTTGCGGTGCGTTAAACGGGGAGTTTGGTCTGTCACTGAGAAGCGGGCGTAACCTTTACACTACCTGATCGATACAACAGCATACCTGATGTTTTAAAGCACGTTATTCCAAACAATTTAGGAATGTTAGATGATTTATGCCCTTTATGGATTAAAACCAGACTCTGCATCTATTACGTAATTTTCCATGGGAGTTTTGCTATGGATCTCCCTCCGGCATGCCACAGTCCAGGTGTTAGTCTCCTTGAAACAACTTTCCTATCACTATTGTGGCCAGAAAGAGTCCCTGTGGGTTTTAAAATTTGCCTGCCTATTGAAGTCTATAGTGGTTCGCCCGTTCGCGAACATTTGAGGAAATTCGCATTCGCCGTTCGCGAATGGAAAATATTATGTTTGTGACATCTCTATTCCCCAGTGGCTCCAAGGGTGGTTTCCTGCACCCACAAACCCAAGGTACACAATTGTCCAGCCAGGCCACAGTTCTGGAGGATGAGGAGGTGGAGGATGAGGAGGAGGAGATGGAGGAGGAGGAACCATGTTCACAGCAGGGTGGCACCCAGACCAGCTCAATGCCATCACTGGTGCGTGGATGGGGGGATACAGAGGACACAGATGATACACTTCCCACAGAGGACAGCTTTTCGTTGCCTCTGGGCAGCCTGGCACACATGAGCGATTACATGCTGCAGTGTCTCTGCAAAGACCGACGAGTTGCCCACATTCAAACTTGTGCTGATTACTGGGGGCCACGCTGCTGGAACCCCGTTACAAGGACAACGTACCGTCCTTAATTCCGTCACTGGAGTGTAATCGTAAGCTGCGAGAGTACAAGCGCACGCTGGTAAAGGCGCTGCTGGTGGCATTCCCACCTGACAGCGGGGGCACAGTGGAAGCACAAGGCGAAGGCAGAGTATGAGGAAGAGGTCGCCAACGCAGCTGGGGCACCGCCAGCACCTCAGAAGGCAGGGTTAGCATGGCTGAAATGTGGAAAAGCTTTGTCAGCACGCCACAACAACCAGCACCACCAGCTGATATGGAACGTCTTAGCAGGAGGCAGCATTTCACCAACATGGTGGAGCAGTATGTGTGCACACGCCTACACGTACTGAATGACGTGTCTGCCCCCTTCAACTTCTGGGTCTCCAAATTGGGCACATGGCCTGAGCTTGCCCTTCACGCCTTGGAGGTGCTGGCCCTCCCTGCAGCCAGTGTATTATCTGAACGTGTGTTTAGCACAGCAGGGAGCGTCATTACAGACAAGCGCAACCGCCTGTCCACAGCCAATGTAGACAAGCTCACGTTCATTAAAATGAACCAGGCATGGATCCCTCAGGACTTGTCCGTACCTTGTCCAGAATAGACATGTATATCGGTACTAACCAGCCATTGTTATACTGCAGCGCAATTGCTCATGTTTGTATTTTGGATATTTCACACTCTTTTGGAGTGTACCTTAATTTTTAAAAATTAAATTAAAACCAAAAACCTGTGTTGGCTATCTCGTCCTCCTCCACCGCCGCTTCCACCTACTCCGCTACGTCCACTGCCTCCTCAAACTCCTACTCAATATGGAACTCCACCTCATAAATCCATTTTTTTTTTTTGTACGTGTTTTATTTTATATCATTTCACTACTTTGTCATTTATATTTGCTCGTGAAATTCACCAATTTTTGGGTGAATAGTACCACTGCTATACCTAGTAGGCCGGTTAAAAAAAATAAAAATAAATTGTCATTAACATTTTCGGGTCCTCCTAGATCAAGATTATTATTTTTACGTATTTTATGTTATTTAAAGTCATTTCCGTATCCACTTGCCTTGCTCTTAATCACATTTTGACGCCATTTGCAGCCCTCTAGCCCTTTCCATGACATTTTTACAGCCATTTTAGTGCTCAAAAGTTCGGGTCCCAATTGACTTCAATGGGGTCAAGTTCGGGTCAAGTTCGGGTCCCGAACTCGAACTTTTTTCCGAATTTCGGCCGAACCCGTCAAACCCGAACATCCAGGTGTCCGCTCAACTCTAATCTTAATCAGAGGACATTTTTTAAGCGTCTTAAAGGGAAATTCTCTGAAATGTGCACTGTCGGAGCCCAGAAAAATGTTATTAAAAAGTTAGGCATTCATCTGACATAAAAGAAATTCTGATTATGTGACTCGAGGTACATTATGAGGTCAACGGATACAAATTTTCTGTAGGCCACTGGACTACAGGCCCCCAACATTAGGCACTCACCGGACAGAATAGATCAAGTGATTATGTGGCCGGAGGTATATTACACGGTCAATGGATATAAATTTTACTGCAGGCCAGTACATATACAGGTCATATACATATGTTTAAAAGCACTAAAAATATAAAATTGGATTAAAAACATGGCTAACGAAAACTCCACTCTTGCAAAAACCCCTAATGATAATAGTTGAAATTCGATAACACATGGTTGTCACTGGTGTTGAATTCCTCCGAGGCCCCAACAAATATTAATTCACTGTACAGAAAAGAACAAGTAAGCATGAGGTTGGAGGAAGATTACATGGTCATTGGATATCAATTTTACAGCAGGCCAGTGAACTACAGGCCCCAAAAATTATGCATTCAGCGTACAGAAAAGAACAAGTTAGTATGTGGCTGAAGGTAGATTACACGGTCATTGGATATCAATTTTACAGCAGGCCAGTGGACTATAGGACCCAATAATTATAAAGTATATTATTGATATATAACACCCCTGCCTCAATCACTTTTTTGGGGGGGCAACTGGTATATCACACCAGTTGAAATTATTTGTTCCAAGAGCGTTTGCCCCTCTGTATAGCTGCAATATTGCAGCAGAAACGTACACAACTGCTGCACAATAGAATTGCACTATAATATACTTTCTATGTTAGAAAGTATATTATAAGTATTTCACACCCCTCAGTAAGTCACACCTATCGATAGCACACCTTAAAAGGACTTTTGTGGCCCTATTAGCTAGCGTTTTTATGTCCCTAACAGTCTGTCCCTGCTCCACACAGCAACCTCTCCCTACACTGGCAAAAGACTGAATATAAAATGGTGGCCAGATCGTTTTTTTTTATAAGTTATTTATAAGTTAGGGGGTATGTCCATGTGCTGAAACGTCTCAATTGGCTGTCCTGTACCATCTGATGGATGTGTCATGGGTCAAAGTTCTTCACAATGTAAAAGAATATGGTGTTGACGGACATCGCCATATGTTCGCCCGTTCGACGAACCGAGAATGTGCAAATTTTGTCGCAAAACGCCCGACGGGCAAACCGCAAGGCCATCATTACCAGCAGGCCTTCTCCTACAATCTTTTACAGGGTCAGCTCAGCTACAGGCCCTCGCATATAATGTTTTACAGGGTCAGCTCACCAGCAGGCTTGCACCTAAAATCTTTTACAGGGTCATCTCACCTGCATGCCCTGGCATATAAGTTTTTTAGAGGGTGAGCTCACTAGCAGGCCTTCACCTACAATCTTTTATAGGGTCAGCTCACCAGCAGGCCATCAATCATAATTTTTCAAGGGTGTATGATGCCTTGCTTTATGTGTAATAAAGGGTTTATTGCACCGTCAGTTCCTTGTAATTTTTGGCAGCCCTTTCACTTAGTGCATAGACTTTATGAGTGTAGGAGTCCCACTGCCTGAACAGTTGTACCACAATGTTAATGAGGCCCTCCTTTATGTGATATACAGGGTGTATCGGAGTGCCTCTTACTTGTAATTTTTGGCAGCACTTGCACTTTATATACAAGTAAATATACAGGAAAGAATGTTTCCTAACAATTTTTCCTCAGTTTGAAATCGATTTTATCTTTGGTTTGCTGCGTGTTTTGACAGTCTGTAAAAGTGGCATACTACTCAGACAATATCGCTCCGAGCAGTGACCTTGAAGTCCAGGATGCATCCAGACATCCACCCCATGCTGTTCCCAAACCATTTCAGTGGTGTTTCCATCAATTTAGGAACTTTTCGTATGAACCAGACAATCTCCCCTGTTCTGAGCAGGGGGTGCCTGATTTAATGCTCGGGTTCTCCCATTGACTTCCATTGTGCTCGGGTGCTTGGTAGAGCTCCCGAGCATCCCGAGGTGTTCGGCCAGAGCCTCCGAGAACGATGGTGCTTGATCAACACTACTGATGACACATAGAAACATAGAATGTGTCGGCAGATAAGAACCATTTGGCCCATCTAGTCTGCCCAATATACTGAATACTATGAATAGCCCTTGGCCCTATCTTATATGAAGGATGGCCTTATGCCTATCCCATGCAAGCTTAAACTCTTTCACTGTATTTGCAGCTACCACTTCTGCAGGAAGGCTATTCCATGCATCCACTACTCTCTCAGTAAAGTAATACTTCCTGATATTACTTTTAAACCTTTGCCCCTCTAAATTAAAACTATGTCCTCTTGTAGCAGTTTTTCTTCTTTTAAATATTCTCTCCTCTTTTACCTTGTTGATTTCCTTTATGTATTTAAAAGTTTCTATCATATCCCCTCTGTCTCGTCTTTCCTCCAAGCTATACATGTTAAGGTCTTTTAATCTTTCCTGGTAAGTTTTATCCTGCAATCCATGTACTAGTTTAGTAGCTTGTGGCGAAACCAACCTCGCCACTGGGCTTTGGAGAGGACTGGCTGCTGGCCTCTTGCCCCAGGATTATGGGCCCTATCATCAGCCCATGCAAAACTTAAGCTCCATGGCAATTGAACTGTATGTGTGTGGTCTGAGCGCCATTCAATAATATGCGCTCAGACCTAAGCTATCTGGGGATATGTTGCATGTCTTTATTTTATGTAGTAAATGTAACCTTGTGTATTTTATTGTATTTTATGTCTTTTTGCAACCATGTGCTCAATGGAGTCTGCCTCTATCCCTGGATATAATTTGATTATTTTCCCAGTGTCTCCAGGAAAGAGGGCTCTGTAAAACTGGTTTGAGCCAGATAGCCATGTGCCAGCCAGGGCCCAAAAGATATTTTACTAACTTTTGAACCCCTGGTCTGATTCATGCCATTTTTTAATATGTTGTTCCCCTGAATGGATTGATTGCGAATATGTAATTTTTATGTGAATGTGATGTATGGTTTTAGAGTTATGAAAGTTGGGTAGAAAGTATGTTTAACTGTATGTATAATTGAGTCTCCTCTCAGGATAAGGGGAGGGAATATGCTGGGTGTGTTTCTATTGTCCCATTGTGTGTTTAAAATGGTGATGTCTGTTCTGTTGTCCTCACATGTGTATTGGCGATCTCCTTTTGTCCTCAGAGATAATTGGATTGCTCTTCAGGTTGTCTGGACAGAGAGGAGGAAACCATGATGCATTGTGGGGATATGTTGTCCTATGTTACAGTCTTCATTCTGGTCCTCTGGGGGCGTGAACGATTGGTTGCTGTAGTTACATTGTATGTCTTGTTAATTACTGATTGGTTGTATTTCAAACCCCTGTGGGCAGTACTATGTTTGTTTTTTGTGAATAAAAGAGGCTGTACTTCAAGTACAGTCAGACCACTGCTTGACCCTCAACACGGAGCCTTGTCTCGTTATTGGGGGGATTCGCTGTATGCTGTTAGAAGACCGATTGCCAGGATTGTATGCTTTTCCTGTTCGTCTGCTAGCAGCTATTCGTGAGGTTCCAGTTTGGAGTGCTACTTTGTATCCAGTTCGGTCGTTTGGTGTTCTGCAGTAGCTGTGCCTGTCTCTCAGAAAGGGGCTTATCGCCTAAACGGATTTTAACCCCTTGTCTGCTGAAACGGTCCGTTACATTGGTGGCAAGCAGCGGGATCGTTCCTACATCCAGAAGGACAGCTACAGGAGACACCATTTCTGTGGATTCTACAATTTAAGGACAACGCATGTCTCAGTACAGCGACCCTAAAAGCACCAGGATGGAACCAGCAGTGTTATACGAGGAGGAGGACCTGGATGGCCGGGATGCATTAAGGAAAGGCATCTGGTACCAGGCCCTGGATAATCTACAATACCAGCGGGGTGAGAGTCTCCCCAGTGAAGAGCAGCGGTTGCAGAAGCAAGTGGCCCTGCGGATGCCCTTCCTGGGAGAGCAGCCCCTGGAGGAATGGGTGAAGGAACTAGAGCACCGGGTATGGCAGGAGCTATGGCTGGAGGATGCCTACCAGGCGCTTTGGTGGTATATGGCACAGTATATACCCTGGACAGCCGAACATGACAAGCCAGAGGGAGAGGAGTTTTATGGTCCTGGCTTGTTATGGGAGTCCTTTGCAGAGCCTGACTTCGGGAGCCCTGCACAGTCCAGACTTCAGGACATTTTTTATGAGAGGGAGGCTAGGCATGAGTGGGATGACCCCCATGAGGTAGAGCAAGACCTGGCTCACCTAGCAACCCTGGAGTGGGAACTGGAGCAGGACTACCGAGATCTCTTCCACTCCATTGAGAAGGCTCAGCAGGACGGTAAGGTGACAGACCCAGATCCAGACCCATTCAGCTGGGAGGATATTGTAGAGTGTTACTGGGAAGGACCCCAGGTGGCCGGTAGAGATGGGACCGAGGTCTCTCCACCGGTCCAGCAGGGAATTGGGAGCCCAGTCTCCATTCCCCAGCGGCAGTGTGAAGTGCAGGGAGATGAGAGCAGCGTCCTCCCTCTTCAGCGGCAGGCTGAGTTACAGGGGGCAGAGGTAGTTGTTCCTGCCCCCCAGCAGCAGAGTGATATGCCGGGAAGGCAGTGTGAAATGCAGGGAGAGGAGAGCAGCGTCCTCCCTCCCCGGCGGCAGGCTGAGTTACAGGGGGCAGAGGTGGCTGTTCCTGCCCCCCAGCAGCAGCATGATTTTTTGGGAATTGGGAGCCCAGTCTCCATTCCTCAGCGACAGGCGGAGTTACAGGGGGCAGAGACAGTCGGTCCTGTCCCCCAGCGGCAGAGTGTCCAGCAGGGAATAGAGAGCCCAGTCTCCTTTCCCCAGCAGCAGGACACTGTATTGGGAGCGGAGACGGTCGGTCACCCTCCCCAGCGGCTGGAAGTATGTATGGGAGAGGAGCCCGTTACCCCCTCTCCCCAGCGGCAGCTTAACGCACCAGGGGGAGACAGTAAGCCCCACAACAGTACAGATGGGACCGTTGTCTCTGCACTTACAGTACAGGGGGTAGAGACAGTCGGTCTCCCCCTCCAACAACCAGGCTCCAACCAGGCTTCTTCCGTGGTAGCGCTGGCACCAGGGCAGAGTACCGCTGATACCTGCCCACAAAGCAACCTCCACTCTAAGCCAGGGAGCAACACAGAGACCAGGAGTACCAGCTTCCAACATAACCTTGGTGGACTCACTGGACAGAGACAGGCTACCAAATGCAACAGGTCCAGTATTGGGTTGAGGGTGGGCTGCCAGACTAACTCAGGTACCGACCGGCGTGAGGTCAGGTATCTGGTTAGTCTTCCCTGGGGGGGGGAGATGTGTGGCGAAACCAACCTCGCCACTGGGCTTTGGAGAGGACTGGCTGCTGGCCTCTTGCCCCAGGATTATGGGCCCTATCATCAGCCCATGCAAAACTTAAGCTCCATGGCAATTGAACTGTATGTGTGTGGTCTGAGCGCCATTCAATAATATGCGCTCAGACCTAAGCTATCTGGGGATATGTTGCATGTCTTTATTTTATGTAGTAAATGTAACCTTGTGTATTTTATTGTATTTTATGTCTTTTTGCAACCATGTGCTCAATGGAGTCTGCCTCTATCCCTGGATATAATTTGATTATTTTCCCAGTGTCTCCAGGAAAGAGGGCTCTGTAAAACTGGTTTGAGCCAGATAGCCATGTGCCAGCCAGGGCCCAAAAGATATTTTACTAACTTTTGAACCCCTGGTCTGATTCATGCCATTTTTTAATATGTTGTTCCCCTGAATGGATTGATTGCGAATATGTAATTTTTATGTGAATGTGATGTATGGTTTTAGAGTTATGAAAGTTGGGTAGAAAGTATGTTTAACTGTATGTATAATTGAGTCTCCTCTCAGGATAAGGGGAGGGAATATGCTGGGTGTGTTTCTATTGTCCCATTGTGTGTTTAAAATGGTGATGTCTGTTCTGTTGTCCTCACATGTGTATTGGCGATCTCCTTTTGTCCTCAGAGATAATTGGATTGCTCTTCAGGTTGTCTGGACAGAGAGGAGGAAACCATGATGCATTGTGGGGATATGTTGTCCTATGTTACAGTCTTCATTCTGGTCCTCTGGGGGCGTGAACGATTGGTTGCTGTAGTTACATTGTATGTCTTGTTAATTACTGATTGGTTGTATTTCAAACCCCTGTGGGCAGTACTATGTTTGTTTTTTGTGAATAAAAGAGGCTGTACTTCAAGTACAGTCAGACCACTGCTTGACCCTCAACACGGAGCCTTGTCTCGTTATTGGGGGGATTCGCTGTATGCTGTTAGAAGACCGATTGCCAGGATTGTATGCTTTTCCTGTTCGTCTGCTAGCAGCTATTCGTGAGGTTCCAGTTTGGAGTGCTACTTTGTATCCAGTTCGGTCGTTTGGTGTTCTGCAGTAGCTGTGCCTGTCTCTCAGAAAGGGGCTTATCGCCTAAACGGATTTTAACCCCTTGTCTGCTGAAACGGTCCGTTACATTGGTGGCAAGCAGCGGGATCGTTCCTACATCCAGAAGGACAGCTACAGGAGACACCATTTCTGTGGATTCTACAATTTAAGGACAACGCATGTCTCAGTACAGCGACCCTAAAAGCACCAGGATGGAACCAGCAGTGTTATACGAGGAGGAGGACCTGGATGGCCGGGATGCATTAAGGAAAGGCATCTGGTACCAGGCCCTGGATAATCTACAATACCAGCGGGGTGAGAGTCTCCCCAGTGAAGAGCAGCGGTTGCAGAAGCAAGTGGCCCTGCGGATGCCCTTCCTGGGAGAGCAGCCCCTGGAGGAATGGGTGAAGGAACTAGAGCACCGGGTATGGCAGGAGCTATGGCTGGAGGATGCCTACCAGGCGCTTTGGTGGTATATGGCACAGTATATACCCTGGACAGCCGAACATGACAAGCCAGAGGGAGAGGAGTTTTATGGTCCTGGCTTGTTATGGGATTCCTTTGCAGAGCCTGACTTCGGGAGCCCTGCACAGTCCAGACTTCAGGACATTTTTTATGAGAGGGAGGCTAGGCATGAGTGGGATGACCCCCATGAGGTAGAGCAAGACCTGGCTCACCTAGCAACCCTGGAGTGGGAACTGGAGCAGGACTACCGAGATCTCTTCCACTCCATTGAGAAGGCTCAGCAGGACGGTAAGGTGACAGACCCAGATCCAGACCCATTCAGCTGGGAGGATATTGTAGAGTGTTACTGGGAAGGACCCCAGGTGGCCGGTAGAGATGGGACCGAGGTCTCTCCACCGGTCCAGCAGGGAATTGGGAGCCCAGTCTCCATTCCCCAGCGGCAGTGTGAAGTGCAGGGAGATGAGAGCAGCGTCCTCCCTCTTCAGCGGCAGGCTGAGTTACAGGGGGCAGAGGTAGTTGTTCCTGCCCCCCAGCAGCAGAGTGATATGCCGGGAAGGCAGTGTGAAATGCAGGGAGAGGAGAGCAGCGTCCTCCCTCCCCGGCGGCAGGCTGAGTTACAGGGGGCAGAGGTGGCTGTTCCTGCCCCCCAGCAGCAGCATGATTTTTTGGGAATTGGGAGCCCAGTCTCCATTCCTCAGCGACAGGCGGAGTTACAGGGGGCAGAGACAGTCGGTCCTGTCCCCCAGCGGCAGAGTGTCCAGCAGGGAATAGAGAGCCCAGTCTCCTTTCCCCAGCAGCAGGACACTGTATTGGGAGCGGAGACGGTCGGTCGCCCTCCCCAGCGGCTGGAAGTATGTATGGGAGAGGAGCCCGTTACCCCCTCTCCCCAGCGGCAGCTTAACGCACCAGGGGGAGACAGTAAGCCCCACAACAGTACAGATGGGACCGTTGTCTCTGCACTTACAGTACAGGGGGTAGAGACAGTCGGTCTCCCCCTCCAACAACCAGGCTCCAACCAGGCTTCTTCCGTGGTAGCGCTGGCACCAGGGCAGAGTACCGCTGATACCTGCCCACAAAGCAACCTCCACTCTAAGCCAGGGAGCAACACAGAGACCAGGAGTACCAGCTTCCAACATAACCTTGGTGGACTCACTGGACAGAGACAGGCTACCAAATGCAACAGGTCCAGTATTGGGTTGAGGGTGGGCTGCCAGACTAACTCAGGTACCGACCGGCGTGAGGTCAGGTATCTGGTTAGTCTTCCCTGGGGGGGGGAGATGTGTGGCGAAACCAACCTCGCCACTGGGCTTTGGAGAGGACTGGCTGCTGGCCTCTTGCCCCAGGATTATGGGCCCTATCATCAGCCCATGCAAAACTTAAGCTCCATGGCAATTGAACTGTATGTGTGTGGTCTGAGCGCCATTCAATAATATGCGCTCAGACCTAAGCTATCTGGGGATATGTTGCATGTCTTTATTTTATGTAGTAAATGTAACCTTGTGTATTTTATTGTATTTTATGTCTTTTTGCAACCATGTGCTCAATGGAGTCTGCCTCTATCCCTGGATATAATTTGATTATTTTCCCAGTGTCTCCAGGAAAGAGGGCTCTGTAAAACTGGTTTGAGCCAGATAGCCATGTGCCAGCCAGGGCCCAAAAGATATTTTACTAACTTTTGAACCCCTGGTCTGATTCATGCCATTTTTTAATATGTTGTTCCCCTGAATGGATTGATTGCGAATATGTAATTTTTATGTGAATGTGATGTATGGTTTTAGAGTTATGAAAGTTGGGTAGAAAGTATGTTTAACTGTATGTATAATTGAGTCTCCTCTCAGGATAAGGGGAGGGAATATGCTGGGTGTGTTTCTATTGTCCCATTGTGTGTTTAAAATGGTGATGTCTGTTCTGTTGTCCTCACATGTGTATTGGCGATCTCCTTTTGTCCTCAGAGATAATTGGATTGCTCTTCAGGTTGTCTGGACAGAGAGGAGGAAACCATGATGCATTGTGGGGATATGTTGTCCTATGTTACAGTCTTCATTCTGGTCCTCTGGGGGCGTGAACGATTGGTTGCTGTAGTTACATTGTATGTCTTGTTAATTACTGATTGGTTGTATTTCAAACCCCTGTGGGCAGTACTATGTTTGTTTTTTGTGAATAAAAGAGGCTGTACTTCAAGTACAGTCAGACCACTGCTTGACCCTCAACACGGAGCCTTGTCTCGTTATTGGGGGGATTCGCTGTATGCTGTTAGAAGACCGATTGCCAGGATTGTATGCTTTTCCTGTTCGTCTGCTAGCAGCTATTCGTGAGGTTCCAGTTTGGAGTGCTACTTTGTATCCAGTTCGGTCGTTTGGTGTTCTGCAGTAGCTGTGCCTGTCTCTCAGAAAGGGGCTTATCGCCTAAACGGATTTTAACCCCTTTTCCGCGGAAACGGTCCGTTACATAGCTCTTCTCTAAACTCTCAACACAGTATCAATATCCTTCTGGAGATATGGTCTCCAGTACTGAGCACAATACTCCAAATGAGGTCTCACTAGTGCTCTGTAGAGCGGCATGAGCACCTCCCTCTTTTTACTGGTAATGCCTCTCCCTAAACACCCAAGCATTCTGCTAGCATTTCCTGCTGCTCTATGACATTGTCTGCCTACCTTTAAGTCTTCTGAAATAATGACCCCTAAATCCCTTTCCTCAGATACTGAGGTTAGGACTGTATCACTGATTTTATATTCTGCTCTTGGGTTTTTACACCCCAGGTGCATTATCTTGCACTTATCAACATTATATTTTAGTTGCCAGATTTTTGACCATTCCTCTATTTTTCCTAAATCCTTTTCCATGTGGTGTATCCCTCCAGGAACATCAACCCTGTTACAAATCTTTGTGTCATCAGCAAAAAGACACACCTTACCATTGAGGCCTTCTTCAATTTTGCTGATAAAGATATTAAACAATATGGGTCCCAGAAGAGATCCCTGAGGTACCCCACTGGTAACAAGACCATAGTCGGAATATACTACATTGACTACAACCCTCTGTTGTCTGTCCCTCAGCCACTGCCTAATCCATTCAACAATATGGGACCCCAAGCACAAAGACTGCAACTTATTGATAAGCCTTCTATGTGGGACAGTATCAAAAGCCTTACTAAAGTCTAGATAAGCAATGTCTACTGCACCTCCGCCATCTATTATTTTAGTCACCCAATCAAAAAAAATCAATAAAATTTGTTTGACATGATCTCCCTGAAGTAAACCCATGCTGTTTTTCATCTTTCAATCCATGGGATTTTAGATGTTCCACAATCCTCTCCATAAGTATGGTTTCCGTTAATTTCCCCACTATTGATGGCAAGCTTACTGGCCTATAGTTGCCCGATTCCTCCCTACTACTTTTCTTGTGAATGTCACAACATTTGCCAATTTCCAATCTTCTGGGACGACTCCTGTTGCCAGTGATTGGTTAAATAAATCTGTTAATGGTTTTGCTAGTTCACCGCTAAGCTCATTTAATAGCTTTGGGTGTATCCCATCAGGCCCCTGTGACTTATTTTTATTAATTTTAGACAGCTGACTTAGAACCTCTTCCTCTGTAAAGACACATGCATCAAAAGATTCATTTGTCTTCCTTCCTAACTGAGGTCCTTTCCTTTCATTTTCCTTTGTAAAAACTGAACAGAAGTATTCATTGAGGCAGTCAGCTAGTTCTTTATCTTCTTCCATATACCTTCCTTCTTTTGTTTTTAATTTGTTAATTCCTTGTTTTAGTTTCCTTTTTTCATTTATGGATCTGAAGAATGTCTTATCGCCTTTCTTCACTGACTGAGCTAATTTCTCCTCTGCCTGTGCTTTAGAAGCTCTTATAACTTGTTTGGCCTCTCTCTACCTAATCTTATAAATTTGCCTGTCATCCTCGTTTTTTTCTTTTATAATTACTAAATGTGAGTACCACAGTGGGACAGTAGTCCCATTTCTTTTGGACTCCATTTAAACTGTTCCAATCTGATAGGGACTCGTATACTACTAATCTAATTTTACAAAAAAGTCAGTTTTTCTAAAATCTAAAACTTTTGTTTTTGTGTGGTGTGACTGTACTTACGAGTCCTGATGACAGGGGACAACTGGACGGCAGTCCCTAACTTAGTATACGTGCGCGAAGGACAGACAGGACAAATAACGGATAGTGAACGGACCGGGTCAAAACCAAGAGGACAACGTAGTACAGAGGGATAAGCAAAGAAAGGTCAGGAGAAGCCGGGGTCATAAATACCAGGAGAGTCGAGAAGTACCAAAGGAGTCCGCAAAGAATAGTCAGGTGGAAGCTGAGGTCAATATACCAGGAAGGATGCGCAGTACAGGAGGAGCAGGCAAAGGATCGTCAGGGAACAGGATCAGGTAAGTACACAGGTATCCAACAACTGTCAGGAACCTAAATTAACAGGCAACCTGTGGCCAGCAGGCTGCCTGTATTTATAGTGGGGAGTGAGGGTCATGTGACATGGCCAGCGTCACATGACCGACAGACCGACCAGTCGAGCACCGAGTGATCAGCTCGGCGCTCCAGGCAGACCTAGGAGCAGGGAGCCTCCCAGCTAGCAAAGCCGCCCTGGGAACGAGGTCAAACACAGATCCTCGCTCACGAAGCTAAGCAGCAGGTCTGCGGCTGATGGGAGACCGAGTGTGCCTTCGGCACCCCGTTACACTTCCCCTTTCAATGTTATTTTAGCTATTTCTCAACTAGTAGATCATCTAATTCTTTGACGTGGCTAGGTTGTCTATATATCACACCTACACGAGTTACCTTATGATTATCAAGCTGCAAGGTAACCCAAACTGACTCTAAATTGGTCTCGCTAACTTGTATCAAATTAGATTTCATTCTATCTTTCACATACAGGGCCACCCCTCCCCTTTCTTGACTTTTCTGTCTTTCCTATATAGAGAGAACCCTGGTATTGTTATATCCCAGTCATTACTCTCTTTGAACCATGTCTCAGTAACAGCCACTAAATCTATATTCTCAGATGCCATTATAGACTCAAGTTCATTGATCTTATTCCCTAAACTGCGAGCATTTGTAGACAAGACTCTGAGCTTCTCATTTCTTAACCTATGTGCTACTGGCATCTTCTGGAATTGTTTCGGGGGGCAGTCGGCCTGCTGGATTATCACCCTTTTTCCCCCCTTTCCTAGTTTAAATGCTCCTTAGTAAATACTTTGAACTGTTCACTGAGGACATTCGTTCCCTTGAACGAAAGATGCAAACCATCTTTCTTGTACAGTTCTTTTCCATTCCAACGAGAGCTAACATGAGACACAAAGCCAAACCCTTGGTTCAGACACCATTCACCAAGCCATACATTCAATTCCTTAATGCATATCTTCCTGTCATGCTGAAGGTTATGCACAGGCAAAACTGCAGAGAATGAAACAGTTGATGCAATCTCCCGTATATCATTTCCAAGTGTGTGAAAAGCTTCATTTACCTTTGAAACCTCATTGCAAGCCAGATCATTTGTCCCAAGATGGACAATAACATCCACCTCCCTTTCCTGCTTTGCTTGCCTAACAATATTAAGGATATGTCGTCTATCCCTGCTAGCGGTAGCATTAGGGAGACATCTCAACACCATTTTCCTCAAACTTCTCACCTCTTATGATAGAATTGCCCACCAACAGCTGCTTACTATACAGTCCTCATCTTATCCTATTTTTCTTTGGCTGCAGTCTTGCATACTTTAGGCATGGGAGATGATTGTTCCTCACACACTGTGCTTGAGCCATCCTCCATGTTGCTCTTGCACTGTTGCGCTCTTTAAAGTGCTGCAAATGAATTATGGAGAGCCACAGACTGTGGGACATGTCTTCTATCAACAACTCTCAGTCTACCAGAACCTGTAGTAACCCATCTTCCATTTCTAAGGGGTCTCTGTGGCAGTGGCATTGCAACATTCCCAGCCTGAGTTTTTTTAACAGTTAATTTACAAATCTCAGATTTCAAAAGTGCAATTTCCTGCTGCATTATGGAAAGCTATCTACATATCAGACAGTATCCAAACCTCTGAAGATTGGAACCTGAAATAAAAGCACAACAATTCCTGCACAGAACCAGGTCTACCATTTTAAAGAGGGGAAAGATTTTAAACAAACAAATCTTACTTTTTTTTAGATTGTATCCACCTGTAGATTATCTCCTGAATATCTCAGATGCACTTACATCTTATAACCCCAATTTTCATAGGAGGCTTACTGTGTCGAGGGCAACCAAGTCCACTGAAGTCCTCCCAGTAAGATTGTGACAGTTTGCTCCACTTATCGATCACATCTTTTGGATAATACAGAGGGACGCCGCTGTTCCTGCAAAGTGAGCGGGACGCCGCTATGCTTATTGACAGTGCTCGTCTGCACTTGAGACTAACAACTACCTGGCATATTGATTTGGCTCTTGGAAGACTTTTGAGTTGCCATTGTATTGCAAACAATCTATACCATTAGAGGCTTGGTTGACAATAAAAACTACAGCCTGCCCCACAACAAAAAGCCCTAAAACAGCTACATTGGTGACATTTTTTTTTATGGCCCCTAAAAACAATATCAGCAAATTACATGTTAGAAAATCCTGATGCATCTCCTTCCCATCTCCATATATAGTGTTGCCAAATTGAGGAAAAAAGTCATAAAAAATTGTGGGGTGCATTTTCTCCTGTTACTCTTTGTGAAAAAAGAAAATGTGGCTAAGGCAACATTATATTGGAAAAAAAAGTAATTTTTTCATTTTCACAGCCATGTGTTTCTAAATTTTATGAAACACTTGGGTTGGGTCAAAGCATTCACTTCACCCCTAGATTTATTCCTTGAGGAGTGTAGCTTCCAAAATGGGGTCCCTTTTTGGGGTTTTCTTTCTAGGGATAACTCGGGGGCTCTTCAAATGTGACATGACACCTGAAGACCATTCCAGCAAAATCTGCCCTCCGTTAACAATATGGAACTCCTTTCCTTATGCTCCCTGCCGTGTGCCCATACAGCAGGTTACAACCACATATGGGGTGTTTCTGTAAATTGCAGAATCAGGGTAATAAATATTGAGGTTTATATGCTATGTTACAGGAAAATTGATTAAAATGGAAAAGTTTGTAAAATCAGTTTTTAATAACGTGAGGGGTGTAGTTTCTAAAATTGGGTCATTTATGGGTGCTTCTTACTATGTAAGCCCCAAAAAGTGACTTCATATCAGAACTGGTCCTTAAAAAAGTGGGTTTTGGCAATTTAAAAAAAAATATTAAAACTCACTTCTAAACTTCTAAGCCTTCCAACTTCCTGGAAAAACAAAATGACACCTAAAAATGATGCAAACATAAAGTAGACATATGGAAAATATTAAGCAATAACTATTTTATGAAGTATCACACTATCTGTCTTAAAAGCCAATATTAAAATTTTGAAAATAGCAAATTTTTCCACATTTTCTGCAATTTTAATTTTTTTTATGCATAAAGGTAAAACGTATCAACTCTAATTTATCAATAGCATGAAGTTCAATGTTTTATAAGAAAACAATCTCAGAATGGTTTGGATAAGTAAAAGTGTTCCAAAGTTATTCCGAGATAAACTGTCAGTTTTGAAAAATGGGGCTCCGGCATTTGGTCCAAACTGGCTGTTGCTTGAAGGGGTCAAAAGTAAAAAATAATTTGCTGTAGCTCTCATATTTCTCTGGAAGCTTGTTTTTAAGTTCATAGATAGGGAAGCTGAGGTGCTGCACAGCGACCCCTGACTAGTCTCCTAGTCATGGACCCTCTGAGCTAAGTCCTGGACCATCAGAGTTAAAGTCTGCATTTGTTCTACTAAATCACGGACTGGAGTCCTTGTGCAGGAACAGCAGATAGAATTAGGGTATACCGGTGAATATGTCAGGATAACGACTACCGTCACATGCTGAGATAGTGCAGCCCTAAACTACCCCAACCTACTATCCCTACCTACTTGCATGATCACTCTAGTAAGAGACCCACAATTGGATGACAGTCCTTATAATACAATTTGTGGTACAGAAATAATATTAACTAAAATTACAATGATAATAATAAGAATACTAAGAAGAAATACTTATATTTAACAATATTATATATTGTCTTGTTACAGTATGAAGGGTAAACTATTATGTAGAATTTTAAGGTTAGTATATTTCTTGAGTTTTAAATATTAAAATAACAGGTTTTTGTCATTTTAAAATATGCTATTCCAAATGACCTGTCATTATGATCATTTTTGACACTGTCAAAAATGCACAGACTGATAAATCACTAATGTTCTTTGCTATATTTTTCTTAAAATATAGTTTTTGCACCAGAAAATGAACATTTACTAAAAATAAGCAAGGTGTAAAAAGTTGTGAAGCCAAAATTCAGTATTGCAAAGAATGAAGAAAAGAGAGTAGGGATGTAATAAAACTTTGGAAGCCTCATGGGGTTAAGGTTTAAGTCAAATATATTTCAACAAAAGAACTCAAATAATCCTGAACAGGAGGTCAAACTTTGAAGCCTCAATAAAAGAATATAAAAATAGCTTATTTCATACGGTAAGCCTTTCTGGCTCGCCGACTATACCAATATCACATAGCTATTTCCTTCTTGCTATGGATATTTCTCTGTCTAAAATAGATATATGATAAATAGATAGATAGATAGATAGATAGATAGATATAGATAGATAGTATAAGCAGTGAGCAGCTATGTATACCTACAAGTGCCTTGCAAAAGTATTCACTCCCCTTGATTTTTTTTCCCGTATTTTGTTACATTACTGCCTTAAGTTCAATGTTTTGTTAATCTGAATTGTATCTGAAGGATCAGAACACATGGTCTGAGTCTTCGTTCACATCACCGTTTGGGTTTCGGTTCTATTTGTAATCCGTTCTAAATAACGGAAATGATTACAATAACGGAAAGCCAACGGACATTAACTGACAACATATGTTCCGTTAATTTAACGGATAGACCAAGCGGATCCGTTATAAAAAACTGACATAATGTATCCGTTTTCATTCCGTTCTTATCCGTTTTTCATCTATTTCTGACGGATCCGTTTTTTTTTTTAATCATTAGTTTCCTCCCACTTTCAGACAGTATATATACATGGATATGTCCTTGTACAATTTCTGTTCTGGCTGTTTAGGGATTGCAAGCTTGAAATGCTGCCGGCTGATCAGTTTTTTTCGTTGGATTATTTTATCCTAAGGATGAAATGGAAACAAAGGCAATTACAATCACAGAGAAGAAGATATTGGGTTCATCCAATAACCTCAGCACGATGCACAAGAGGAGTATTCTCCACTTTATATCAAGATCTTCGCCGTCACCCTGAATTTTTTTTTAATTATCTACGTATGTGTGTTAAGCTTTGACCATCTTGTGCAGAAACTTCAACAACTTCTACGTCAAAGGAATACCAAATTCAGACGAAGCGTGTCACCAGAAGAACGCTTAATGGTTACCCTAAGGTAAATTTAATTTTGCTCCCTATTTACTGTACTTTTTTTTTCAAGAGCTTCAATATGATGTTCAAGCAAAAGTGTCTGTGACCCCTCCACTTTAACAGTAGACTGTCATGAGCTAGGGAGACCGTGGTTTCACGTTGCGATGTTCTAATAATACTTTAAAATATGGTATTGATTTCTGGAGCAAACAGAGAACTTAATATTGTCTCTCCTTTCGTTTTAGATTTCTTGCCACTGGTGAAAGTCTATCAAGTCTGCACTTCCAGTTTCGGCTGGGTAAATCGACCATTTTCTACATAGTACAAGGTACATGTAAAGCAATCTGGGATCTGCTTCGTGAGGATTATATTCCACATCCAACAACACAATAGTGGACAGAAATAGCGACGAAATTTTATGAGATAACTCAATTTCCCAACTGCCTAGGAGCCGTCGATGGGAAACACATTCGGATTTTAAAACCTCCGGGTAGTGGTTCATTGTTTTTTAACTATAAAAAATACTTCTCTGTAATTTTGATGGCTATTGTGGATGCGCAGTACAAATTTGTGGCTGTGGATATTGGGGCCTTCGGACGGACCAATGACTCTAAAGTCTTCAAGAACTCTAATATAGGACAAAGAGTATACTCTGGTAACTTTAGTTTTCCCAATCCTCGTCCTTTACCTGGAACTACTGAACCTAACATGCCATTTGTGTTGATTGGCGATGAGGCCTTCCAAATGTCATTTAATCTGTTGAAGCCTTATGCAAGCCGTGGACTAAATGATTGTAAAAGAATCTTTAATTACAGACTCACAAGGGCAAGACATATGGTCGAATGTGCATTTGGTATACTGACCAACCGATGGAGAATATTCACCAGACCTATTCAATTGAAAACAGACTCTATTGATGATGTTATTAAAGCCTGTGTGATTCTGCATAACTATTGCCAAACACATGAACCATTGAGTTTTGAATCTGGGCCCTCAGACAATGCACCAGAAAATGCTACTGTTCCACGTTCAACCACGGCAGTTAACCGTTTGCGGGACAGCTTTGCTCAATATTTTACATCCCCTGCCGGTTCAGTTCCTTGGCAGGAACAAATGATCTAAACTACTTGTCCATGCTATAAGTTTATGATGCTGTGTGTGGGTGTGCCTGCATCACTTGATTATAACATTTTTTACCCCATTATGTCTTTACAATACAGTGTTTTGGTGTTAAGTGTATACCTATCTATCTCAAATAATATTAACATACCATTTTGTTTTGTTAGTTTATAAAAAAAACAACTTCAAATATTTTTAACGTTAAAAGTTTACTCTTAGCATATAATGAAATTTCTTTCAAAACTTTGTTTTCAGTAATATATTATTAAATATATAAAATAACAGTCCCAAATGGGGAAAACAGTGTCAAAACTGCCTAACATGGGCAAACATGAACATGTGCAAACATGAGGTTTTTTTTTTTGGTGGTTTCCACTTTATTGACCTTGGGGACTGCTGGAGCCTCTGTCAGTGTCGTGATACTCCATCAAGGCACTCATAAAAGTATCGGCAGATGTTAAATGTTGTGCAGGAGTTGGGGGCCGTGGAGTGTGTAGTAAATGACTGTCAGACACCTGAGATGAATGGGGTGAATGTGAAGTAGATGGAGTGGTAAAAGTGTGAAGAGTTGGAAAGAAAGAGGGAGAAACACTACCCGCAGTATAGGTTGGAGTACTGGACCGAGAGGGGGGATTGGATTGGCAAGTGGCGAAAGAAGTGGAAGGAGGATAATACGATGGGCCATAAGACTGCGGTCTGTGAAAGGAGGTATTTGAAGGTTCGTAGTATTGGGATGGGGAATAGGAATGTGGTGTGGGAAAAGAGGGTGGTGGGGGATATGTCTGGGTTGGGGGGCGGTGCACAAAATTGAACATTGTTTGCGTTAATGCCATCCGACATTGAAAATTCTGTTCCAGATACAGAGGATCCATCCACGGAGCAAGAGTTAAAAGAAAACTCTGATTAGGAGTAAGGGGATCAGGCCGCCCCGCCCCCTCCAGCGTCCGGATGTGGTTCAAAAGCTCCTCCTTATTCCTAAACATGTTTTCCTCCACTCTCTTCAAATTGTCCCTTACAATTTTTGCAAGGTCTTCTAGCTCCGCAAATATTCTCCTACCTGTTCCACGCCTCCTACGTACTTCTGCAAAAGCACTGTCTAATTGATGTTCTGCAGTTTCCATAGGGGCAGATGGAATAGGTAGGGGATCGTCTGTTTCTGGAACAGGATTTTCCCTGACAGAAGCTCCAGCAACCTGTTCTGTGTCCTCTTCCAGGGGCTGAAGAGTGCTTGAGTGAGTCCTACAAAGAGAAAAAACAAAAATACATTTTTGTCCCTTTGCAAAATGTAATCACAAAATATTAAACTACAAGTGGAATACTTACTGCCTCATTTCTGCAGACCTTCTCAGGAACTGTAGCAGGGGAGCGTAGCGGTATGTCCGACTGTTCCTCGACCCGGAACCGCTCGGAATATTTATTTCGGTGTGGAGGTCGCGGATAAATCGATCCCTCATGGACCTCCACCAAATCACTATGATCTCCCCTATTGAATTAAAATGCTTATTTATTATACATGCAAATAACATCAGAGGTTCTGTTGGCACTGTAATCAACTCACCATAAGCCTGTTGTTGACCGGCAGTCAGATTCTCCCAGTTTTCCAATAGGGATTTGAAAATTTCCGACCACAGACGCCGGGTTGCTATGTGGTCCGCATGAAGCCGCTGGGACTGGTCCCATAGTGCCGGTCTCTCCTCC
This sequence comes from Bufo bufo, assembly GCF_905171765.1. Taxonomy (NCBI): domain Eukaryota; kingdom Metazoa; phylum Chordata; class Amphibia; order Anura; family Bufonidae; genus Bufo; species Bufo bufo. The sequence goes on along the minus strand of NC_053393.1, from coordinate 339,827,785 downwards.
ACGAGATGGATGAGGAGTTCCTGGTCAAAATGGATGTTTGTTGGAACATCCTCATCCGATTGGCTTCTGGAACCCTATAGACAGTGATAATTATTAATGAAGTTTGATGTGAAACCGCCAACACTCCAGCTGTGGTGAAACTCTTCCAGGATGCACACTTCATAGGTGTTCTTGGAACATCATATGTAAGAATGGAACATGGTGTTAGTTGTGGTTTCACCACTACGGGAGTGGCAGAGATAGAACACCAATAACGGAAGCAAATATATACTCACAGTTCCACGGCGACCACGGGCATGACCTCTACGAAGAGATCTCCTTCCACGACCCCTAGGTACTGGCCACGTGGTCTTGTTGCTGGAGGAGAAATGATTGCCTCCTCCTAAAGTTAAAGGGTTTCTATCACTTCGTATGCCATAATTAGCTCTCAGACACTAGCGATCCGCTAGTGTCTGCTCTGGCCAACCATCCTAATATAAGAGCTTTTTGGGCAGCCGTTTTGCTAAAAAGATAACTTTTATAAATATGCTAATGAGCCTCTAGGTGCTATGTGGGCGTCATTAGCACCTAGAGGCTCCGTCTACCTTCATACACAGCCACCGCCCAGCGCGTCCCTCCAGCCCGCCCATCTCCTGATGAATGCGATCCTCCGTGTGACGCAACGGACGAATTCTCGCGCATGCGCCGTGCGCGGCTGTATTCGGCGCATGCGCAGAGAATGTCTGACCGCTTCCCTGCTCAGACATCTCCACTGCGCCTGCGCCAATGACGTCATAGTGCTCCAAGGAACAGGCGCAGTGGAGATGTCTGAGCAGGGAAGCGGTCAGACATTCTCTGCGCATGCGCCGAATACAGCCGCGCACGGCGCATGCGCGAGAATTCGTCCGTTGCGTCACACGGAGGATCGCATTCATCAGGAGATGGGCGGGCTGGAGGGACGCGCTGGGCGGTGGCTGTGTATGAAGGTAGACGGAGCCTCTAGGTGCTAATGACGCCCACATAGCTCCTAGAGGCTCATTAGCATACTTATAAAAGTTATTTTTTTAGCAAAACGGGTGCCCAAAAAGCTCTTATATTAGGATGGTTGGCCAGAGCAGACACTAGCGGATCGCTAGTGTCTGAGAGCTAATTATGGCATACGAAGTGATAGAAACCCTTTAATAGAAATGGTTTGAAATTATTGTGCTGTAAACTTTATTACCGTCTCTTTCCATTGCTATTCAAGTATACCTGGCTTGGCTCCTGAGTACGAGTACTGCCCACATCTGTTGAATGTTGTCTTTGGCTGGATTCCTATAAAACTATATAATTTTTTTTTTTATCTAGTGTTGAAGTAGTATTTACTATTATGGTATAGTATGCCCCATTTTCTAAATACATACTGTTTCCATTTGGGAGTGTGTCCTCTCCGTTTCATCCTGTGACCCGCTAGATGATGATTGCTCCTGAAATATTGTGTGACAAAAATTAATTATGTATATATATATATATATACACAGAAATAGATAGACAGAGCGCGATATACAGAGAGAGACAGACAGAGAAAAGACCAATAGACAGAGAAAGAATCTGTCTACTTACCCCAATCTCCAATGGAGGGGTAGTGTGGTCACTGCTGGTTTGTGACATTTCTGAAAAAAATCGTCAGAATTGATTTTAGTAATTAGATAAAAAAATACATTGATATCAATTATTCAACACGTGTCATGATGGCAAAGAAGGAACACAGACCTGTTCCCATACTGCGAACATTGCACTTGCAGGATAGCAAGCTATATTTTAGGCATGAAAAAAAAATATTTCAGGACAACTTTTGTCACATTGGGCAATTGATTCCAATAAGAGTGCACGTGCTCTGTTCTTATGTATTGTGAACCCATCGTGTGCAGTTTACTGTATGGTCACAGAGCCATAACATAGTACTGTGCATTAAAGCACAGGGGCGAAAAAAACAGCACACACATGGTGGCTATGTCCATGGTATTCAATGGATTGCTGTGGATGTGGACAGATGTGGCTGACATTCCTATATGCAAATATTTCATGCTATCCTGCAGCAATACATTTGGTAGGAACATGATTTTACACTTTTTTAAACTTGCATTAAACTTTTTACTTACTTTTTTTGACTAGAAATGCTTTCTGCAGTGTGATCTCATCTACTAGCTTTTAAAATGGTCGCTGAGAGGGTCAGGTGACGGTCACATGTCCTTTTTTCAGTCACTAGAGAACTTTTGCAGACAGAAGACTTTTCCATTTGAGCATGCTCAGAACTAAAAACGGAACAGAATAACGGAGTGCATACAGGATCACATACAATGTTTCAATCCGTTACTCATTGACTACAATGCAAAAAGTAACAGATACGTTGGGAATCTGTTATTTAAGACGGGAGAAAAAGTCCTGCATGTAGGATTATTTTTTCCGTCTAAATTAACGTAAAGATGACGGAATGGTGCCAAACGGAGTGTAACGGACAGTTTATGCAATCAATACAAGTGAATGGGATTTTAAACGGAGTCGTTATTTTCCATTTTATTCATCCTCTGACGGAAGAATATAACGGAAAGCCGAACGGTGATGTGAACGAAGCCTTATATATGTGATTGTTACAAGACACAGGGTATGGCAGCAATCTTCCTATGAGTGTTAACATGAAATTGAGCGTCGGGCCTTAATTTTCTGTTTACATTTATTCATTTTCCAGACAGTTACAATTACATTTTTTAGGACTTACTCAATTTAATTAACCCTTGTGGCATAACTTTTTTATATTTCCGTTCACATAGCTGTATGAGGGCTTATTTTTTGCTGGACAAGTTATACTTTTTAATGCCACCATTAATTGTGGCATAAAATGTAGTGGGAAGCAGTAAAAAAATTCCAAATTGGGTGGAATTGGGAAAAAAGTGCAATTCCTCCACCGATTTATGGGTTTTGTTCCCACGGCATTTTGTTTGCAGCAAAACTGACCCATGCACTTTATTCTCTGTGTCATTACGATTACAACAATACCCCATATGTATAGGTTTTTTATGTTTAAATTGCGTAAAAATATAAATTTTTTATACATATGCTGTTTAGGGGCTCATTGTTTGTGGGACAATCCATAGTTTTTATTGATACCATTTTGTAGTTTGCATGACTTTTTGATCACATTTTATTTAATTTTTTGGGGCAAGAGAATCAATGAAAAAATGGCAAATCGGCCATTTTGACCCTTTTTTCCGTTACGCCTTTCGCCGTATTGGATTTTAATTTTTTTTTTTAGATTTTAATAGTATGGGCATTTTCGGTTGCGGTGATACCCAGAATGTTTATATTTATTGTTATTTTGGTATTCTTTTTTTTTATTATTATACGGAAAGGGGGGTAATTTAAACTTTTATATTTTTTATTTTTAGATTTTTTTTTATTTTTAGATTTTTTGTAATCATTTTAAGGCTCATAAATGACATTATAAATAATGTTTTTTAATTTTTAATTTTGACCTATCAGAGATTTTAAAATTGACAATTTCTTTGCTTTTTGCTCATTTCTTATGTTTGCCTGCCATCTGGTGGCCAAAATAAGAATTTCAGCATTAATGCTCTGAGTCTCTTCATAGAGACTCAGATCATTTAGCGCAACTACTGAAGTCCCGATTGGCCGCACAGGGCTTCAATACATTGATCTCACTTGATCACGGCGTCTAAAGGATTTAATTACTGCGATCCGCATTATTGCCGGTTGCGTTAATTAGCTGTAGCTTTCTGCTGTTTGAAACGGCAGAGACTTGCCGCCCATGACACCCACTGCACGCGCGAGTGGGCGTCATGCTTGGGCAGCACTACCAGCGCCATACATGTACGGCGCTGGTAGCAAAAAGGGTTAAACCAGCATATAGGTAATCAGTACACCAGTACCAGGCTACGGTAAGAATTTACCTGGGAGTGTTAACGCAATTTTAATGGTCAGGACTCAATCGCCCATTTCTGTATATTCAGTTTCCACATGGTTGAAAAAGAAAAAATATATTTTATTGGGACTTGTTCAATTACATTTTTTTAGGACTTAGTACAACTTAATTAAACCAGCATATAGGTGATCAACACCAATACACAGGCCAGCGCACAAAAGTATCTGTGAGGGTTAATGAATGTAGGCCTAAATTTATTTACCTTTATTTCTATGTTCACAAACATGTTTTGATTTTGAATCAATTCAATTTTTTTTTTTGGTGTTGTTTATTATATTAAAACTAGCAGCATATACTGTATACGTGATTAGTACATCAATTCGCAGGGTGGTACACAAAAGTATCTGGGAGTGATAACAAATGTAGGCCTAAATCATTTTCCCTTTAATCTTTTTTTTTTTTTTTTTTTTTGGGGGGGGGGGGGGGGCGTTTATTGTATTCAAACTAGCGGCATACATATGTGAATACTTGACCAATACCCAGGGTAGTGCACAATGTTATCTGAAAGGCTCAAAATGTCTGGGAGAAGAAAGAAGAAGAAAGAAGAAGAAAGAAGAAGAAAGAAGAAGAAAGAAGAAGAAAGAAGAAGAAAGAAGAAGAAGAAAGAAGAAGAAGAAGAAAGAAGAAGAAGAAAGAAGAAGAAGAAGTCCGTAGTTCTCCCTGCTGGCTTCGGAAAGGCACAACATTATAGTTGAGGAGAAAGAAGACTAGATTGTGTATTTGATGGCTCACTCCTCCTCTCAGTTGCAGCAGAATGACATAGTGACTTCGGAGTCTGACACCATGCCATGGAACAAGGGGTCACAGTGTTTCTCCTGCTTCTCCTCCTTGCATCCTCAAAGAAGGCTTTCAGTGAAGTCCTCCAAGTCTTCACAGCCCCTTCCTAGCGGGATGCCTTACATTTTCCTAAGAAATTGCAAGAAAACACCATAACGTCCTAATGCAGATAGTCAAGAGAGTTTCCCTGTTAAGGATTTGTTTGATAACCGTTTACTGTTTAGGAGGTTGGGGAGGAGGCTACTGACTCCATGCATACCTGTTATGATGGTGGCAATAGTGGCACCTCTAGCTAAGGCATTGACAGTGTGGCTAGCGACAGTGGCAGTCAGGGAAAATGCACAGCAGTCCAGGGGTCCAGGAGCCCATCATAATATCTCACAGTCTAAGCGGCTTGGAGGGTGAGGACTCTGATGATGATTGTGTGCTGGACAAGATCTGGAAGCCAGATCAGGGTGCTGAGGAGGAGGCAACATCAGTGGAGAAGGGCAGTGGCAGCAGCAATAAAGAGCAGAGGCCATGTGCCTCTCAAAGAACAGCCAGGGCCACATCTGCTTTAAGATCTGGTGATGCACTGACGCTGCTGGTAGGTTAGGCCCAAAAGATGCAAGAGCTAAGCCCAGCTTGGCTGTCTGTAGCTCTGTGTGAGCAACTCACATATGGCACTTTTTCTCCACATGGCAAGCACACAAAGCCACAGCGGTGTGAAGATATGCAGGATGAAAATAAGCCATGACAGTTCAAGTACAATTACAGGTACCAGAAGTCTATTGCAGCACACAACGTGGCAACACGGGATCCTTTGGGAAAATACAACTGGACAGCATTCCCAATCACAACAGATCTGTCCTTCTTCTGGTTCTCTTTGTGGTAGCCAACCCACATCCCCAAGCAGTATGGAATCTTTGTCATCATCATCATCACCACCTTCTTCTACTCCTGCTAAGACTCCTCCTTGTCCTTGGCTCCATCATGAGACATCTATAATGGAAGATTTAGCAATGAAAAAACTTCTCCATCAGCAATTAGCTTGTCTACAAGCTAAACCCCCACCTGGCCATGTTGCTGGTGGTGCAGTCGCTGTACTATTATTGTTGTAGAGCCTTGTACTCTCATGTGGCAGAGAATGCAGGCCACTCCTTGTGATTTTCTCTGTACATAAAAACAGTACATGTCTTTCACAGCCCACAAGGTCAATGTTTTTTTCAGAGGATACAGTCCTATCCCCAACAGCAGCAGAGCACAGCATCACTCACACTACGCATCCTTTTTCATCCTTCAAGCAAAGCTTATACACCATTTGGATTATATTATGTGTTCCGTCCATTTCCTAGTGGGCTATAGTTATAGATGGCATCCTTTGGTTATATACTTCCCTATCTTGTATTTACTATTTACTTTTTTCTTTTTTTCTTTTTCTTTTCAATCTAGATCATCACCTTCAAGAGACTGTCCACTATTATCTTATGGTAAGTATATTAGTTCTGCATATATTTATTTTATTTTATTTTCAAATTTATATCTCGGGCCAGATGGTTCCCCTCACCTCATCAGTATCCTCTTTTAATTTTATCATGTATGTCAGTGATCATTTACTATCTAAAAATATTAGAAGGATATTAACCAATATTAAATTTGTATTACGGCCATAGTTCATTTATTAGAGGTAAGATGCAAAGGTAAAACCTTCATTTAGTCCTATTGGGGAAAAAGACTTTTCCTGTTGTAGCCTTCTATCAATATCGCCTTGTCTAGGACCCACCTTGACTTTTTGTATCCCCCATATTTTCAATCCCAGGGGGCTTCCTCCATGATATTTCTTAATGTGTACGGACAAAGGTTTTTCTTTATTTGTATTGAGAGTGATAAAATGATTTGAAATTATTCTTCTCAATTCTTGTGTTGTTTTACCAACATATATTTTTAAACACTCACATTGTATGGCATATACAACTCCTACTGTCATACAATTAATGTAGTCATGTATTGTGTACCCCTTCCCATCACTGGGATTTGTAAATACCTTTTTTGGAATCATATACCTGCAGAAAATACATCCTCCGCAGGGATATGATCCTTTTGTTGTCAGCAGAATATAGTGCAATATATTCGTTTTTAGAATATTCATCATTTTTTCCATCTGAACACATGATTCCTCCCTGCTTCTTGCTTGTGGGCCAATGAGTCATTGGCCCAAAAGCAATTTAAGCAGGGAGGAATTGCTTTTGGGCCAAAAGGAAAAAATTAAGAATATTAGAAAAACTAATGTATAGCACTATATTCTAAATATTTGCGATATTCGAGATAAAAATTAGCTTTTCAAATATTTGTGCTCAACACTAGTAAAGAACACTCACCCGGACTTGCAGCATCAGAATGGTATGCAGCTAAGCAGCTTAATCTGTGATTTTCCAACTTGTTCTAGTTCAACATTGCGCATGCTGGGGCATCTGTAAGAGCAGCAGAAAGCAGAGAACAATTTGGTCATGCACCAGACCGCCTCAGCAGGGAGCATGTGTTATTTCCAGGTTGGGCACTGGCAGTTCATGCCGTTCATGCAATTGTCCCCCATTACCCTCATATGTATTTTTGAAAATATGCTGATGCTCATGCAACAGGTGGCTCTGTAGTTGCTGGGGACCCACAAGGAAAAACTCCCATGGGGGAGGAGGAGGAGTCAGAGTTAGAGGAGAAAGAAGATGATGATGATGGTGACTCCGGCCATGACAACTAATTGTCTCAATGGGGGGGTGGAGGGTGGACCTGGAAAGAACTGGATCCTTGGGCAAGCTGGCCAGAATGGAGACCTGTATGCTCACTCTCTTACGCAGTGACAGATGAAATAGTCCTGGAAATCCTTAGAAAACACTGGGGGATTTTACAAACAGACCAAGATCTATCAGATATACTGCCCTCAAGACCTGTTGTAACCTTTAGGAGAGGTAGATCGATTAAAGATCACTTGGTCCATAGCATGTATGTAAAACTGAAGAAGGTACATGGCTGGGCCGGAAACCTATGGGAACATTTAGATGCAGTGGATGTATAGCCTGTCACTTGCAATTGTCCCCTAAATTATGTGGGGAAGACAAAAAGGGAACTAAGGAGGAGAATAGGAGATCACTTTGGGGACATCAGACACAAAAGAGATACATCCATTGCCAGTCATGTTATCCAGTTCCATAAGGGGGATCCAAATGCCTTAAAATTCCAAGTTATCAAAGTGGTCCAACTATCTCCCCAGAAGGGAGACTGGGACAGGAGAATCTTGCAGAGAGAGAGAGTCAGTGGATTTATCGTTTGAGAACTGTATGCCCTGAGGGTCTAAATGAACAATTGTTGTTTAGTTGCTTCCTCTAAGCCCTAACAACTGCTACTTGATCTCTTCTTTGAATTGCTCATCTGCATTCTGTTTTTCCTGGATAGGTTTATATATTTTTCCTGTCCGCTAAAGGATAAAAGATGAAAATAAAAAAAATAACAATTTGAATATTTCAAATAACTATAGAGAGAATTTACCTCCTTGTCGATTTTTTTTTTTATCAATCTGTGGGAACTTTACACGGATATAAAAAATAATGGCTATTAATCAGTGAACAAAATTGGATCGGAAAGATGCAAAAATTTTTCATCATTAGCGAATTGCTGTATGAGGAACCCCTTATAAGGTGTATTTCCTCAGGTTTATCCTCCCACCTAGATCATTATAGGTCAATAGCATAATCCTTGAGTTCCTTATTTGAATCTTATGTAATTAGCTCCTCCCTTCGCCTTCCTTTTAATATGGCTATATTTTATCAAAAGTCAGTACTGTAGACTAAACAGCAATAATTAATCCCCGAAAGGGTAATCATTAAAGGGGAGATTAAACCATATAATAACTCCTCTAAGGGAATTTGCGCTCCACTTGCGTTCCACCAACGGTATCAGGCGAGTCATCACTTCCGGATGCTTGGTGGAGCAGATCTGCGTTTTACATGAGGCACGATGCAGCCGAGTAACTTCCGGTTCTCATGGTGGAACACATTTTGCATTTCAACTGGACTTTTTAGGTAAACCTGCGTAGATAATGTATCAGTGTTTAATAGTTCTAATATCAATCCATGGAAAGGAAGTGTGAATGTGTGGGGGGAGTGGTTAAGGATGCTGTGGGCTATATAAGGCGCCATATTCAAAATGGCAATGAGACTCCTGCATCAAAGAATCCACACCTAGGAGCTTAGGTCTCCTGGAGAATCCACATCATAGGTTTGCTCCATCATCACATTTGTATGAGACTTTATCTTCTTTCCTATTATCTGGAGGATTTATATTATTTACTGGTATATCTACTGTCCCCTGATGAACCAGCTGTGAAGTTGGGGAAACGCCACGTTAGGACACATGAGAAATGACGCACTTTTGTTGCAAGCATTTTTTTAAATTTTTTTTCCTAAGTTTCCTGTTTTTGAGTCATCACTAGAGATGTCCCGAAGTATTCGCCAGTGAACACTTCCCGTCAAACATCGCTTGTTCACGTTCGCCGCGGCGGGCGAACATATGCGATGTTCGGTCCGCCCCCTATACGTCATCATTGAGCAAACTTTGACCCTGTACCTCACAGTCAGCAGACACATTCCAGCCAATCAGCAGCATACCCTCCCTCCCAGACCCTCACACCTCCTATCAAAAAGCAAGGACAGCATCCATCTTAGATTCATTCGGAAGCTGCAGTGTTAGTGAGAGGAGGGACAGTGCAGCTGCTGCTGATTTAATAGGGAAATCGATAGCTAGGCCAGTGTATTCAGTGTCCACTCCAGTCCTCAAAGACTCATCTGATCTGCTGTAAGGACAGCGTCCTGACAGCACCCCAAAAAGCCCTTTTTAGGGCTAGTACATCAGTCTACTTTTTTTTTTTTCTCTGTAATCTAATTGCAGTTGCATGTGTGTCAGGCCCACAGCGTGTACTGTGCCCACTATTGCCAGTGCCCAGTGCCACCACTCATATCTGGTGTCACAGTAGCTTGCATTTAAAAAAACAACAACAATTTTTCACTGTAATATAATTGCAGTTGCCTGCAAGCGTGTGTGTCAGGCCTACAGCGTGTACTGTGACCACTACTGCCAGTGCCCAGTGCCACCACTAATATCTGGTGTTACAGTAGCTTGCATTTAAAAAAATAAAACAAATTTTTTACTGTAATATAATTGCAGTTGCCTGCAAGCGTGTGTGTCAGGCCCACAGTGTGTACTGTGCCCACTACTGCCAGTGCCGAGTTGCACCACTCATATCTGGTGTCACAGTAGCTTGCATTTAAAAAAATAAATAAAAAATTTCACTGTAATATAATTGCAGTTGCCTGCAAGCGTGTGTGTCAGGCCTACAGCGCGTACTGTGCCCACTACTGCCAGTGCCCAGTTGCACCAGTCATATCTGGTGTCACAGTAGCTTGCATTTAAAAAAAAAAATACAATTTTTTCACTGTAATATTATAATTGCAGTTGCCCTCAAGAGTGTGTGTCAGGCCTACAGCGTGTACTGTGCCCACTACTGCCAGTGCCCAGTTGCACCACTCATATCTGGTGTCACAGTAGCATTTAAAAATAAAAAACTATTTTTTCACTGTAATATAATTGCAGTTGCCTGCAAGCGTGTGTGTCAGGCCCACAGTGTGTACTGTGCCCACTACTGCCAGTGCCCAGTTGCACCACTCATATCTGGTGTCACAGTAGCTTGCATTTAAAAAAATAAATTAAAAATTTCATTGTAATATAATTGCAGTTGCCCTCAAGCGTGTGTGTCAGGCCTACAGCGTGTACTGTGCCCACTACTGCCAGTGCCCAGTTGCACCACTCTTATCTGGTGTCACAGTAGCTTGCACGCATAGTACAACTAATAAAAAAAAAGATGACAGGCAGATGCAGACCACCCCGCAGGGGCCGTCGTGGTTGTGGTGCTGTGATTTCCTTTGGTACTAGAATAATGCCCAGTGTTCAGAGGCCACGTACCCTGAACTCGAAAAGTTCTGAGGACATAGTTGACTGGCTTACACAGGACACCCAATCTTCTACAGCTTCCACTCTAAACCTTGACGCACCATCCTCCTCCAGCTCAGCTTCGGGCACCTCTCAAGTTACCACTCGCCCGCCTGCCGCCACCACCAACACCAGCACCACAGCTGCTTCACTTGATCTGTCAGAGGAGTTATTTACACATCAGTTGGAAGAAATGAGTGATGCGCAACTATTATTGCCAGAGGATGTAGATAACAGGGATATGTCTCAGTCAGGCAGCATTACACACATGGACGTACGGTGTGATGATGATGATGTTGTACCCGCTTCTGCTTCCTTTGCTGAGTTGTCAGATACAAGTGAAGCGGGTGATGATGACGATGTGTCCGTGGATGTCACGTGGGTGCCCGCTCGAAGAGAAGAAGAACAGGGGGAAAGTTCAGATGGGGAGACAGAGAGGAGGAGGAGAGGAGTTGGAAGCAGGGGGAGGTCGTCGCAAGGAGCTAGTGGCACAGTCAGACAGCATGTATCGGCACCCGGTGTTAGCCAGACAGCACGCCAATCAACGCATGCTGTTGCCACCACCAGAATGCCGTCATTGCAAAGCTCAGCAATGTGGCATTTTTTTTGTGTGTCTGCCTTCTAATAACAGCGATGCCATTTGCAACCTGTGCCAAAAGAAACTGAGTCGTGGGAAGTCCAACACCCACCTAGGTACAACTGCTTTGCGAAGGCACATGATCTCAAATCATAAACGCCTATGGGATCAACACATGATGAGTACAAGCAGCACACAAACTCAAAGCCACCATCCTCCTCCTGGTCCAGCATCTTCAGCCACGTCAACCACTGCTGTCCTCCTTGCCCCCTCTCAACCATCCGCCACTCCGCCTCTCACCTTCAGCAGTTCCTGCTCATCTGCCCATAGTCAGGTGTCTGTCTGTCTGTCTGGAAATGTTTGAGCGTAAGAAGCCAATGTCACAGAGTCACCCCCTTGCCCGGCGTCTGACAGATGGCTTGTCGGAACCCTTAGCCCGCCAGCTTTTACCATACAAGCTGGTGGAGTCTGAGGCCTTCAAAAAATTTGTAGGTATTGGGACACCGCAGTGGAAGGTACCCGGCCGAAATTTCTTTGCACAAAAGGCAATCCCCAACCTGTACTCTATTGTGGAAAAGGAAGTAATGGCATGTCTGGCACACAGTGTTGGGGCAAGGGTCCATCTGACCACTGATACCTGGTCTGCAAAGCACGGTCAGGGCAGGTATATCGCGTACACTGCGCATTGGGTAAACCTGCTGACGGCTGGCAAGCATGGAATGCGTGACTCTGCAGAGGAGTTGGTGACACCGCCACGACTTGCAGGCAGGCCTGCTGCCACATCCTCTACTCCTCCTACTCCATCCTCTTCGCTAACCTCCTAGGCTGAGTCCTCTTCTGCTGCTGCGTCTTGCTCCACATCAACTGCACCCCCCCCCCCCATCTCCCCAGGGGCTGCTCCACATCAACTGCACCCCCCCCCCCCCATCTCCCCAGGGGCTATTCCACATCCCGGATACGACAGTGTCACGCCGTCTTGGGGTTGACTTGCCTGAAAGCAGAGAGTCACACCGGACCAGCACTCCTGTCCGCCCTGAACGCACAGGTGGATCAGTGGCTGACTCCGCACCAACTGGAGATCGGCAAAGTGGTGTGTGACAATGGAAGCAATTTGTTGGCGGCATTGAATTTGGGCAAGTTGACACATGTGCCGTGCATGGCACATGTGTTGAATCTGATCGTACAACGCTTTGTGCATAAGTACCCAGGCTTACAGGATGTCCTCAAGCAGGCCAGGAAGGCGTGTGACCATTTCAGGCGTTCCTACACGGCCATGGCGCACTTTTCAGATATTCAGCGGCGAAACAACATGCCAGTGAGGTGCTTGATTTGCTACAGCTCGACACGTTGGAATTCAACACTCCTAATGTTCGACCGCCTGCTCCAACAAGAAAAAGCCGTCAACGAGTTTTTGTATGACCGGGGTGCTAGGACAGCCTCTGCGGAGCTGGGAATTTTTTTGCCACGTTACTGGACGCTCATGCGCAATGCCTGTAGGCTCATGCGTCCTTTTGAGGAGGTGACAAACCTAGTCAGTCGCACCGAAGGCACCATCAGCGACATCATCCCATTTGTTTTCTTCCTGGAGCGTGCCCTGCGAAGAGTGCTGGATCAGGCCGTAGATGAGCGTGAAGAGGAAGAGTTGTGGTCACCATCACCATCAGAAACAGCCTTATCAGCATCGCTTGCTGGACCTGCGGCAACGCTGGAAGAGGAGTCTGAGGAAGAGGAGTCAGAGGAGGAATGTGGCTTTGAGGAGGAGGAAGACAAAACACAGCAGGCATCCCAGGGTGCTCGTTTTCACCAATCTGGGACCCGTGGTGTTGTACGTGGCTTGGGGGAAGAACAGACCTTCAATGACATCAGTGAGGATGAGGAACGGGACATGAGTAGCTCGGCATCCAACCTTGTGCAAATAGGGTCTTTCATGCTGTCATGTCTGTTGAGGGACCCTCATATAAAAAGGCTGAAGGAGAACGACCTGTACTGGGTGGCCACACTACTAGACCCCCGGTATAAGCAGAAAGTGCCTGAAATGTTACCGAATTACCGGAAGTCGGAAAGGATGCAGCAGTTCCAAAACAAGTTAAAAAGTATGCTTTACAAAGCGTATAAGGGTGATGTCACAGCACAACGGGAATCTAACAGGGGAAGAGGTGAAAGTAATCCTCTTCCTACCACAACCACGCCGGCAAGGACAGGACGCTTTACAGACGTGTTGTTGATGGAGGACATGCTGAGCTTTTTAAGTCCTACGCATCGCCACAGCCCTTCGGGGTCCACCCTCAGAGAACGACTCGACCGATTACCTCGCCTTAACTGCAGATATTGACACTCTGAGGAGCGATGAACCCCTTGACTACTGGGTGTGCAGGCTTGACCTGTGGCCTGAGCTATCCCAATTTGCGATAGAACTTCTGGCCTGCCCCGCTTCAAGTGTCCTGTCAGAAAGGACCTTCAGCGCAGCAGGAGGTATTGTCACTGAGAAGAGAAGTCGCCTAGGTCAAAAAAGTCTAGATTACCTCACCTTTATTAAGATGAATGAGGCATGGATCCCAAAGGGACTGACAGTGGGGGATGCATTTGACTAAAAAAGGCCTGATGAGATGCCTTGGGCTATAAAATGGTCCACACGCTGCTGTATTTAATCTCTGCATGCCGGATGACTTGCGTGACTTCTCCGCCACCAACTAGGGTTCAAGCCGCAATGTTTTAGTGCACTTTCTGCCTGGAAAACATAAATTTTTACGGCCTAATACCTAATTTTTCAGGCATGTGTACATGCCTAATTTTTCTGGCCTCTGGTGCTGCACTGTGGCTGCAAAAACAAAACAAAAAAAAAAGGCACATACATGTGTCAATTCTCCTTCGTGTTCATCACCTTGCTGTGGTGAAGGGGCTTGCGTATCACAATGAAGCGATCACCTCTATGAGTGTGTTGGCAATGGCAATGTTGGCACACCCCAGATGGGATAAGGTCGTTGCTTTATTGTGAACAGACCAAAAGCGATCGGCTGGATAATTTTGCATAGAAAAAACATTAATATTCTTTGTGATCATCTAAGGCACGGGTGTCAAACACAAGGCCCGCGGGCCGAATCTGGCCCGCCAGACCTAGTCATGTGGCCCACGCAGCCGCCGCCGATATGCGGCAGGCGAGCGAGCTGGCGACGGCGGCTGGGCACAGGGAGATGAGCGCTCCATTGTGGAAGCGCTCATCTCCAGTCATCTGTATCGCCGTCCTCAGGACAGCGATACAGATGCCTGCCTGTGCTGCGGTAGGGGAGGAAGAGGCGTGTCCCTTTCCCTTCCTCTGATAGGCTGCCGGCCTAGTGCCTGCAGCCTATCAGAGGCCGGCGCAGGCGGTGCGATGACTTCATCGCGCTGCCTGAGCCATACAGCGTGGGACACAGGCCAGAAGAGGCCTGCATCGCATCACTGACATGGAGGTAAGTATGTGTTTTTTTTAATTATTTTTATTATGTACAATACTATTACTGGCGGGGGCTGTTATTACTGGCAAAGGGGGGGCTGTTTGTTATTACTGGCAAAGGGGGGGCTGTTATTACTGGCGGGAGCTTTTATTACTGGCAAAGGGGGGGCTGTTATTACTGGCAAAGGGGGGGCTGTTATTACTGGCGGTGGCTGTTATTACTGGCACAGAGGGGCTGTTATTACTGGGGACTGTTATTACTGGGGGCTGCTATTATCTCCAAATACTTATTATGAAATCTTTCTCATTAGGATAAAACACCTCATCAGCTCCACCGAGCCCCCGGCCAAAGTGTGGAAGTGGCGTCCGACATCCCCAAGGGCCAAGCCAAGTAACTAAGTTTTCCGGCCCTTTGAGGGTGACCAAACTGCTGATGCGGCCCCCGATGAATTTGAGTTTGACACCCCTGATCTAAGGTGATCATTAAAGCCTACTAGGCCAACAATGGGCCCACACTGCAGAATCATTGTTTTATGGGTCACTTAACTGTCACTGAACTACCTCAGCACGACCATAGGCTTTGAAAAACCGCCATCGACTGCAATCTCCCAAACGTGCGCACGAGCACAGTCATCACTACACCAAGATTGACGCATAGAGGAATAAAATTTATGTCATGAGTGTGTCAACTTCAACTATTGACAACTCTTTGTGGTTGTCTAAACTCTATTTCATACACGTCCCCTGATAGGGGATGTAACAGGGATTAAACTGATAGGAATAGTACTACTTAACATACCACTTATATTGGGATTGCACAGTACATTGCACGGCGCACGCGCAGTGCCCCAAATTGGAAGTAAGAGGACCAACCAAGCATCTTTTTCCATCTCCCGGTTCCTAAAATCTATTCCATACACGTCCCCTGATAGGGGACATAACAGGGATTAAACTGATAGGAATAGTACTGCTTAACATACCACTCATATCTGGTAGCAGAGTAAATTGCACGGCACATGCGCCGTGCCCCAAATTGGAAGTAAGAGGACCGACCAAGCATCTTTTTCCATCTCCCGGTTCCTAAAATCTATTCCATACACCGGCCCCTGATAGGGGACGTAACAGGGATTAAACTGATAGGAATAGTACTACTTAACATACCACTCATATCTGGTAGCACAGTACATTGAACGGCGCACGCACAGTGCCCCAAATTGGAAGTAAGAGGACCGACCAAGCATCTTTTTCCATCTCCCGGTTCCTAAAATCTATTCCATACACCACACCGGCCCCTGATAGGGGACAAAACAGAGATTAAACTGGTAAGAACAGATTTTTTTAATAAAAAAAAAGAAGACAGCCTCTGCGGAGCTGGGTATTTTTTGGCCGCGTTACTGAACGCTCATGCACAATGGCTGTAGGCTCATGCGTCCTTTTGCGGAGGTGACAAACCTGGTCAGTCAAACCCAAGGCAACATCATCGACCTCATCCCATATGCGTATTTTCTGGAGCATGCCCTGCGAAGAGTGCTGGATCAGGCCGTAGATGAGCATGAAGAGGAAGAGTTGTGGTCACCATCACCACCAGAAGCAGCCTTATCGTTGTCGATTGCTGGACCTGCGGCAACGCAGAGAGAGGAGTCTGAAGAAGAGGAGTCAGAGGAGGAAGATGGCTTTGAGGAGGTGGAAGACCAACCACAGCAGGCGTCCCAGGGTGCTTGTTGTCACCTTTCGGGGACCCTTGGTGTTGTACGTTGCTGGGTGGAGGAAGAGACCTTCAATGACGTCAGTGAGGACAAGGAACGGGACATGGCTAGCTTGGTATCCAACCTTGTGCAAATGGGGAGTTTGCGGCTGTGCAAATGGACTGTTTGCGGTTGTTTGCGGTGCGTTAAACGGGGAGTTTGGTCTGTCATAGTTTGGTCTGTCACTGTGAAGCGGGTGTAACCCTTACACTACCTGATCGATACAACATCATACTTGATGTTTTAAAGCACGTTATTCCAAACAATTTAGGAATGTTAGGTGATTTATGCCCTTTATGGATTAAAACCCGAATCTGCGTCAACTACGTAATTTTCCTTGGGAGTTTTGCTATGGATCCCCCTCCGGCATGCCACAGTCCAGGTGTTAGTCCCCTTGAAACAACTTTTCCATCACTATTGTGGCCAGAAAGAGTCCCTGTGGGTTTGAAAATTCGCCTGCCTATTGAAGTCTATGGCGGTTCGCCCGGTTCGCGAACATTTGAGGAAAATCACGTTCGCTGTTCGCGAACAAAATTTTTTATGTTCGCAACATCTCTAGTCATCACGTGTTGCAAATTTTGCATCTCTGGGATAAAGACTGTATAGAGAACAGGGTATATACAGACACCAGTAAAGGACTTAGCCACCGAGGGGTGGGGTCGCCCCTTTCGGAGCGGGTGCTTCACCTGTAGGCAGGGGTAGATAAAGGGACAGAACAGGGACAGTGAGGATTTTATGTCCCAGGTGACCAAAAAAATTGTTTATTTAGCACAGTTTTTATTTTTAATTTTTTACGGTATTCAACTGAAGGGTTAGGTCATTTGATATGTTTATATAGCTGGTCGATACGGACGTCGCAATACCTAATTTGTCAACTTTTTTTTCCCCCTATTGTTTACCAATTTTTTTTTTACTTTAATTGGGGGAAATTAAGTTTTTTTTTTTTTTTTTTTTACTTGAAACTTGTAATTTTTGGGGGTAAACACTTTTTCTTTCACTTTATTTATTGTCCCACTTTGGGACTTCAACTTTTGGGGGTCTGATCCCCTTTACAATGCATTCCAATACTTCTGTATTGGAATGCATTGGCTGTATGAGTAATACAGTGAGTATTACTCATACAGCTTCTGGCCTGTGAGATCCAGGGGGCTGGATCTCACAGACTCTTCACTGGAAGGCAGCGCCGATGCCTAAGGAAGGCATCGCGCTGCCTTCCATGCCATCGGGTCCCCATTACAGCAGCACGGGGACCCGATGGCATAGCCGATCCCCCCTAGGAACTACCCGTAAACGCCGCAAACCGCAGGTCTGAATTGACCTGCGCTTTGCTGCGATCGCCGACACGGGAGGGTCATAGGACTCCCCGCGCATTGTCCCAGGGTGCCTGCTCAATGATTTGAGCAGGCACCTTGTTCAGATCACCGCCCGCCGCGGCGGTGATCGTAAATACACAGGTCGTACAGGTACGCCCTGTGACCTTAAGTACCAGGACATCAGGGCGTACCTGTACGCCCTGTTTCCTTAAGAGGTTAATTAAAAGTTAAATTTTAAAAGTGGAAAGATATTATTGTGTGAGAAACCTAATATTTCCATATATATATATATATATATATATATATATATATATATATATTTAGCTTTGTCTAAGCTGTGAAGTAGTGACAGATGTATTGTTGACATCAAGCAGTCTTATGATTACTGGATAGCCATGCTTTTATTTCCTCGCTGTCAGGGCAAAGTGGGGGAATGTTTTCCTCTTCCAGAAAGGGAGGACAAATGACATTATTTACCAGGAAACACTATGTAAGCAGCTTGCCACAGCTTATGGCAAGCAGACGCCTGCAGCCAGCATGTCTGAAAGGGAGGCCCCACTCCCACCTCCATAGAGTCACCCCCCTCCCACAGCCACAATCACAAGAAGCCACAGCAGCAGTTATTCATAATGCCACTGCCACCATCATGCCACTGCTGCAACATGTTGACAATCATCTGTAAGGCTGCTGCTCCCTCCATCATGCTGCTGCCTTTCTGCCAACATGTAAAAAACATATCTCGACTGGCCCGCTCATCTGTACTTGAAAGTATAGTCACATACACACACAGGGGGAGATTTATCAAACTGGTGTAAAGTAGAACTGGCTCAGTTGCCCATAGCAACCAATCAGATTCCAGCTTTCATTTTCTAAAGGAGCTGTCAAAAATGAAAGGTGGAATCTGATTGGTTGCTATGGGCAACTGAGCCAGTTTTCCTTTATACCAGTTTGATAAATCTCCCCCATAATGTACTAAGTGAAAGGATAAGTGGAGGAGCCCTGACCAGTAACTCAATTCACACACAAGTTAAAGAGGTTGTCCGGTCCCAAAATCAAAATTATTTTAACACCCCTCACCATTCATACATATCTTCCCAATGCCTCTTTTTCAATTCTGAGCTTTCCTTCCCCCCTGGAAGACATCACATTATCCTGGCAGATCTGTTTACTTTCTCCTCTTCTTGTTTTGTTGAATACATAACTTTATTGATACACAATCCTGGCTGCACTGCACAGTAATGAGTCACAGGCTGGACTCGCCCCTCACTCTGCTCTGCCTGCAGCAGCTTCTCCATCTATAACTCTTGTGTCTATCTTTCTACACCCAGACATGAATCTGCTTCTCACTCAGTGTCTAAATCCCATCACTGACCGTCCACAGGCTCTGCCCTCACCATCTCCAGAGTGTAATAAACAGCTGGAATCGGCAAGCACATCCAAACACATCTGTATCTAATCCTGACATGTATGTGTGCCTGATACACAGCCTGTTGTGTGCGATACTTCCAGCTGAAGTGTGTATCTAATCCCATCGTCAATGATACAGCCTGCTGAGCTGATTATCTAATTCCATTTTGTATGATACAGCCTGCTGAGCTGTGTATCTAATTCCATTTTATATGATACAGCCTGCTGAGCTGATTATCTAATCACATTTTGCATGATACAGCCTGCTGAGCTGTGTATCTAATTCCATTTTGTATGATATATCCTGCTGAGCTGTGTATCTAAATCCTTATGCACACTAGCGTATCCATTTTGTGGTCTGCGAGACGCAGATCCTCTAAATAAGGATACTGTCCGTGTGCGACCCGGATTTTTTTGCAGTCCCATTGATTTCTATGGATTTCAGGTCTGCATTATGAGGACCAGAACTGACATAATGATGTGGAAAACACATTTCCAGTGTGCTTTCCACATCCATATATCAGTACAGCAAAAGATATAGCATGACTTATTCTGGTCCTCATAATGCAGATCTAAAACCCATAGAACTCAATGGCTCTGGAAAAAAAATGCACCACTCACACAGGCAGTATCCTTATTTAGCAGATCTGCTACTTGGAGAAAGCAGAACGGATATGGTCCTGTGCATGAGGCCTAATCCTATTTTTTTTGGTCCTGACTGCTTAAGGGTTTATCTTGGGCCATCATGTGTGATACACGTGAGATAAGACCATGATCAGCCTGGGAAACATGGTCCGTGTGTCGCCACATCTATCAGGTCGACCTCCCTCTCCTGACCGAACTGACAATATTACAGTAATGTATGATACAGCCAGTCTCTTATCTGGTCGGGGAGCCGAGGTTGGCCTGGAAATTGTGACTGACACATGGACTGAGACATGGATTCCTAGGCCGATCACAGTAGTTTGCATGATCCCTATTACTCATACTGAGCCGCCATAACAGTGTCATCCACAGTGCCCCCATAACAGTTACATCCACAGTGTTCCCATAACAGTTACATACACAGTGTCCCCATAACAGTTACATACACAGTGTCCCCATAACAGTGACATCTAGAGCACCCATATAACAGTGACATCCACAGATTCCCCATAACAGTGACATCCACAGTGCCCCCATAACAGGGATATCCACAGTGCCCCCATAACCATGACCTCCACAGTGTCCCATAATCGTGACCTCCACAGTGCTTCCATAACTGTGACATCCACAGTGCCCCCATAACAGTGACCTCCACAGTGGCCCAAAACAGTGACATCCACAGTGCCCCCATAACAGTGACCTCCACAGTGGCCCATAACAGTGACATCCACAGTGCCTCCATAACAGTGACATCCACAGTGCACCCATAACAATGATATCTAGAGTGCCCTATAACAGTGACATCCAGAGTGCCCCATAACAGTGACATTCACAGTGCCCCATGTGCCATCCACAATGCCTCGAGTGACATCCAGTTCCCTCCACAGTGCCCCATGTGGCAATCAGTGTGACATCCACAGAGCCCACAATGTACCATCCACAGTGTCCCTATATGACATCCTCAGTGCCCCATGTGCCATCCAGTGCCCCATGTGTCATCCACTGTGCCCCATGTGCCATTCACTGTGCCCCATGTGCCATCCACAGTTTTATATGTGCCATCCACAGTGACCCAGTGACCTCTAGTGCCCCATGTGCCATCTACATTGCCCCAATGTGCCATCCAGTGCCACCATGTGCTATCTACATTACCCCAATGTGCCAGCCACAGTTCCACAGTGACATCCAGTGCCCCCATGTGCCATCTACATTGCCCCAATGTGCCATCCACAGTTCCCCATTGCCATCCATAGTGCCCCCATGTGCCATCCACATTGCCTTAGTGACATCCAGTGCCCCCATGTGCCATAAACAGTGCTCCCATTTCCCTCATTGCCATCCACAGTGACCCCAATGTGCCAGTCAGTGCCCCCAGTGAGATCCACAACATAGTGATCAGCCAGTGTGGATGATCGCTATGCTGTCACTCCTGCACAGCACTTACATCGCGCTGTGCAGGAGTCAGTACAGGCTTCACATAGAAGCCTGTCTACTGCAGAAAGCGTCCGGAAATCCTGAATATGCGCACTTACATTCTACATAGTGCGCTTGCGTTGTGAGTGAGGACGGCCAGCCAGAGTTTTTTTTGCAGGAGGCGGTGATGTCATTCATGAAGATCCGTCTCCTGCTCAAGAAAGGATGCGAAGACAGGAAGAGAAGAAGACGGAGACTCACCGGAAGACCAGAAAGCCCGACAGGAGCAGTCACAAGACAGGGTGGTGGATCTTGGAAGGGGCTGCACTGTGGAAGGTAATTACCAGACCAACATTCTTCCCTCCACAGGTTAGTATTATGCCCCAATTTTAGGTTTAGCCCGGAGAACCCCTTTAAGCCAGCAATACAGTCCACTTGTAATGTTACTCACAATGTGGAGAGCAGGAATTCATTATTTCTGACATATTTCAGAGGAATTTTGTCCTCCACTATCTCCATTGTCCTTCATCACCGTATAAGGATTGAAAATTCATGTCTTTCGACTTTTATACATAACCATGTTGCCATTAAACAATACCTATAAAATCATTGCCCTACCACAATCTAAACTTCTTCTGTCTCACTTCCTATTTTCTGCATTGCCTTTAGGGTGTTCCCATGCTGATTATTGAGTCCTGATACTCATTATTTCCACAAAAATGTGTTTATTCTCCACTATGTAATGTTGGCTGCATCTAAAGCATTTAACGTGTGTAATATTACTTGTATTTCACATTTTACTGTAAGCAACAGGCAAGAGAAAAAAATAATGGCATTTAGTAAGTCACTAGATATCTGCTCTAGGGACCATACACACACACACATATTGTAACCACCAAGTCAGCTAACGATACGTGACTTCCTTCATGAACTATGTGTTGCCAACATCACAGTAGGAATTGGTCCTAATAATGTTACTAGTGATGAGCGAAGCAAGCTTCTGATGTTACATCCAAAGTTGTTTTGTTTAAAACGTTGGATTAATACTATACGATATCTGTCTATGTACAGTATTAAAATGTATAGGCTCCGATGAGCCGAAGTTAGTCATTTGCAAAGTCCCTTTGTTGAATAACTTTGGTAGTTGATTTTTAAAGTGGAAAACCACTATAAAACTTGAAACCGAAATCGGCTTTGGTTCCGAGGTACTAAGCACAATTATAAATGTGTTAAAGAAATTAAAATTTTGTTTACCTTCTTTTCTAAGTTAACTATTAGACAAATCAAACTGTCATTTAACTAGTGCAATTATTTTAATTATTATGCAACTTTAAGACTAGATTATCCACTACATTTGCAATTTATGACAGATTCTACTTGTAAATTGTGAGAAGGGAATGCAAAATACAACACACACAAAAAGAAACCTTAACAATGGTGAACATACACAAGAGTGAATTTGAACAATCTAATAGCCCTCAGGAGAAATTCTTTAAAACCTTCTTTGTAGCGCTATAACAGAGAGTTGAAAGCCCATAATTTTTCTTTAGGTATTCTATTATTGGAGTTAATGGCTGCAACCCCTGCTGCATCTGAAAGCTAATTTGCTTGAAACCTGGCTTAATCATACATTCTATATTTGTAATGGAGGTAACCTCTTTATTGAAATTACAGCTTTGTGATCTGAAATAAGATGGATTTGAACTATACTATAAATTTAAAAACTCCTGGAGTTTCTGCTGTTAATTCTAAAGTGGAAAAATGTGCGTATATGTGTGTTTTATACAGTTACACTACTTCAACTGTTAACATTGAAAGATGAAAATTAGTAACCTCCCTTCCTTTGTGCTTAGTAATATAGAATTATTTTTAATAATTCAATTTTTGAATTCATATGAATGAACACATGTTTTATGGTCTTAGTGAGAAAATATAATAGAAATACATTTAATAAGCCTAAATTTCCGTTTTTTTATTATGCATATACATTTGCTACACAGAAATCCAGCAGAATTCAGGTTGGAAATGGAATGTTTTCTATACAACAAATATTTCTTCCATTGGTATACTCTTCGTAGGAGTTGCAAGTGGAAACTAGAATAGTTAAGATCTGGTTTAAATTGAGCTTTCAGATTTAAATTGAGCCTTGATTATCATAACAGTTTGTGAGAAAGTAAAGTACTTAGACCTTTTACATGTTCCATATTATTGCTTATTTATAACACTAAATTACATTTATCTTTTGATAAAAATATAATACCAGATAGTGGGAATTCAAATAAAGACTTCATTACCACATTTATTTAAGGAACAATCTATATACAGTACAGACCAAAAGTTTGGACAAACCTTCTCATTCAAAGAGTTTTCTTTATTTTCATGATTATATACATAACAAACAAGTGTGAAACAACTAAAAATATGTCATATTCTAGGTTCTTCAAAGTAGCCACCTTTTGCTTTGATTACTGCTTTGCACACTCTTGGCATTCTCTTGATGAGCTTCAAGAGGTAGTCACTTGAAATGGTCTTCCAACAGTCTTGAAGGTGTTCCCAGAGATGCTTAGCACTTGTTGGCCCTTTTGCCTTCACTCTGCGGTCCAGCTCACCCCAAACCATCTCGATTGGGTTCAGGTCCGGTGACTGTGGAGGCCAGGTCATCTGGCGCAGCACCCCATCACTCTCCTTCATAGTCAAATAGCCCTTCCTTCAAAAGTTTTCCCAATTTTTCGGCTGACTGACTCACCTTCATTTCTTAAAGTAATGATGGCCACTCGTTTTTCTTTACTTAGCTGCTTTTTTCTTGCCATAATACAAATTCTAACAGTCTATTCAGTAGGACTATCAGCTGTGTATCCACTTTACTTCTCCTCAACGCAACTGATGGTCCCAAACCCATTTATAAGGCAAGAAATCCCACTTATTAAACCTGACAGGGCACACCTGTGAAGTGAAAACCATTTCAGGGGACTACCTCTTGAAGCTCATCAAGAGAATGCCAAGAGTGTGCAAAGCAGTAATCAAAGCAAGAGGTGGCTACTTTGAAGAACCTAGAATATGACATATTTTCTGTTGTTTCACACTTGTTTGTTATGTATATAATTCCACATGTGTTAATTCATAGTTTTGATGCCTTCAGTGTGAATCTACAATTTTCATAGTCATGAAAATAAAGAAAACTCTTTGAATGAGAAGGTGTGTCCAAACTTTTGGTCTGTACTGTTATATATATATATATATATATTGTGGCAGTCCGTTATTTAGCTCACCTTTCCAGAGGTGAAAAGGTAGGGGGATTAGTCAGATTATTTCGCAGAAGGAGACCTCAGGAGACAGAAGTGCATTTCAACTGGCGTCCTGCCAGCTTTATTTCACAGGTTGCATTAAAACACAAAAACATAAACGGAACACCTAGCCTTGTCCAGGTTCTAACTATACAATGGGTCCCTCTCTAGGACGTGGATGAGCTATCCTCAGTCCACCCAAAATAAGCACGCTGTCTGAACAGCAACCTGTGATACTTGCAGTTTGCAGGCTCTGGACCTTCAGGGTCCCTCAGTGAGATGTGGCTTCTCTCACTCCCAGGAAGTTCTGAGCAAGTGTGTTGACAGCCCAGTTTTCTAGCAACTCCCCAGGTGCAGCTCATCAGGACCCAGGCTTAGGTTTTTTAATCCTTTCCTAAATAACTTTCTTCAGCATATGCTAAGAACCTGGGAGACACATATATACCCTCAATTACTTCACCCTGTGAGACACCACAATATATATATATATATATATATATATATATATATTCAGATCCAAATGAGCAATAGAGAGCACCTAACATGCTATGTTTTTATGGGTTTCTTGGCAACATATATGCATTGTCTTGGGTGTACTCATCATTATAGAGAGCACCTAGTATAGTACATGTGTACTGTGGTCCAGGCAATGTATGGTACCTCTGGTTTTCTGGGAAAGATATTCTAATGACCTTTCCTAAGCCAATCTGACGTCAGCAGATATAAGATTTGCTAATTTTCATATATTTTTCCAGACGAACATTGACTTAAAATACTCCTCATGCATACTCAGTACCCCCCCCCCTCCCCCTTTGCACAGCTCTGTTATTGGATAGTTACCTAAAAAAATGCTGGATATCTGTATTCCTGGTATGTAAAGTTTTCTGTTCCTTTTGGAATTTTTATTTGCCAGAGAAGTATTATGAGGGGACACAAGCATAACAATAACTAAAATGTTGTGTTATGAAAAAACACTGAGTGAAAAGTTTGAGGCTACCACCAGGGTAAAATCTTATGAAAAAATCCTGATTGAAAATGTTGAGACTACAATTAGGATAAATTCTTATTATGGAAAAGCACTGATTGATGGTTTTTAGACTACCACTTGGTGAAAATCTTATTATGAAAAAGCACCGATTGAACAGTTTAAGAAGATTAGCACCAAAAAATTTAGGGAGACAAAAAAAGGAAAATTGATCTATGAAGCACAATAAGATATGTATAAATATACATACTGGTGTTGACCAAAGCAAATCTATTCATTTGGAATTTATCCAGAAAGTTCCAAAATAATTTGGATTCTAACAAACCTAAAAAAAAAAAATCACTAACTACTCACAGGCAAGCCAAGTGAAATCTCTGTGCAAAAACATGTACAATTCAGCATTCTTTCTTTTTTTTTTTTTTCTTTGGTTTTAAATAGAGATGAGCGAACACGAACTGTATAGTTCGGGTTCGTACCGAATTTTGGGGTGTTCGTGACAAGGACCCGAACCCGAAAGTCCGGGTTCGGGTTCGGTGTTCGGCGCTTTCTTGGCGCTTTTTGAAAGGCTGCAAAGCAGCCAATCAACAAGCGTCATACTACTTGCCCCAAGAGGACATCACAGCCATGCCTACTATTGGCATGGCTGTGATTGGCCAGTGCAGCATGTGACCCAGCCTCTATTTAAGCTGGAGTCACGTAGCGCCGCACTTCACTCTGCTCTGATCAGTGTAGGGATAGGATGCAGCTGCTGCTGTTAGGGCCAGATTAGGCAGGGATTTACTTACTGAAGTGATCGATGTACAGCTGTGTATCATACAACCTCTGCAATTCAATTTTTCACTGTTTTAAGGCTGCCCAGAGCGTTTTTCTGTCACTTTTTTGTGGGGTGATCGGCGGCCATTTTGTGTCTTGTGGTGCGCCAGCACAAGCTGCCACCTAGTCCATTTTTAACCATCAATAGTGTGTTTGTTTTTTTTTGCTATATCCTACAGCAGGGGCTTGGCTGTGCTTGCTATTTTATTGAGGGGTAAAATACAATTGCCAAAATAGCAGTACCCTAAATCTGGTGTTTCAGCTGTGGCTAGGCAATTATAATACTGTCTGCTGTCTGGCAAAGCACAGTTTTTGTTCTGGGTTGAATACAATTCCCAACTTGTCGTGCCACTGACTTTCAGAGTTCGTAGGAAGAGGCAGTGGTGAGACCGAGCCAACAGCGTAGCAAAAGAGGGGAGCAGTGGGCAAAAGCAGAACACCCGCCGCCAAGAGAGTCCGTCTGCTACTGGCCACCGCCATCTGGGACCGGGCACCCCAAAGGCAGCTTCAAGGAGTTCCCTGGCGTGGCAGTTCTTTAAACAATGTGCTGACAACAAGACCCGAGTGGTTTGCATGCTGTGCCATCAGAGCCTGAAGCGAGGCATTAACGTTCTGAACCTTAGCACAACCTGCATGACCAGGCACCTGCATGCAAAGCATGAACTGCAGTGGAGTAAACACCTTAAAAACAAGGAACTCACTCAGGCTCCCCCTGCTACCTCTTCTGCTGCTGCCGCCTCGGCCTCTTCCTCCGCCTTTGGAGGAACGTTGGCACCTGCCGCCCAGCAAACAGAGAATGTACCACCAACACCACCACCTCCGTCACCAAGAATCTCAACCATGTCACACGGCAGCGTTCAGCTCTCCATCTCACAAACATTTGAGAGAAAGCGTAAATTCCCACCTAGCCACCCTCCCCTGAATGGCCAGCATTTCTAAACTACTGGCCTATGAAATGCTGTCATTCAGGCTGGTGGACACAGACAGCTTCAAACAGCTCATGTCGCTTGCTGTCCCACAGTATGTTGTTCCCAGCCGCCACTACTTCTTCAAGAGAGCCGTGCCTTCCCTGCACAACCAAGTATCCAATAAAATCAAGTGTGCACTGCGCAACGCCATCTGTGGCAAGGTCCACCTAACCACAGATACGTGGACCAGTAAGCACGGCCAGGGACGCTATATCTCCCTAACTGCACACTGGGTAAATGTAGTGGCGGCTGGGCCCCAGGCGGAAAGATGTTTGGCGCACGTCCTTCCGCCCCCAAGGATCGCAGGGCAACATTCTTTGCCTCCTGTCTCCTCCTCCTCCTACTCAGCTTCCTCCTCCTCTTCTTCCACCTGCTCATCCAGTCAGCCACACACCTTCACCACCAACTTCAGCACAGCCCGGGGTAAACGTCAGCAGGCCATTCTGAAACTCATATGTTTGGGGGACAGGCCCCACACCGCACAGGAGTTGTGGCGGGGTATAGAACAACAGAACTACGAGTGGTTGCTGCCGGTGAGCCTCAAGCCCGGCCTGGTGGTGTGCGATAATGGGCGAAATCTCGTTGCAGCTCTGGGACTAGCCGGTTTGACGCACATCCCTTGCCTGGCGCATGTGCTGAATTTGGTGGTGCAGAAGTTCATTCACAACTACCCCGAAATGTCAGAGCTGCTGCATAAAGTGCGGGCCGTCCGGCGTTCACATCCTGCCGCTGCTCGCCTGTCTGCGCTACAGCGTAACTTCGGCCTTCCCGCTCACCGCCTCATATGCGACGTGCCCACCAGGTGGAACTCCACCTTGCACATGCTGGACAGACTGTGCGAGCAGCTGCAGGCCATAGTGGAGTTTCAGCTGCAGCACGCACGAGTCAGTCGCACTGCGGAACAGCACCACTTCACCACCAATGACTGGGCCTCCATGCGAGACCTGTGTGCCCTGTTGCGCTGTTTCGAGTACTCCACCAACATGGCCAGTGGCGATGACGCCGTTATCAGCGTTACAATACCACTTCTATGTCTCCTTGAGAAAACACTTAGGGCGATGATGGAAGAGGAGGTGGCCCAGGAGGAGGAGGAGGAGGAAGAGGGGTCATTTTTAGCACTTTCAGGCCAGTCTCTTGGAAGTGACTCAGAGGGAGGTTTTTTGCAACAGCAGAGGCCAGGTACAAATGTGGCCAGACAGGGCCCACTACTGGAGGACGAGGAGGACGAGGATGAGGAGGAGGTGGAGGAGGATGAGGATGAAGCATGTTCACAGCGGGGTGGCATCCAACGCAGCTCGGGCCCATCACTGGTGCGTGGCTGGGGGGAAACGCAGGACGATGACGATACGCCTCCCACAGAGGACAGCTTGTCCTTACCTCTGGGCAGCCTGGCACACATGAGCGACTACATGCTGCAGTGCCTGCTCAACGACAGCAGAGTTGCCCACATTTTAACGTGTGCAGACTACTGGGTTGCCACCCTGCTGGATCCCCGGTACAAAGACAATGTGCCCACCTTACTTCCTGCACTAGAGCGTGATAGGAAGATGCGCGAGTACAAGCGCACATTGGTAGACGCGCTACTGAGAGCATTCCCAAATGTCACAGGGGAACAAGTGGAAGCCCAAGGCAAAGGCAGAGGAGGAGCAAGAGGTCACCAACGCAGCTGTGTCACGGCCAGCTCCTCTGAGGGCAGGGTTAGCATGGCAGAGATGTGGAAAAGTTTTGTCACCACGCCACAGCTAACTGCACCACCACCTGATACGGAACGTGTTAGCAGGAGGCAACATTTCACTAACATGGTGGAACAGTACGTGTGCACACCCCTCCACGTACTGACTGATGGTTCGGCCCCATTCAACTTCTGGATCTCCAAATTGTCCACGTGGCCAGAGCTAGCCTTTTATGGCTTGGAGGTGCTGGCCGGCCCGGCGGCCAGCGTTTTGTCTGAACGTGTATTCAGCACGGCAGGGGGCGTCATTACAGACAAACGCAGACGCCTGTCTACAGCCAATGTGGACAAGCTGACGTTCATAAAAATGAACCAAGCATGGATCCCACAGGACCTGTCCATACCTTGTGCAGATTAGACATTTATAACTACCTCCCCTTAACCATATATTATTGTACTCCAGGGCACTTCCTCATTCAATCCTTTTTTTATTTTCATTTTACCATCATATTGCGGGGCAACCCAAAGTTGCGGGGCAACCCACCTCTGTCTGGGTGCCGGGGCCTAAAAATATCTGACAGTGGCCTGTTCCAGTGTTGGGTGACATGAAGCATGATTCTCTGCTATGACATGAAGCCTGATTCTCAGCTATGGGACCTCTCTCCTCTGTCTGGGTGCCGGGGCCAAAAAATATCTGACAATGGCCTGTTCCAGTGTTGGGTGACATGAAGCCTGATTCTCTGCTATGACTTGAAGCCTGATTCTCTGCTATGCCATGAAGCCTGATTCTCTGCTATGGGACCTCTCTCCTCTGTCTGGGTGCCGAGGCCTAAATATCTGACAATGGCCTGTTCCAGTGGTGGGTGACGTGAAGCTTGATTCTCTGCTATGACATGAAGCCTGATTCTCTGCTATGACTTGAAGCCTGATTCTCTGCTATGACATGAAGCCTGATTCTCTGCTATGCCATGAAGCCTGATTCACTGCTATGGGACCTCTCTCCTCTGTCTGGGTGCCGGGGCCTAAAAATATCTGACAGTGGCCTGTTCCAGTGGTGGGTGACGTGAAGCCTGATTCTCTGCTATGCCATGAAGCCTGTTTCTCTGCTATGGGACCTCTCTCCTCTGTC
This sequence comes from Bufo bufo, assembly GCF_905171765.1. Classification (NCBI taxonomy): domain Eukaryota; kingdom Metazoa; phylum Chordata; class Amphibia; order Anura; family Bufonidae; genus Bufo; species Bufo bufo. The sequence continues at coordinate 339,797,651 of NC_053393.1, read as the reverse complement.
TGCGTGCCGGGGCCTAAATATCTGACTATGGCCTGTTCCAGTGGTGGGTGACGTGAAGCCTGATTCTCTGCTATGACATGAAGCTTGATTCTCTGCTATGACTTGAAGCCTGATTCTCTGCTATGACATGAAGCCTGATTCTCTGCTATGGGACCTCTCTCCTCTGTCTGGTTGCCGGGGCCTATAAATATCTGACAGTGGCCTGTTCCAGTGGTGGGTGACGTGAAGCCTGATTCTCTGCTATGCCATGAAGCCTGATTCTCTGCTATGGGACCTCTCTCCTCTGTCTGCGTGCCGGGGCCTAAATATCTGACTATGGCCTGTTCCAGTGGTGGGTGACGTGAAACCTTATTCTCTGCTATGACATGAAGCTTGATTCTCTGCTATGACTTGAAGCCTGATTCTCTGCTATGACATGAAGCCTGATTCTCTGCTATGGGACCTCTCTCCTCTGTCTGCGTGCCAAGGCCTAAATATCTGACTATGGCCTGTTCCAGTGGTGGGTGACGTGAAGCCTGATTCTCTGCTATGACATGAAGCTTGATTCTCTGCTATGACTTGAAGCCTGATTCTCTGCTATGACATGAAGCCTGATTCTCTGCTATGGGACCTCTCTCCTCTGTCTGGTTGCCGGGGCCTATAAATATCTGACAGTGGCCTGTTCCAGTGGTGGGTGACGTGAAGCCTGATTCTCTGCTATGCCATGAAGCCTGATTCTCTGCTATGGGACCTCTCTCCTCTGTCTGGGTGCCGGGGCCTAAATATCTGACAATGGCCTGTTCCAGTGGTGGGTGACGTGAAGCCTGATTCTCTGCTATGACATGAAGGCTGATTCTCTGCTATGACTTGAAGCCTGATTCTCTGCTATGACTTGAAGCCTGATTCTCTGCTATGACATGAAGTCTGATTCTCTGCTATGGGACCTCTCTCCTCTGTCTGGGTGCCGAGGCCTAAATATCTATCAATGGCCTGTTCCAGTGGTGTGTGACGTGAAGCCTGATTCTCTGTTATGACATGAAGCCTGATTCTCTGCCATGAGACCTCTCTCCAATTGATATTTGTTAATTTTAATTTATTTTATTTTTATTTTAATTCATTTCCCTATCCACATTTGTTTGCAGGGGATTTACCTACATTTTGCTGCCTTTTGCAGCCCTCTAGCCCTTTCCTGGGCTATTTTACAGCCTTTTTAGTGCCGAAAAGTTTGGGTCCCCATTGATTTCAATGGGGTTCGGGTTCGGTGCGAAGTTCGGGTCGAGTTCGGAACCCGAACATTTCCGGGAAGTTCGGCCGAACTTCTCGAACCCGAACATCCAGGTGTTCGCTCAACTCTAGTTTTAAACAATTTGTATTGAGCAAATCAATAATATACAATATTAGAGTGGTGGGGGGAAGACAAGCCTCCATCACTCTTACATAGGTCATAAACATAGTATATATACTACAGGTCTATCAATGTATTGTGAGTATTACAGTTTCATCAATAAGGCAAGTCACTGAGAGGACATCCAATGGATAAGACAAAAAGTAGTAACCAATTATTGCTTCAAGTAGTGTACTGTGTATCACGATTCATCACATCCGAGACGGGTTAGGAGTGAGGAGGGTAACGCACTTTTGTGAATTATTTAGGAATACGAAGACGGTGGGAATGGAGGGATAAATCAAGTGTGACTGGCTCGCAGGAATAAGCTACCTGAAGGAACATTAACTGCAGAATATCTTCTAATAACCTCTAAAGGAAATCCATCTTTCCCAGACTTTCAAAAATTTGTGGTGAGATCTCAGTTCCCAAGAGGATAGCAGCTAGCTCCTCTAGCCTATAGATTTGGTCAATCTTCTGGAACCACTGTTCTATAGAGGGTATATCAGTGGATAACCACAGTAAAGGGATCAACAGTATAGCAGCATTTATCAGATGCTTAAAGAGTGTCAAATTAGACGGAGGAGGATCTCGTGGGAAAAGATTCAGGAGAGCCACTTCAGGTGTTGGATTAATATCAGATCTACATATGTCATTACTTGTTTGAAAAATCTTGTCCCACCATTTTGACAATGTTGGACACGTCCACCATATGTTGAAGAAAGTGCCTCTCTGCTTTAAGCATCTCCAACATGTGTCTGAAGCTGAAGCTGAATACAAACATGTTTTGTCAGGGGTTTTATACCACCTTGTGATAATTTTATAATTATTCTCCTGGATCTTGACACATCTCGAGGCCTTATGTGAGGAGTTAAAAATAGTAATGGTATCAACCGGGGATAAACATTTACCTAAATCTTTTTCCCACAATCTAATAAAAGCTGTTGTTAGGGCGAATGGAGGAGTCCTCAATCTTTTATACCACTGTGAGATCAATTTATGGGGTGAGGGATCATGAGCGACAATGTGTTCAAACCAAGTTATGGGGCGTAAGAGTGTGTAGAAGGGCATTTTGAGACATGTAGGCCCACAAAGCTGGAGCCAGATATTTTCAAAAGATCACCCATATCTTTCATGGAGAGTAATTGGCCATTGCTGTAAAGGTCCGACAATCTTAGAGTAGACCTACAAACAGGATTCCAAAAAAGTTGGGACACTATACAAATCGTGAATAAAAACTGAATGCAATGATGTGGAGGTGCCAACTTCTAATATTTTATTCAGAATAGAACATAAATCACGGAACAAAAGTTTAAACTGAGAAAATGTACCATTTTAAGGGAAAAATATGTTGAATCAGAATTTCATGGTGTCAACAAATCCCCAAAAAGTTGGGACAAGGCCATTTTCACAACTGTGTGGCATCTCCCCTTCTTCTTACAACACTCAACAGACGTCTGGGAACTGAGGAGACCAGTTTCTCAAGTTTAGAAATAGGAATGCTCTCCCATTCTTGTCTAATACAGGCCTCTAACTGTTCAATCGTCTTGGGCCTTCTTTGTTGCACCTTCCTCTTTAAGATGCGCCAAATGTTCTCTATAGGTGAAAGATCTGGACTGCAGACTGGCCATTTCAGTACCCGATCCTTCTCCTACGCAGCCATGATGTTGTGATTGATGCAGAATGTGGTCTGGCATTATCTTGTTGAAAAATGCAGGGTCTCCCCTGAAAGAGATGACGTCTGGATGGGAGCATATGTTGTTCTAGAACCTGAATATATTTTTCTGCATTGATAGTGCCTTTCCAGACATGCAAGCTGCCCATGTCACACGCACTCATGCAACCCCATACCATCAGAGATGCAGGCTTCTGAACTGAGCGTTGATAACAACTTGGGTTGTCCTTGTCCTCTTTGGTCCGGATGACATGGCGTCCCAGATTTCCAAAAAGAACTTCGAATCGTGACTCGTCTGACCACAGAACAGTCTTCCATTTTGCCACACTCCATTTTAAATGATCCCTGGCCCAGTGAAAACACCTGAGCTTGTGGATCTTGCTTAGAAATTGCTTCTTCTTTGCACTGTAGAGTTTCAGCTGGCAACGGCGGATGGCACGGTGGATTGTGTTCACTGACAATGGTTTCTGGAAGTATTCATGGTTTTACGGCCTTGACCCTTACGCACAGAGATTGTTCCAGATTCTCTGAATCTTCGGAGGATGTTATGCACAGTTGATGATGATAGATGCAAAGTCTTTGCAATTTTTCGCTGGGTAACACCTTTCTGATATTGCTCCACTATCTTTCTGCGCAACATTGTGGGAATTGGTGATCCTCTACCCATCTTGGCTTCTGAGAGACACTGCCACTCTGAGAAGCTCTTTTTATACCCAATCATGTTGCCAATTGACCTAATTAGTGTTAATTGGTCTTCCAGCTCTTCGTTATGCTCAAATTTACTTTTTCCAGCCTCTTATTGCTACTTGTCCCAACTTTTTGGGGATTTGTTGACACCGTGAAAATTGGAATCAACGTATTTTTCCTTTAAAATGATACATTTACTCGGATTAAACGTTTGATCTGTCATCTACGTTCTATTACAAATAAAATATTGACATTTGCCATCTCCACATCATTGCATTCAGTTTTTATTCACAATTTGTTTAGTGTCCCAACTTTTTTGGAATCTGGTTTGTATTACTGTATTGCACTGCTCCTGAGGAAGGGGTTTTGGAAAGACCCCGAAACGCGTTGAGACCTACTCTTTTTGCCTGTATTCTGAATAAAGGAAGTTTCAAGAAGACCCGAGTGTGGACCTGCTGTTTCAGCCTGTGACTCTACGTGCGATCCAGGCGAGGGAGGAAAATCCCATGGGTGTCTTGAGCTTTATCCCATTGGATTCCTCCCTGGTGAAGTAAGTTCCGCTGCTCGAGGTGTTAATTGAATTCTGCACTACGTTTATCTATTTATATACCCTCCCAGTGATTTTTTGCTGATTCTAATAGAGGTGTTTGACTTTTAGCTGATAGTAATAGGGGTGTGTGGCGCCGGACACCTTCTTGGTGGTTATGGTTATTTTTTCTTTGTTTTTAAAATAATTGTTCTATTAGCTGTGACAGTACCTATACTTCACACTGATAACCAATACTGGCAGCCTGCTCCTCTCCCTCCTAATTATTCTTCCTTCCCTCAAACCTCGGTCCGACCTCTGGCGCCCTTCTGTGCCCTTCACTCACGATCCCCTTGGAGGTGAATACCATAAGGGGTAATCTGTCTGATTGACACACTCTCCTTTATTCTCTCCCATTTGTACTACATATAAATCCCCCCATTAAATCACTGATGCCCAAACAGCTACATCTAGTCTTGTAACTAACATGTTACTAATTGTATCTAAAGCTTGACGCATTAATTGGCTGAAAACTAATAAGCCTTTTATCAAGAGACAAGGATAGATACAAACAAACACACATAGATTGAAGTAGTTACATGCCACTGATAGCGTGCGTGCAGCCTGTAGCCCCGGCACTAGAATTGCCGTAGCGCAGCCGCCGTCTGCTGATCGCTAAATCTAACTAGTCGCACCCCCTGGGCTAAGCTAACGGGACGGGATACAAAGATCACGAGGGAGTGTCAGAGGGTAAATAAGATAGAATTAGAAGTGACTATAGGTAACAATCTTAATCCGACACAACCAGGCAGTCCCATTGTAGGACACAAAAGCGCCCTATAAGAACCATACAAGTATCAAGTGGAAATGCCAATGGACACTCTCATGATAGTCCATATTCCACAGGGGGGATACTGTATTATGAATCTTGCACAGATCTTAGTGAAACAAACATTTAGATGTTAGGTGAGAGCTTTCTTTAAGAGCCTAGGTGTGAGCTCATTCGAAGTGCAAAGTAGATTGACTAAGTAGCAGCATGGACTTTAGTAAAACTTACTTAATCTAAAGGTCCCTTTACATGGGACAATTCAGCAGGTGGTTGTTGGGAAGGAAGTGTTCCTTCCTGCCAGACGCCTGCTCGCCAGTGCAGATACTGTTGCATTTACATGCAGCAATCTCCTCCACAGCATGAGGAGTGATCGTTAATGCCATCGCTCTTCTCCATGCATAATCATTGTTTGCCAGCAGCTGAGTGCTGTTTAGAAGGCACAATATGTTGCCAGCAAACATTTCACTTGTTGATCAGGTAATTGGCAGCACCCTTACACCACCAGATAATTGATAGCGAGCTTTCCTTTGAACGCTTCTTAGAGATTATCTGGCCGAGAATGGGCCTGTGTAAACCATGTTTAAGAAAGTTATTTGCTGAAAAGTTATCTCCTAAACTGACTTTTATCGAGTTGTGCTTACAGTGAGGTCATTGAGAGCAGAGAGTTGATTGGTAGCTTTGATCCCTAATTCCAGTGAAGGTGAGAGAAGGATGATCTGTCTAGTACAGTATGAGGGTCCTTCTGTATATGGATGCTTCAGTACCAGGTAATTCCATGGTAATCACAGAGTAGAGATGCCATCTAGTTGTTCTGATTAGATGTGTGGAAGTCATCACTGAGTGGATGTGTGGAAGTCATCACTGAGATATTAAATCCTACTATAGTTTTGCATCAATTATGCAGATATCTAGGAAATTTGTGGTTTATGTGGAGAATGGTGGAGCAGAGAAGTCAGTGACTGCCATTTCAGTACCCTTCCCACCATTATTTTTGTTAAAATGGACAGAGTACAATAAAATTTGTGTTAGGTCTGGCACACAACCCTGATCAATAGATTTTTTTGATTTTTTTTTTATTGTTTTGAGGAAAAAAATCCAACACTGTGGAGAAAAATTACCACTTCTGAGATACCCACAAAAAGCCCAACAAGTAACAATCACATAATTTCTGCCACCCGATCTGGTCTTGGGGCTGACAAAGTTTTTGGGGCTGCACCAACAGAGACCACTACTATAAGTTAACTGTGATGCAGACTAATAAGTGAGAGTAGGTACACTAGTTTGTGCTAAAAATAAATTTTGTAATACAATTTCAACAATTATTATTAATATTTTTTTAAATCGGCATTTGGACACTGCGGACAAAATATGCCCTGACGGTGATGCTGGTAAATACACTTATTTGTATACTTATTAACTAGAAAATTTACTACATTCTTTTGTGGAAAACACATACAATTGGAAAATCCCTGTGACCAAAATATATGCTGCTACTAACATACTAAAATATGTTTAATTTCTTTCTCTTAAGTAATTCAATCTACCTAACTAAATACACTGCTCAAAAAAATAAAGGGAACACAAAAATAACACATCCTAGATCTGAATTAATTAAATATTCTTCTGAAATACTTTGTTCTTTACATAGTTGAATGTGCTGACAACAAAACAACACAAAAAAAAAATATGGAAATCAAATTTTTTAACCCATGGAGGTCTGGATTTGGAGTCACCCTCAAAATTAAAGTGGAAAAACACACTACAGGCTGATCCAACTTTGATGTAATGTCCTTAAAACAAGTCAAAATGAGGCTCAGTAGTGTGTGTGGCCTCCACGTGCCTGTATGACCTCCCTACAACGCCTGTGCATGCTCCTGATGAGGTGGCGGACGGTCTCCTGAGGGATCTCCTCCCAGACCTGGACTAAAGCATCTGCCAACTCCTGGACAGTCTGGGGTGCAACGTGACGTTGGTGGATAGAGCGAGACATGATGTCCCAGATGTGCTCAATTGGATTCAGGTCTGGGGAATGGGCGGGCCAGTCCATAGCATCAATACCTTCGTCTTGCAGGAACTGCTGACACACTCCAGCCACATGAGGTCTAGCATTGTCTTGCATTAGTAGGAACCCAGGGCAAACCGCACCAGCATATGGTCTCACAAGAGGTCTGAGGATCTCATCTCGGTACCTAATGGCAGTCAGGCTACCTCTGGGGAGCACATGGAGGGCTGTGCGGCCCTCCAAAGAAATGCCACCCCACACCATTAATGACCCAATGCCAAACCGGTCATGCTGGAGGATGTTGCAGGCAGCAGAACGTTCTCCATGGCATCTCCAGACTCTGTCACGTCTGTCACATGTGCTCAGTGTGAACCTGCTTTCATCTGTGAAGAGCACAGGGCACCAGTGGCGAATTTGCCAATATTGGTGTTCTCTGGCAAATGCCAAACGTCCTGCACGGTGTTGGGCTGTAAGCACAACCCCCACCTGTGGACGTCGGGCCCTCATATCACCCTCATGGAGTCTGTTTCTGACCGTTTCAGCAGACAAATGCACATTTGTGGCCTGCTGGAGGTCATTTTGCAGGGCTCTGGCAGTGATCCTCCTGTTCCTCCTTGCACAAAGGCAGAGGTAGCGGTCCTGCTGCTGGGTTGTTGCCCTCCTATGGCCTCCTCCACGTCTCCTGATGTACTGGCCTTTCTCCTGGTAGCGCCTCCATGCTCTGGACACTACGCTAACAGACACAGCAAACCTTCTTGCCACAGCTCGCATTGATGTGCCATCCTGGATAAGCTGCACTACCTGAGCCACTTGTGTGGGTTGTAGACTCCGTCTCATGCTACCACTAGAGTGAAGGCACCGCCAGCATTCAAAAGTGACCAAAACATCAGCCAGGAAGCATAGGAACTGAGAAGTGGTCTGTGATCACCACCTGCAGAACCACTCCTTTATTGGGGGTGTCTTGCTAATTGCCTATAATTTCCACCTGTTGTCTATCCCATTTGCACAACAGCATGTGAAATTGATTGTCACTCAGTGTTGCTTCCTAAGTGGACAGTTTGATTTCACAGAAGTGTGATTGACATGGAGTTACATTGTGTTGTTTAAGTGTTCCCTTTATTTTTTTGAGCAGTGTATATTCCCAATACCTAGCATTATCTGTGTAAAATGGAAATTACTATTGCTGTTGTGAATAAACCCTTTGTCACAGTGTAGTTCACTGTGACACGGGTTGCCGTGTTGCTCGCTTTAGTAGCTATCGGGCGTACTGGCTGTGGTGGATTCCATGTAGACAGGTTGCTATAACATATGTGTAATTGCGGCAGCCTGTGTGTGTACTACTCCTAGTGTATGCTTGCTCCCCTCCCTGCTGTCTCGGTTTTGGTAGCATCACAGCGTGGTCACTGTAACACGGGTTGCTTGTGCTCTGGCGTACGGGCTCTGGTGGTCTCCATGTATGCTGGTTGCCAGGGGAAACATCCATTACTGCAGCCTATGCTTTCACTTATGTGGTCCTGCAGGCTTCCCTCCTTGTTTGGTTCTGGGTGTGGTCACTAGGTGCTCTTTATATACCTGAGTGCCTGGGACTCGGGGCATTGTTTCCCCAGCCTTGCTGGAGCAGGATCTATGCATCTTACCTGGGTGATTCCATCTACCCTGTTTGTGTGGCCACCTACTATGTCACAGAGGTCACCTAGTCTTCCTGCCTTGCCTGGTTACATGTTTTGTTAGTCTGGTTCTGTGTTTGGTCTGTGACTGCCATGCGTCCTCTTGCTTGGAGGTCAGGCATTTTCAAGTCTGTGCCATGTCTTGTCCGTGGTTTCGTGTATGCTCTGTGACTGCCATGTATCATCCTGCATGGGGCCCAGAAATTTCCCTGTCTGTGCAGCTCTGTCTGCTCACCCATGGACTAACTCTGCATGGGGAACAGGCATCTGTTAGTCCTGTCTTGTATGTCCGTGCCTTTTTCGCTGCTCTGTCTCTTCGCCCATGGGCTAACTACTAGTGTTGAGCACGAATATTCGAATATCTAATTTTTATCACAAATATTGCCACTTCAAGAATTCGTGAATATTTAGAATATAGTGCTATATATTTGTTATATCGAATATTCAGCATTTTTATCCATCTGAACCCGATTCCTCTCTGCTTCTTGCTTGTGGGCCAATGAGAAGGAAGCAATTTCAAGTTCACAACAATATTTAGTGCACCAATCAGTAATCTGTAGTCAGAACTGCTAAAATTTGAAGTTGCACGTAAATAAAAAATATTCTAATCACTGCCGATTAGCGCAATCGCAAATATATTGGAGCATATGACTATCTGCATTTAAAGCTATACTAATGTTCTGCCATGCCAACCATTTTCTCCAGTTTCAGGAAACTTATACCAGCTTGAAAAATGTAGCCAAAGCAACCCATGCCTGAATTTTGCGTTACAAATTTGCATTACACGATTTTTACATTGACGATTTTTCGCATTCAATAAAATAATCTCAAATTCTCGAAATTCGCGAATATATGATGAATATTCGACAAAATATTTGTGAAATATTGCAAATTCGAATATAGCCCCTGCCGCTCAACACTACTAACTACGCATGGGTAACATGCATCTGCTTGTCCTGTCTTATTGATCTTGTGCAGTTGTTCGAGTTCCAGTAGCTTGCTCGGGTTCCAGTCCTGTTTGTGTTGACTGCTGGTCCTTTCCAGCAGTCTCTGCAGGTAAGTGGTCAAGTGCACCGGGACCATCCTGGAGGTGCAACCAGTGAGCCTTGGCTAAGTTCATCCCTACCATCTGGGGCTCTGTGAAGAATGGGGCTCACTGTGTCTCTGCCCTCTGGGTTTGGCCCCAAGTAAAACCAATGCACTTGGTGGTATTTCTTGCCATTGAACCCTTACCTGCTGATACTGTTTCCTGCTTATTGTCATGTCTTGTCTCTGCTTGCCCTGTGTGCTTGTGTGTTTGCTTAGATATGTTCTAACAGTGGTTGTTGCCTCCGTTAGAACATGACACCCTTACCATTATGTTCTTGTTTATATACTGTGAAAGCATAGTACAATTGCTACATAATGACATATTTTAGTACAGTAACAATAACTAAATTTCTATAGTGGTAAATACAGTACTAGTCCCATTTTTTTGGTCGTAGATAAAGAAAATGCATATGGGGTCATTTATCAAACTGGTGTAAAGTAGAACTGGCATAGTTGCCCATTGCAACTTTAATTTTTCACAGCTCCTTTGGAAAATGAAAGGTGGAATCTGATTGGTTGCTATGGGTAAATAAACCAGTTCTACTTTACACCAGTTTGATAAATGACCCCAATAATTTAAAGGAGAACTTAAGTATAAACTGCACAGAAGAACACACATCATTGTTTTACATTTAAGTAAATATAAATGTCTATAAACATATATGTAGATATCCACAAACTAAATAACGAGAATCATTTCCCATTTCCCTCTGTGGGGAAGATTTATTACGGTTTGTTAAGTCAGTGAAAGTTATGTACATTTAGCTGGACTAATATTGGCTGTTGCTGTCCCTGATTTAACACTGATAAACTAACCTAATATGCAAAAATCGAATAGCTCTCTGTTCTAAACAATGATCCATAGCAGTTATCCAACATGACTTGAATAATACAGAGAACTGTTTAAATGGAATCAATCATATTTAATTACAAATATTGACTCACATCTATAAAACTGAGCCAAACACTGGAAATTAAAACCATAGCCATTGGCAATTAGGAAAAGATGAACTTTGTTAATCTATTTCTTTAGATAGTGTACAATTCCAATTGTGCCTTTTGACATAGTGTCACTAGTGCCTGATTACAAATGCAGTGCTTCTAATTTTACTCTTCAATAACATAATAAAACAATTACATTTGCCAATTCAGAAACATCTTAATGTGTCTCATTGACTAAACATACAATTTAATTAGCATTTTGACAGAGATATGTTGACTAATGGAAGACAGTGTCAATAATCTTTATAAGCAAAAATAAATGAACCAAACACATATGAATGAACAAATATGTACAGTATACTTGGGTGAAATTACTAAAACTAGAGTTTCATGTGCAAAGTGCATTGGAGGAGTGTTGGGCGCGAATATTTGAATCGCAAATTTTAATAGCGAATATTGCCACTTCGAGAATTTCCGACTATTTAGAATATAGTGCTATATATTCGTATTCGCGAATAGTGTTGAGTATTCTAATCACAAATTTATCTCAAATTTACCGCAAATATATTACATTCCGCAATCAAGTAAACAATGACTGGAGATCACAAATTTGAAAATTTATGGCGAATATTCGGCCCAAAATTAGCAAATATTGTGAACTCGAATATTGCCTATGCCGCTCATCACTACATTGGAGAACACAAAGGTATTAAAAGCTTCAGGCCCCTTAATACATTTGCAAAATCTTTGCCCATCTGTGGACCATGGATTAAAGTTGTATGATTTTCAGATGTGTGATGTGTATTCAGATGATATTTAAACTGTGATCTGTATAAGTAACCTTATGTCATGAGCAAGGATGTTTGGATTTATCCTAAATGAGTAGGAAAGAAGTTACCCTGTATATAATGGTTTTAATCGTATTGGGATAAAAATTATGTTTATTTATCTGAGAGTGCCAATGTGTCTCCAAATTGCAAAACTATAACTTATGTTGGTTGCTGGCATCGATTTAATTAATCTGCTGGGCTGGTTGCCTCTCAGCCCTGCCAAGATCAGTTCAATTTTTAAAACAATAAAAAACAAACAAAAAAAAAAACCCACTCATTTCTGTATGTTTATGTAGTTTATTGAAGGTAAATTTCAGTTAGGATGGTAGTTCAGTATCTAAAAAACATAAATGAGAATGGTTGGTTTGGATAATGATTTTCTGTTAAAAGAGTTCCCAGATTAAAAGCAGAATTTATAGCTGTCATTCAGCAACTATTGCTTCTGCAGTAAAAGTGCCCGCATTACACATTTCTTATAGGAAATTAGCAGCCAATGGGACGTCTGTGTAAAGCATGAGTGTGCTGGGTCTTCCAGAATAGGAAGGTCATTTTTTTATATGGTTGTTCTCTGCTCTGGATAACTGCCATGAGTGGGAGATAGTAGCTGCACCATGACAACCGTACTGGTCATTCTGATCATGAAGATCACTCCTACTGTGCCTACACCTTCAAGTGCAGGAATGTGGCCTCAGCCTGCAGATGCGATGCGATTTTCACGCATGGTTGCTAAGAAGACGAGGACCCGGGTCCCCATTTACTTTATTATTTTCCATTATAACATCTTTAATTCAGAATGCAAAGTGAAATGTCACTTGAGGGTTAAAAAAATAATATATATTATAGTGCTATATATTTGTTTTTTGGAATATTCGTCAATGACGTATATTGTAAACAAACTAATATATAGCACTATATTCGATATAGTGCTATATATTCGTTTTTTACAATATTTGTCATTTTTTTCATGATTCCTCCCTGCTTAAGTTGCTTGACTATATTCTATAGTGCTATATATTCCTTTTTGACCCACACCTGTATTGATCGCTTAATATTTGCATATTACGCAATCATTACATTGCCGATTTTTCGAGTAAAAAAAAATTGTTGAATATTTAAAAAAACGAAACATATAACACTATATTCGATATAGTGCTATATATTTGTTTTTTAGAATATTCGTCTTTTTTTAATCTGAAGTCATGATTCCTTCCTGCTTAAGTAACTTAAGCAACTTAAGCAGGGAGTAATCATAACTTCAGATGGAAAAAAAATGAAGAATATTCAAAAAAACAAATATATAGCACTATATTCTATAGTGCTATATATTCCCTTTTGACCCACGCCTGTATTGATCGCGTAATATTCGCATATTACGCGATCATTACATTGCCGATATTTAGAGTAAAAATTTTGAATATACCAAATATTCGAATTCGCAAATATTCACAGAATATTAAAAAAATTTTTTGCGAAATATCGCGAATTAGAATATGACCCCTGCCGCTCATCACTAATGATGACGATGACACTGGCTATGATAACCAATAATTTCAGTGGGGGTAGGGCCAGAAAGAAGCGGCTTGCTTGCTTAGGTACTGACAGGCATATCATTCACATGAAGCAATCTGATGATTATTAAATAGCTATGTTTTTAGGGGAATATTTTCCTCTTGCCGAAGGGGAGACCAAATTGCTTTCTTGCCAGGATATACTGTGTACACAGCTTTCAGTGAGCAGACGCCTGTCCCTGCATTTCTGAACAGGAGGCCACTCTATACCCCCTGCCAAGTCACCCACCTCTCACCATCTCTGCTACCACAAGCAGCTGCATCCAGTTCAGTATCATAAGCATGATGGTGCAGTTTTTCCATGTGCTGCACAAGGCTGAAACAAATCAGCAAATGGACACATACTACCTGAACAACCTGGACTGCGGCCTTTCCTAAGTTTGCCCTCTCAGTATAGGCTTGTTTAGCTTGAAGTGTGCACACATTTGTGCACTACAATGGTAAATGCAATTAGCAATATATAGCTAAACCCTCACACTGATATTAAAAATGAGACATTCGCCAATATATTCTTATATCAAGAACATACAGGAGCCCACGCACCTCGTTATATAATCAATCACATGCGCACATTTGGCTATCCTGTGTAGGATGTCTTTGTGGTATATGTGATCTGTTGCAGGCATCCTCCATTGTATGCATTTTTGCTGGGGATTGCTGTTAGCAACGGATCACATGTGCAGGATTGGCTCCCCCAGCTAGAAATGTGCAAAAGCATTTGGGGTTTTGAGCATTTTTCTGACTCTTAAGATCACTTTGCTTTGTTATTTTGTTTGTATATGTGTACCTGGATGTGTGGCAACTCCAGGTTGAGTATTATTTAGGTGCACCTGTTTAGCCTGCGTCACATGACTCAGTGATAAGTGGGACTCACAGCCATTTCCCTCCTCCCATTGTATGTGTGGCTTCACGCTGGAGGTAACCTGGGACCCATATCTTCCTCCCTCCTCCCATTGTATGTGTGATTTCACACTGGAGGTAACTGGGAGCTGTTTGCTGTGTGTCGGACCTTATGCTCCTGTAATTGCCGATACGGCCCCTGTAATTGCCCATACGGCACAGGAAGGTTAGCGTTAGGTCACGTGCCACTATGAGAGACCTTGACGAGGTGTGCAGGCTTCAGTATGTTCTTGATATAAGAATATACTGGCGAAAGTCTTATTTTTTATATCAGAGTGAGGGTTTAGCTATATATTGTCAATTGCATTTACCATTGTAGTGCACCAATTTTTGCAATGTTCTGTTTTATATAATCAATCACATCCTCACATTTAGCTATCCTGTGTAGGGTGTCTTTGTGGTGCATGTGATCTGTTGCAGGCATCCTCCATTGTATGCATTTTTGCTGGGGATTGCTGTTAGCAACGGATCACATGTGCAGGATTGGCTCCCCCAGCTAGAAATACACATTTCAGCATTTGGGGTTTTGAGAATTTTCTGCCTCTTAAGACCACTTTGCCTTGTCATTTTGTTAGCTTCCAGTGTGATCTCAAAGAGGGTTTTAAGCACGGTAGGTGGCGTCATCACAACCAAATTACCAAAGATGTCTTCTGCCAGAGTAAAAAAAACATCACTTTTGTAAAAAACAAACAAAAAAAACCCACATGGATCAGTGAGGATTTTAGAGGCAAGTAGATATTTTATTTTATGTGATCTGAGGCATGGGGTCTTATTAAAAGGCTGAGGGCTGACCTATGGCATGAGGGCTGATTACATGAGGCTGGGGGCTGATTGAATGAGGCTGGGGCTGATTAAATGAGGTTAGGGGCTGATATGAGGTATGGGAGTCTCATCTCAGGTCTACATGGGGGCATTATTTATATTGGAGCTGTTATCTGAGGTCTGATTGGGGGTCATTCATATTGGGGTCTGAGCTGAAGTTTCATTATGGTCTTATTGGGATCTTATTAACATTGTGGTCTTATTAACATTGGTAGTCTGATCTGAGGTCTGATTGAGGGTCTTATTAACATTGGGGGTCTCATTGGGGCTGTGAGCGGAGGTGTAATGAAAAATATTTCTTTTTTTATTATCCTCTTCTAACACCTGCATCTTATGGGCTGGTGCGTCTTATAGGGCGAAAAATACAGTACTGCTTTGCCTGTTCCATGCTGTGCTACTACTACTACTACTACTACTCATAAATATATAATATAATGTCTGAAGATCAATGTATTTCTTGATCAGTTGAGTTTTATTTTTGTTTTATTCCCCCCCCAAAAAAAAAATAATAATAATATTAGCCAAATATAGGGGTGTCTGATAATAAATCTCAATGTCCCCAGAATTCTCCATTAGGGAATTTGATTATTTTTTTCTAATCCAGACAAAACCCTTTAAAAAACTAAACACTGGCATGTCTAATTACAACATGAAGCACTATACCAACAATAACTTTACTATACAGTGTAGAAGCCATGGGAAGTTTAAAAGAAATAATGGGTGAGCATGGAAAACACAGAAAGGGTAACTATTCTTATGAATAGGATTTATACTAAACAGTTGACTATTCCAGAGTTCACTGAGCTGTTGTTGTTTTTTTCCTGTAGATTTACTAATAATCAATGTCCTGTTTTTGCTTATCCTCTGGCATAAAGCACACAACAGATCTTTAATGAATAGATTATATACACAGTAGTGGAGTATATTACCTTTAGGGCTCATGCACACAAATCTATTTCCTTTACGCTTCCGTTCATTTTTTTTTTTTAGGACCGTATGCGGAAACATTCACTTCAATGGGGCTGTAGAAAATACAGAATTTACTCCGTGTGCATTCCATTTTCGTTTGTCTGCATGGCCGTTCCAAAAAACAGTAGTGCATGCATGTCCTATTATTGTACGCAAATCACGGGTCTGTGGCCCCATTAAAGTCAATGGGTCCGCAAAAAATACGGAACGCACATGAAACACATCCGTATGTCATCCGTATTTCATCTGTATTTTGCAGAATTATACTGTAGAAATGCTATGCCCAGCCCGTATTGCTCATGTGTTTGGTGATTAATAAGTTACTGTTTCTGTATACGATCCGCAAAAAAACTGATCAAATATGGAAACCAAACGGATATGTTTTGTGAAATAACGGAACAGAAGAGGACTTAAATCAGAGAAAAAAAAAACCTCAGATATGGAACGGATCAGTGAAAAATGGACCGCAAAACAACAACGGTCGTGTGCACGAGCCCTTAAGCCGAGTTTTCAACATACTTTACTACTATAGAGCGCTTGAAAACACTTGGACATAAAAAGGCATGAAGCATCTGTTTGTTGTTGATACATTTATCTTCAGGCTGATAATAGGTTGAGTATTCTCAAGCAATAAACTGATTGTGAAGTCTGTTGAGAGAATTTTTTTTTACACATTTACATAAACTTGCAATATTTTATAATCTAATTATTTTATGAATTTTAGTAATGTTTTTTCTAATTAATGCATAATTAAAATAGATCTTTTTATATTGAAACATAAATAAAATGCATCAAATTAGGCTTTGTGCACATCACCGTTCAGCCTTTCCTGCATGCACAACTTTTGTCTCTAATCCAAAATCATCTTCTGAGCGGAAACATAACGGACCCCCTTATAGTCTATAGGGTCCTTAGGCTCCGTTTGGCTCAGTTATGTGCCATCTCTGTCCTTTCCGTTCTCCTGCTCCTATATGGAGCAGGAGAATAAAAAGGCTGAACGGTGATGTGAACAAAGCCTTATCCAGCCCAGTGCCACATCTTTTAAGTTAAAATCACGGCACTCAGGATTCTGCAAAATGCTTGAAAATAGGGGGAAAACCCAACTAAGGCCACTTTCACATCTACATTTTTCTCTTCCGGGAGAGGATCTCAATACAGGAGAAAAACACTTCCGTTTTGTCCCCATTCATTGTCAATGGGGGCAAAACTGAACTGAACAGAAAAGAATGCTCCAAAACGTAGAGCAAAAGGGATGTGGCATGACACACAATGCTAGTCAATGGTGCCGGATCAGTTTTTTCGGACACAATAGAAAACGGATTCGGCACCCATGGACTTACAATGGTTTTAATGCCAGATATGTCATTGTCATATTTTAAAGATACTGTAATACAACCGGATCCGTTTATAATGAAGGCAGCCGGTTGTATTATCAAAAACAGAAGCGAAAACATTATGAAAATAGCCAAATACAGTAAAGATATCCAACACGCTCAATATTCTTTTGAATATACAGTAATTTCCCAACACATTTGGCAAATGCTTTCTGTCTTTAAGACAATCAATTATCCTAACATTCTGGGAAGAGAATAGTCTATGTTGTGGCACCAGTGCCACATCTTAGGCCTCTTTCACACTTGCGTTGTCCGGATCCGGCGTGTACTCCACTTGCCGGAATTACACTCCGGATCCGGAAAAACGCAAGTGTACTGAAAGCATTTAAAGACGGAACCGTCTTCAAAATGCTTTCAGTGTTACTATGGCAGCCAGGACGCTATTAAAGTCCTGGCTGCCATAGTAGTAGTGGGGAGCGGGGGAGCGGTATACTTACAGTCCGTGCGGCTCCCGGGGCGCTGCAGAATGACGTCAGAGCGCCCCATGCGCATGGATGACGTGCCCAATGCGATCACGTGATCCATGCGCTTGGGGCGCCCTGACGTCACTCTGGAGCGCCCCGGGAGCCGCACGGACGGTAAGTATGCTGCTCCCCCGCTCCCCGCTACACTTTACCATGGCTGCCAGGACTTTAGCGTCCCGGCAGCCATGGTAACCATTCAGAAAAAGCTAAATGTCGGCTCCGGCAATGCGCCGAAACGACGTTTAGCTTAAGTCCGGATCCGGATCAATGCCTTGCAATGGGCATAAATTCCGGATCCGGCCTTGCGGCAAGTCTTCAGGATTTTTGGCCGGAGCAAAAAGTGCAGCATGCTGCGGTATTTTCTCCGGCCAAAAAACGTTCCGTTCCGGAACTGAAGACATCCTGATGCATCCTGAACGGATTTCACTCCATTCAGAATGCATGGGGATAATCCTGATCAGGATTCTTCCGGCATAGAGCCCCGACGACGGAACTCTATGCCGGAAGAAAAGAACGCAGGTGTGAAAGAGCCCTTACTCTCACTACGATTTTTTTTAAATATTACTACTCATCTTTATCTTGTCTACTTTCCTTATACACAATAGTACATTCTCTTTCCCAGATCTGCTGTTACTCAATATGTCATAAGAAATGTTTTCTAATCTTGAAACAAAATCTAATATGAGATAAAGGGAAGCAGCGTAAAGGTAACACAGTGATTCACTATTCATACAATAAAAAAATGTAGTCACATTTATAAATCTTAGTTTCTGTTTTTAGTTGTTGTTTGCTCCATTTATTTGGGACTCAGTTGTGTCAAAACTCTAAGGTCTCGTTGACATTTCTGTGCCCATTTGACATCCTTTAAAAAACCCATCCACATTTCATCCATGAAGATGCCCAAAAAAGATCCATATTTGGTTTGTGTGTCCATTTTTTGTCCTCTGTGTGTCATCCGTATTCGATGGACACTGTCCAACTGAAAATTAATTTCTAGGACATCTCCTACTAGTGGTCAGTGAAAAACTAACCAAACACGGATGCCATCATAGACTTCAATTTGTGTGTTAGGTCCGCATCACAGGTGTAGTGCATGTCTCCATGATTTTTTCAGTAACCCATCAAAGAAATACTGATGTGTGAACCAACACATTAAAATCAAAGGTTACGTGTGCTCTGTGTGGAAAATGTGGATAGCACACATTAGTGAAAAACGGAAATGTAAACAGAGCCTTACCTGTTTTTTATTCTGTTTAAAAGTGGATGAAGTTTATTGAGGTCATAATTTGTTACAAATTTATTATTGCTATGTGTCTATTTTCTGGCACAAAAATGTGCTAAATAAAACCAACTAATAGTTGCCTTAATAGAGTATGGGGTCATTTATTAAGAGTGGCTTTTTAAACCTCTACATACCTTCAGCGTATCAACTGCTGGTCTTAAATTTAGACCATTTTCTACACCTGTCTATGCCCACTATTTTTAGATCTGTCGTGAGTAGTAAAAAGTCACACATTGCGGCACAAATGACCTTTACGCCACAATCTGCACCACAAATACACCTAATATTGGCATATTTCTGATCACAAATGTCCCCCTAAATGTCATGTAAGAAGCACCAAATCCATCACACTGCAAGGTCACCTGTGATAAATATGTGGCATCTTATGAATGCCTGGTCTAATTTATGCGGGCTACTATTGTTGAGTGAATCAAAGTATTCAAAGTGGCCTTCGATACAAATTTCTGAGAAAATTTGATTCATTGAGAAGCCAAATCTCCTCGTGCTTTGTGTTATTAAATAATTTTTCCCTGAAATGGCGAAAAAAATAAATAAAATCATACCTCATCCATTTTAGTGCAAAGAGGCCACCACGGCCATCTTGCTTGAAGATCCAGAGGAAATCCTGTGCACGGTGACATATGACGTCTCCACGGCGGCCAGCATGATGACGTCATCACCCACTGTGTGAGATTTCAAGCATACCTCATATCTTCAAGCAAGATGGCCAAGAAGTACAATTTTTATTTTTTAGCTGATTAAGCCCTGAAAGGCCTTAATATTCATCTCAGGTGCCACAAACAGCAATGAACACGTCATCTGAGGGGTTCAATAATGGGGGTAACACAGTCACCATTACACATCATTGCACCTACCACTTACAAAGAAATGCACTTTCTGACTAAGTAATTCGGCCACAAAGCAAATTATTTTTGTAAAATTCAGCAAAGAAGTCAAATCGATTTTTTTAAAACTTCCCTCGTTACTAATGGCTACATATTAGACTCCATTAGTGAATATGGATCACTGTGAGTAAGATTGCCGAAGGGTTTCTATAACTTCTACAGATTGCAGTGCAGCGATTCTCTCATATGCACAATATATATATATATATATATATATATATACATTGCTCAAAAAAATAAAGGGAACACAAAAATAACACATCCTAGATCTGAGTTAATTAAATATTCTTCTGAAATACTTTGTTCTTTACATAGTTAAATGTGCTGCCAACAAAATCACACAAAAAAAAAAAAAATGGAAATCAAATTTTTCAACCCATGGAGGTCTGGATTTGGAGTCACACTCAAAATTAAAGTGGAAAAACACACTACAGGCTGATCCAACTTTGATGTAATGTTCGTAAAACAAGTCAAAATGAGGCTCAGTAGTGTGTGTGGCCTCCACGTGCCTGTATGACCTCCCTACAATGCCTGTGCATGCTCCTGATGAGGTGGCGGACGGTCTCCTGAGGGATCTCCTCCCAGACCTGGACTAAAGCATCTGCCAACTCCTGGACAGTCTGTGGTGCAACGTGACGTTGGTGGATAGAGCGAGACATGATGTCCCAGATGTGCTCAATTGGATTCAGGTCTGGGGAACGGGCGGGCCAGTCCATAGCATCAATGCCTTCGTCTTGCAGGAACTGCTGACACACTCCAGCCACATGAGGTCTAGCATTGTCTTGCATTAGGAGGAACCCAGGGTCAACCGCACCAGCATATGGTCTCACAAGGGGTCTGAGGATCTCATCTCGGTACCTAATGGCAGTCAGTCTACCTCTGGCGAGCACATGGAGGGCTGTGCGGCCCTCCAAAGAAAAGCCACCCCACAAAATTACTGACCCAATGCCAAACCGGTCATGCTGGAGGATGTTGCAGGCAGCAGAACATTCTCCATGGCGTCTCCAGACTCTGTCACGTCTGTCACATGTGCTCAGTGTGAACCTTCTTTCATCTGTGAAGAGCACAGGGCGCCAGTGGTGAATTTGCCAATCTTGGTGTTCTCTGGCAAATGCCAAACGTCCTGCACGGTGTTGGGCTGTAAGCACAACCCCCACCTGTGGACGTCGGGCCCTCATATCACCCTCATGGAGTCTGTTTATGACCGTTTGAGCAGACACATGCACATTTGTGCCCTGCTGGAGGTCATTTTGCAGGGCTCTGGTAGTGCTCCTCCTGTTCCTCCTTGCACAAAGGCGGAGGTAGCGGTCCTGCTGCTGGGTTGTTGCCCTCCTACAGCCTCCTCTACGTCTCCTGATGTACTGGCCTGTCTCCTGGTAGCGCCTCCATGCTCTGGACACTACGCTGACAGACACAGCAAACCTTCTTGCCACAGCTCGCATTGATGTGCCATCCTGGATAAGCTGCACTACCTGAGCCACTTGTGTGGGTTGTAGACTCCGTCTCATGCTACCACTAGAGTGAAAGCACCGCCAGCATTCAAAAGTGACCAAAATATCAGCCAGGAAGCATAGGAACTGAGAAGTGTTCTGTGGTCACCACCTGCAGAACCACTCCTTTATTGGGGGTGTCTTGCTAATTGCCTATAATTTCCACCTGTTGTCTATCCCATTTGCACAACAGCATGTGAAATTAATTGTCACTCAGTGTTGCTTCCTAAGTGGACAGTTTGATTTCACAGAAGTGTGATTGACTTGGAATTACAATGTGTTGTTTAAGGCCCCTTTCCCACGAGCGAGTATTCCGCGCGGATGCGATGCGGGATGTGAACGCATTGCACCCGCACTGAATACCGACCCTTTCATTTCTATGGGGCTGTGCACACGAGTGGTGATTTTCACGCATCACTTTTGCGTGAAAATCGCAGCATGCTCCTCTTTGTCTGTTTTTCACGTAACGCAGGCCCCATAGTAATGAATTGGGTTGCGTGAAAATCGCAAGCATCCGCAAGCAAGTGCGGATGCGGTGCGATTTTCACGCACGGTTGCTAGGAGACGATCGAGATGGAGACCCGATCATTATTATTTTCCCTTATAACATGGTTATAAGGGAAAATAATAGCATTCTGAATACAGAATGCATAGTAAAACAGCGCTGGAGGGGTTAAAAAAAAAACAAAAAAAACATTTAACTCACCTTAATCCACTTGCTCGCGTAGCCCGGCATCTCCGTCTGTCTCTTTTACTGTATAGGACCTGTGGTGAGCATTAACTATAGTTCAAGGACCTGGGATGACATCACTCTGGTCATCACATGGTACGTCACATGATCTTTTACCATGGTGAATCACCATGGTAAAAGATCATGTGACGTACCATGTGATGACCGGAGTGACGTCATCCCAGGTCCTTGAACTATAGTTAATGCTCACCACAGGTCCTATACAGTAAAAGAGACAGACGGAGATGCCGGGCTACGCGAGCAAGTGGATTAAGGTGAGTTAAATGTTTTTTTATTTTTTTTTAACCCCTCTAGCGCTGTTTTACTATGCATTCTGTATTCAGAATGCTATTATTTTCCCTTATAACCATGTTATAAGGGAAAATAATACTATATACAGAACACCGATCCCATGCCCGAACTTCTATGAAGAAGTTCGGGTTTGGGTACCAAACACGCGCGATTTTTCTCACGCGAGTGCAAAACGCATTACAATGTTTTGCACCCGCGCGGAAAAATTGCGGGTGTTCCCGCAACGCACCCGCACATTTTCCCGCAACGCCCGTGTGAAAGAGGTCTAAGTGTTCCATTTATTTTTTTGAGCAGTGTATATATATATATATATTTATATAGTTGCAAGAAAAAGTATGTGAATAGAGTTGAGCGGACACCTGGATGTTCGGGTTCGGCAGGTTCGGCCGAACTTGAAAAAAAAGTTCGGGTTCGGGACCCGAACTTGACCCGAACTTGAAACCGAACCTGAACCCCATTGAAGTCAATGGGGACCCGAACTTTTGGCCACTAAAATGGCTCTAAAATAGCCCTGGAAAGAGCTAGAGGGCTGCAAAAGGCAACAAAATGTGCTTAAAGAGGACCTTTCACCGATTCTTACCCTATGAACTAACTATACCGACATGTAGAGCGGCGCCCGGGGATCTCACTGCACTTACTATTATCCCTGGGCGCCGCTCCGTTCTCCTGCTATGCCCTCCAGTATCTCCGCTCACTAAGTTATAGTAGGCGGAGATACCAGTCCCTAAGTTATGGTAGGCGGAGTCTGCCCTAGCGCTGGCCAATCGCAGCGCAGAGCTCACAGCCTGGGAGGTTATTTTCTCCCAGGCTGTGAGCTCTGCAATGCGATTGGCCAGCGCTAGGGCAGACTCCGCCTACCATAACTTAGGGACTGGTATCTCCGCCTACTATAACTTAGTGAGCGGAGATACCGGAGGGCATAGCAGGAGAGCGGAGCGGCGCCCAGGGATAATA
This sequence comes from Bufo bufo, assembly GCF_905171765.1. NCBI lineage: Eukaryota > Metazoa > Chordata > Amphibia > Anura > Bufonidae > Bufo > Bufo bufo. Next base: position 339,774,251 of record NC_053393.1, on the reverse strand, counting down.
GTAAGTGCAGAGAGCTCCCCGGGCGCCGCTCCACATGTCTGTATACTTAGTTCATAGGGTAAGAATCGGTGAAAGGTCCTCTTTAAGAGCATGGCAAATGCTCTGCAAACAAATGTGGATAGGAAATGAATTAAAAAAACATAAAAGACGTTAAAAAAATAAAAATTAGGAATGATGTAAGAGGAAGAGGTTGAGGAGGCGGTGAATGGGTGGATGTGGCCGTGTAGGCTCACGTGGCGGTCTAGGTGGAAGCAGCGGCGAAGGAGGAATCGGTAGCCAACACAGATGTGTGTTATTTTGCATTTTTACATAGGGGTATCCCCCAAAATATTGGGACATATAAAAAAAAAAAGGAATAAGCGCACTTGAGTACATGGATGGATAGTTGAGGCTGTTAGAACTGTCTATTCTGCACAAGGTACAGACAAGTATTGTGGGATCTAGGTCTGGTTCATTTTAATGAACGTGAGCTTGTCCACGTTGGCTGTGGACAGGCGGCTGCGTCTGTCTGTAATGACGCCTCCTGCCGTGCTAAATACACGTTCAGAGAGTACACTGGCTGCAGGGCAGGCCAGCACCTCCAAGGCATACAGGGCAAGCTCTGGCCATGTGGACAATTTGGAGACCCAGAAGTTGAATGGGGCAGAACCATCAGTCAGTACGTGTAGTCGTACTGTTCCACCATGTTGTTCAAATGCTGCCTCCTGCTAACACGCTCCATATCAGCAGGTGGGGCCGGTTGTTGTGGCGAGGTGACAAAGCTTTTCCCCATGTCGGCCATGCTAACCCTGCCTTCTGAGGTGCTGGCGCTGACACAGCTGCGTTTACGACCTCTTCCTCCTCCCATGCCTTCGTTTTGTGCTTCCACTTGTCCCCCGATGTCAGTCGGGAATGCTCTCAGGAGCGCGTCTACCAGCGTGCGCCTGTAGTCGCGCATGTTCCGATCAAGCTCCAGTGAGGGAATTAAGGACGGCACATTGTCTTTTTAACGGAGATCCAGCAGGGTGGCCACCCAGTAGTCAGCACACATTAAAATGTGGGCAACTCTGCTGTCGTTGCGCAGGCACTGCAGCATGTAGTCGCTCATGTGTGCCAGGCTGCCCAGAGGTAAGGACAAGCTGTCCTCTGTGGGAGGCGTATCGTCTGCGTCCTCCGTATCCCCCCAGCCACGCACCAGTGATGGGCCCAAGCTGCGTTGGATGCCACCCCGCTGTGAACATGCTTCATCCCCATCCTCCTCCTCGTCCTCCAGTAGTGGGCCCTGGCAGGCCAAATATGTACCTGGCCTCTGCTGTTGCAAAAATCCTCTTTCTGAGCCCTTTCTAAAAGACTGGCCTGAAAGTGTTAGAGATGACCCCTCTTCCTCGTCCTCGTCCTGGGGAACATCCTCTTCCATCATCGCCCTAAGTGTTTTCTCAAGGAGACATAGAAGTGGTATTGTAAAGCTGATAACGGCATCATCGCCACTGGCCATGTTGGTGGAGTACTCGAAACAGGGCACACAGGTCTCGCATGGCGGCCCAGTCATTGGTGGTGAAGTGGTGCTGTTCCGCAGTGCGACTCACCCATGCGTGCTGCAGCTGAAACGCCACTATGGCCTTCTGCTGCTCGCACAGTCTCTCCAGCATGTGCAAGGTGGAGTTCCACCTGGTGGAATGAATTTCTGCACCACCAAATTCAGCACATGCGTCAGGCAAGGGATGTGCATCAAACCGGCTAGTCCCAGAGCTGCAACGAGATTATGCCCATTATCGCACACCACCAGGCTGTTGTTCTGTACCCCGCCACAACTCCTGCGCGGTGTGGGGCCTGTTTCCCAAACACATCAGTTTCAGAACGGCCTGCTGACCTTTACCCCTGGCTGCGCTGAAGTTGGTGGTGAAGGTCTGTCGCTGACCGGATGAGGAGGTGGTAGAAGAGGAGGAGGAAGCCGAGTAGGAAGAGGAGGCAACAGGAGGCAAAGAATGATGCCCTGCGATCCTTGGTGGCGGAAGGACGTGCGCCAAACAGCTCTCCGCCTGGGGCCCAGCCGCCACTACATTTACTCAGTGTGCAGTTAGGGAGAAATAGCGGCCCTGCCCATGCTTACTGGTCAACGTATATGTGGACCTTGCCACAGATGGCGTTGCGCAATGCACACTTGATTTTATCCGATACTTGATTGTGCAGGGAGGGCACGGCTCTCTTGGAGAAGTAGTGGCGGCTGGGAACGACGTACTGTGGGACAGAAAGCGACATGAGCTGTTTGAAGCTGTCCGTCTCCACCAGCCTGAATGACAGCATTTCAAAGGCCAGTAGTTTAGAAATGCTGGCATTCAGGGCCAGGGATCGAGGGTGGCTAGGTGGGAATTTACTCTTTCTCTCAAAGGTTTGTGAGATGGAGAGCTGAACGCTTCCGTGTGACATGGTGGAGATGCTTGGTGACGGAGGTGGTGTTGTTGGTGGCACATCCTCTGTTTGCTGGGTGGCAGGTGCCAACGTTCCTCCAGAGGCAGAGGAAGAGGCCGAGGCAGCAGCAGAAGAGGGAGCAGGAGGGGCCTGAGCCCTTTCTTGGTTTTGAAGGTGCTTACTCCACTGCAGCCCGTGTCTCGCATGTAGATGCCTGGTCATGCAGGTTGTGCTAAGGTTCAGAACGTTAATGCCTCGCTTCAGGCTCTGATGGTACAGCGTGCAAACCACTCGGGTCTTGTCGTCAGCACATTGTATGAATAAGTGCCATGCCAGGGAACTCCTTGAAGCTGCCTTTGGTGTGCTCGGTCCCTGGTGATGGTGGCCAGTAGCAGGCGAACTGTTTTGGCGATGGCTGCTCTGCTTTTGCACCCTGCTCCCTCTTTTGCTACGCTGTTGGCTTGGTCTCACCACTGCCTCTTCCTCCGAACTCTGAAAGTCAGTGGCACGACCTTCATTCCATGTGAGGTCTAGGACCTCAACATCCCTTGCATCGTCTTCCAGCCAGTCTTCCTCCCTGACCTCCTTTTCGGTCTGCACACTGCAGAAAGACTCAGCAGTTGGCACCTGTGTTTCGTCATCATCAGAGATGTGATAAGGTGGTATTCCCATGTCCTCATCAGGAAACATAAGTCGTTGTGCGTCAGTGCATTCTATGTCTTCCACCCCTGGAGAAGGGCTAGGTGGATGCCCTTGGGAAACCCTGCCAGCAGAGTCTTCAAACAGCATAAGATACTCCTGCATGACTTGAGGCTCAGACAGGTTCCCCGATATGCACAGGGGTGATGTGACAGACTGATGGGCATGGGTTTCAGGCGCCACCTGTGCGCTTTCTGCAGAAGACTGGGTGGGAGATAATGTGAACGTGCTGGATCCACTGTCGGCCACCCAATTGACTAGCGCCTGTACTTGCTCAGGCCTTACCATCCTTAGAACAGCATTAGGCCCGACCAAATATCGCTGTAGATTCTGGCGGCTACTGGGACCTGAGGTAGTAGGTTCAGTAGGACTTGTAGCTGTGGCAGAACGGCCACGTCCTCTCCCTGCACCAGAGGCTCCACCAACACCACGACCATGACCGTGTCCCTTATTAGATGTTTGCCTCATAGTTAGCGTTCACCAAGCAAAGTAAAAAGTGGTTAAGTCTGTTAAAAATAATTAACCGCCAATAAAAACCCTGATGTAGGGTATTGCACTCAAATATTTTTTTTAAAACTCTATATGACAGCGGTCGTTGTGGCCTAAATTTCACAGTAACTTATGGACGTCTAATCCCAGATGTGCAGTATATCAGAGGGATTTTTTACCCCAGTAAGCAAAAAGCCGCATTTGTGGCCTAAATGTGACACTCACTTATGCACGTCTAATCCCAGATGTGCACTATATCAGAGGTTTTTTTTTAACCCCAGTAAGCAAAAAGCCGTATTTGTGGCCTAAATGTGACACTCAATTATGCACGTCTAATCCTAGATGTGTACTATATGAAACAGATGGGTTTTTTTTTTCCTCCCCAGTATGCCCTAGTAAGCAAAAAGCTGTATTTCTGGCCTAAATGTGACACTCACTTATGCACCTATAATCAAGATGTGCACTATATGAAACAGATGTGTTTTTTTTTTCACCCCAGTATGCCCCAGTAAGGAAAAAGCTGTATTTCTGGCCTAAATGTGACACTCACTTATGCACGTCTAATCCCAGATGTGCAGTATATCAGAGGGTTTTTTAACCCCAGTAAGCAAAAAGCTGTATTTCTGGCCTAAATGTGACACTCACTTATGCACCTAAAATCCTACATGTGCACTGTATGAAACTTTTTTTTTTCCGCCCCAGTATGAGAAAGCCGTATTTGTGGCCTAAATTTCACAGTCACTTATGCAGCGATAATCCTAAATGTTCACTATATGAAAAAATTGTTTTTTTTTAACCCCAGTGTCTCAAAGCAGTATTTCTGGACTTGCAGACATGCAGATATCCTGTGCTGGTGCACTATCTTTGCATAAAATGGCTGCCGATTATGTATTGATATTGACTAACTGAAGGAAAAAAAGTTTGTTTTCAGTAGTAGTTGGCTCAGGGCAGGCTTAAAACAATTGTGCACTGCACCCACAAAACACATTTGCTGTAGATCGCTGAGTAAAGAAGAAGTTCTGAATGTTTATAAGATTTCTCCCTGATCTCTCCCTCACAGCAGCTGCAGCCTCTCCCTACACTAATCCGAGCAGAGTGACGGGCGGCGCTACGTGACTCCAGCTTAAATAGAGGCTGGGTCACATGCTGCAGTTGGCCAATCACAGCCATGCCAATAGTAGGCATGGCTGTGATGGCCTTTTGGGGCAAGTAGTATGACGCTTGTTGATTGGCTGCTTTGCAGCCTTTCAAAAAGCGCCATAAAAATCGCTGAACACCGAACCCGAACTTTTACGTTAATGTTCGGGTTTGGGTCTGGGTGCCGAAAACCCTAAAGTTCGGTACGAACCCGAACTTTACAGTTCGGGTTCGCTCAACTCTATATGTGAACCCTTTGAAATTATATGGATTTCTGCACAAATTGGTCATAAAATGTGATCTGATCTTTATCTAAGTCACAACAATAGACAATCACAGTCTGCTTAAACTAATAACACACAAAGAATTAAATGTTACCATGTTTTTATTGAACACACCATGTAAACATTCACAGTGCAGGTGGAAAAAGTATGTGAACCCTGGGATTTAATAACTGGTTGAACCTCCTTTGGCAGCAATAACGTTTCCTGTAGTTGCAGATCAGACGTGCACAACAGTCAGGAGTAATACTTGACCATTCCTCTTTACAGAACTGTTTCAGTTCAGCAATATTCTTGGCATGTCTGGTGTGAATCGCTTTCTTGAGGTCATGCCACAGCATCTCAATCGGGTTGAGGTCAGGACTCTGACAGGGCCACTCCAGAAGGTGTATTTTTTTCTGTTTAAGCCATTCTTTGGTTGATTTACTTCTATGCTTTGGATCATTGTCCTGTTGCAACACTCATCTTCTGTTGAGCTTCAGCTGGTGTACAGATGACCTTAAGTTCTCCTGCAAAATGTCTTGATAAACTTGGGAATTGATTTTTCCTTCAATGATAGCAATCCGTCCATGCCCTGATGCAGCAAAGCAGCCCCAAACCATGATGCCCCCACCACCATACTTCACAGTTGGGATGAGGTTTTGATGTTGGTGTGCTGTGCCTCTTTTTCTCCACACATAGTGTTGTGTGTTTCTTCCAAAAAACTCAACTTTGGTTTCATCTGTCCACAGAATATTTTGCCAGTACTGCTGTGGAACCTCCAGGTGCTCTTGTGCAAACTGTAAACGTGCAGCAATGTATTTTTGGGACAGCAGTGGTTTCCTCTGTGGTATCCTTCCATGAAATCCATTCTTGTTTAGTGTTTTACATATCGTAGATTCGCTAACAGGGATGTTAGCATATGCCAGAGACTTTTGTAAGTCTTTAGCTGACACTCTAGGATTCTTCTTCACCTCATTGAGCAGTCTGCGCTGTGCTCTTGCAGTCATCTTTACAGGACGGCCACTCCTAGGGAGAGTAGCAGCAGTGCTGAACTTTCTCTATTTATAGACAATTTGTCTTATCGTGGACTGATGAACAGCAAGGCTTTTGGAGATACTTTCATAACCCTTTCCAGCTTTATGCAAGTCAACAATTCTTAATCGTAAGTCTTCTGAGAGCTCTTTTGTGCGAGGCATCATTCACATCAGGCAATGCTTCTTGTTAAAAGCAAACTCAGAACTGGTGTGTGTTTTTTATAGGGCAGGACAGCTGTAACCACCACCACCAATCTCATCTCATTGATTGGACTCCAGTTGGCTGACACCTCACTCCAATTAGCTCTTGGAGATGTCATTATTCTAGGGGTTCACATACTTTTTCCACCTGCACTGTGAATGTTTACATGGTGTGTTCAATAAAAACATGGTAACATTTAATTCTTTGTGTGTTATTAGTTTAAGCAGACTGTGATTGTCTATTGTTGTGACTTAGATGAAGATCAGATCACATTTTATGACCAATTTTTGCAGAAATCTATATATCTCCAAAGGGTTCACATACTTTTTACTTTTTCTTGCAACTGTGTATATATATATATATATATATATATATATATATTAGCAGAAGAACCCGGCTTCTCAACGGTATATTTTATCTATTTCATTTAATATTTATGTGTGTCGTTAAAAGATATCAACAGTATCCCCCATAACAGTGACCTCCACAGCCCCCCATACCTTAACACTAGCCCCTCCACAGTTACCTGCCTTCTTAAAATATGACCTCCACAGCAGCCCACCCCCTTAACTTTGACCTTCACAACAGCCCACTCCTTTAACAGTGACCTCCACAACACCCCACCAGCTCCCTAACAAAGACCTCCACAGCTGGGCATTATTTTCTTTTATTGACAGTATATAAAACCTCACAGAATTAGTATACACTTAAGGTCATGTTAGTTACATCAGCCCCTACAACAACGTTGGCTAAGCGTCGCAATCAAAATAATATTAGCTCACATATAAGCTATCTTATACTAAGAATGTCTTTCATTGCCTATAGCAACCCTTCAGAGCTCATATTAATGACCTGTAGTAAAATAGAAACTAAGCTGTGATTGGTTACTATATGCAACCTGATGAATATCCAGGCTAACTGCCACAACAGCCTACAGACAATGGCTCCTTTAGTTTGATTAGGTTAATAAGCGTATTTTTTGGAAAATAATTGGAAAGTGCAGGGTGAAACTTTCCACTCAAAACATAGTCTATGACGTTCCCCGAGTCACAGGAGGTGCCTGTGCAAAATGTTGTGATTGTAAATGCGACAGTAAGGATTCCTTTAGCGGACATACATACATACACTCAGCTTTATATATTAGAGTAGCTGAGGGACACGGCTTCGCACGGGTATATTTAATCTATATCATTTAATGTTTGTCTGTGTCGTTAAAAGATATCGACAGTATCCACTATAAAAGTGACATCTACTGCCCCCTGCCCCCTTAACAGTGACCTCCACAGTGCCTGCCCCTTTAATAGTGACTTCCAAAGCGACCTGCCCCCTTAACAGTAACATCCACAGTGCCCCCCCTTTAACAGTGACCTCCACAGCATCCACCCCTTCATTAGGGACCTCCACAGTACCCCATTTCCTTAACAGTGATTTCCACTATATCTCGCCCCCTTAACAGTGGCCTCTATAGCAATCTGCCCCTTAACACTGACCTCCATAGTGGACTATCAATTTAACTGTGACCTCCACAGCAGCCTGCCCCTAGGGTGTCCAGAGGTCTGGTATTAGGCCGGACAGTCCGGCTTTCAGACTCCCTGTCCTCCGTCCAGCTCAGGGCCTGGACGGACACAGGGATGTCCTTTCGAACAGCTCACTCTCAGACAGCAGCACTGTGCTGTCTGAGCGTGACCTGCAGGGAGAAAGTCATCCTCCCTCTCACCTCTGCAGCTGACAGAAGTTGATTTTTACCTTCATTTTTTCAATCCCTGTCAGCTACGGAGTGGGAGGGGGCATGGCCTAACCGGGTCGGGGCATGGCTTAACGGGACCTGGGAGAGGGGTTTGTAAGTCCGTCTTTTGAGGGTGGCCTGAATGGCCATTAACTGTGAACTCCACAGCACTCCGCTCCCTTAACAGAGTCATCCATAGCGCCCTGTCCCTTCAAAGCTGACCTATAAGGCTACTTTCACACCTGCGTTTGGTGCGGATCCGTCTGGTATCTGCACAGACGGATCCGCACCTATAATGCAAACGCTTAGATCCGTTCAGAACGGATCCGTTTGCATTACCATGAACAAAAAAAAAAAAAAAAAAAAAAAATTTTTTTTTTTTTTTTTTTTTTGTTCATGATAATGCAAACGGATCCGTTCAGACTTTACATTGAAAGTCAATGGGGGACGGATCCGTTTGAAAATTGAGCCATACTGTGTCAACTTCAAACGGATCCGTCCCCATTGACTTACATTGTAAGTCTGGACGGATCCGTTCGCCTCCGCACGGCCAGGCGGACACCCGAACGCTGCAAGCAGCGTTCAGGTGTCCGTCTGCTGAGCGGAGCGGAGGACAAACGCTGCCAGACTGATGCATTCTGAGCGGATCCGCCTCCACTCAGAATGCATTAGGACTGGACGGATCCGTTCGGGGCCGCTTGTGAGAGCCTTCAAACGGAACTCACAAGCGGAGCCCCGAACGCTAGTGTGAAAGTAGCCTAACAGTGAAGAAACATGGCTGGGTTGTTATGGAAACCTTTTGTAAAACTGTGTGTATGTGGAGACTAAGGACCTGAAAGCTTCTATTGGCAGATAAAGGAAATGTGAACATGTATATGGCAGTTGGGAAATGAAATAAATAATAACAAGAATAGGTGCACATAGGCAACATTTAGGTGCACCTGTGAGGCCTGCGTCATATTAATCAGCCTTGGGTGGGACTCACAGCCTCCTCCCATTGCATGTGTGGTTTCACACTGGAGACAACTGGGAGCTGTTTGCTGTGAGTCGAACCTTACGCTCCCGTAATTCGCCCCATGGCCCCTGGTACTGCCCATACGGAACAGGTAGGTTAGCGTTAGGTCCCGTGCCACTTGAGATACTTTGACAAGGAGTGCAGGCTCAGGCTAAAGTCCCATTTTAACATCAGTGTGAGGGTTTAGTCAGATTTGGTTGATTGCATCCACCACAGCAGTGCACCTATTCTTGTAAATGTTTATTTCATATAGTCAATTACATCCACACATTTTGCTATCTGGTGTAGGAAGTTCTTGTGGCACTTGTGGTCCGCTGCGGGCATCCTCCATTGCAAGCATTTTTTGCTGGGGATTGCCATTAGCAACGGACAAGATGTGCAGGATTTGCTCCCCCGGGTATAGATGCACAATTGCATATGGGGTTGAACATTTCCTGCCTCTTAAGACCACGTTATTTTGTTATGTAGTTGGGATATAAAGAGAAAGACCCGTAGACTTCTATTGGCTAATATAGGTCATGTCATGCGCCATATTTGCATTTTTTTTTTTGAATATCTCACGAATGGTACGTGCTAGAGATCTGAGACCAGGTCTAAAACCTTCCCGAACACCTCATGTACCGGTGTGCCAAATTATGTGATTGTAAATGCTACTGTGCAGGGACACACATGCATACACTCAGCTTTATATATTAGATATATTATCATTACATTCACACATACTGTAGCAAGTTTAAATAAATTCTAACAACCCTTTCTTGGGGGCATTATATTTTTTATCAAGGGTTGTATACAGTATTTGAAAAAAATACAGACGAAGGCACGCTGAAACGCGCGTTGGGATAACGCCATCCCGGCATTCAGACCCTATTATCCTTAGGTGAATCTCTTGCATTTTTGTACTGTGTAGAGTATTAGTCTGTTTGTAGGATCCCAGGCTTTCTTGTGATTTTGATGGCATATACTCTAGCCACCAGGTGTTTTACACCATAGGGTGACTTTTGCAGTCTCTGGCTGTATTGCCATTTGCTGTTTTTTCATGTCATTTATTTTTGTGGGCTCACCTTTAAAATTCATTATCATATAATGCAACTGATGAATTTTCTGACTGTATGCACTCTACTTGGATTTAGTGGTCTGTTTTATGCCGGGATGGTGTTTTCCCTGTTCCCTACCCTCCTTTTTTAATGGTACCATATACATTATTTAATATGTAACAATAAAGTATTTTTTTCATAAATTGGATGTTTATGAGCTTCAGTTTTTTCAGTTTTTTGCTTAGTATTTGAAAATAGTAAATTTCATTATATATAAAATAGAATTACTACCCTTTCAATTTATGTCCACATTTTTGTAGTATTCTATGTGGAGCCCTAAAACAGAATATAACTATTAATATATAAGTAGAAGGTGAGGTACACTCCAGAAAACTGTCATGAAGGTCACCAGATGAAGTAGGAACACATGGTGCATTAATTTTGCTTCTTTAAAGATTTTACTAAATCAACATAATTATCTTATTAGGAGCAGGGGCGGACTGACCATTCGGGCACTTGGGCATGGACCGAGGGCCCACGGCCACTAGGGGACCCCGTGAGAGGCTCCTCCTGCAGGGCCGTGACTCTTTAACTCGGGGCAGCTGCCCCGCATCCTACTCACTATCAAAGGAGCGCAGCAGGCAGGCTTGGCCGGATGGCAGCTTAAGCGTAACGTCACTCACTTCGTCACGCGCCTGCTTCATTAATAAAGTGCTACGCAAGTACAATGCTACTGTGAGAGTATGTCATTAAGCCATAAGCCAACATCTTTATGGGCGATTTATTGGTGGCTGAGATAAAATCTGCAGCAAAGGAATAAAAAAGCAGTTATGCTCAGGGGCAGACACTGGGGAAGTGTCATCCACAGATCCCCCATAACAGTGTCATCCACAGATCCCCCCATAACAGTCTCATCCACAGATCCTTCCATAACAGTGTCATCCACAGATCCCCCATAACAGTGTCATTCACAGATGCCCCTATAACAGTGAGTCATACACAGATGCCCCCATAACAGTGTGTCATCCACAGATCCCCCATAACAGTGTGTCATCCACAGGTCCTCCATAAGGCCTCTTGCACACGAACGTGTGCGCCCCGTTGCCGTATTGCAGACCGCATTTGAGGATCCGCAATACACGGGTGCCGTTCCGTGGGCATTTGACATCACGGATGCGGAACCATTCACTTTAATGGGTCCGCAAATCCCTAGATGTGGAATGGTGCGGAATGGAAGCACGAAACGGAACCCTACTGAAACACTACGGAGTGCTTCCGTGGGGTTTTGTCCCGTACTTCCGTTCCGCAAAAAGATAGAACATGTCCTATCTTTTTGCGCAATGACCGGATCGCGGACCCATTAAAGTGAATGGGTCCGCGATCCACTGCGGATGCCCCACGGACTGTGCTCATGCATTGCGGCCCGCCGCATGACCACGGGGCGCACACGTTTGTGTGCAAGAGGCCTAACAGTGTCATCCACAGATGCCCATAAGAGTGTCATCCACAGATGCCTATAACAGTGTCATCCACAGTTCCCCTCCATAACAGTGTTATCCACAGATCCCCCATAACAGTGCACCTGCTCACTGAGGAGAGACAGAAAGGAGCAGAGGCAGCAGAGGACAGCACAGCAGACGACTGAATAGCTTCTTTTGTAAGTAAATTGTTTTATTATAAATGTAGCTAAGTTTAATCTCTGTTTTTGTCTTTTATTATATTCTGGCTTTTGCTTAAAGGGACAGTAAAAAATGTTTGTTTGTTTTTTAGTTATGCATGATGCTTTTTGATAATATGAATAAAAAAGTGACTGGCACTCGCTATATGGTTCACATCAACAGCATTTAATAGCTTCCCACTCAATGGAGTGTAGACAGCATGGATAAAACAGCATATAATAAGCACAACAATAGAACAATATATATTAAAAATATAAATAGTAAAGTGCACTGGTGTTAATTGGAGAAATGTCCTCTCATTATTATATCATCTGATGTATAATTGAACATCAAAAGTAATGCCAGAAGTTCATTGGTTTTGTGGCAAATAATGAAGATATCCTTGAAATACAAAGAATCCAAGTTCACTAGTGGGAATACTGTCTCTTTAAATAGTACTGAATGTTAGCAGTCAATCCCCTAAGTTACCGCAGTATCTCAACAGTAGCAGTTGACTTTTAACTTGATACTGGAAAGCCTCCGGACCCTCCGGTGTACAGAGCTGTGGGAAAGAAGTTTTCTTACCGGTATAAGTGAATCACCGGCAGTCCCGTTGCTCAGCTTCCCGCACCGCTCGAGGTTGCTTCCGGCGTCCTCGCTCCTTGGTATCTATCACGTGTTGACTCCAAGGTATCGCGGGACTTGGCGGCTTAGTTCCGGGTTTCTGTGAGAAGTGCTCACGTTGAATAGAAGAGATGGAGCGCTCCATCTCTTCTATTCAACGTGAGCACTTCTCACAGAAACCCGGAACTAAGCCGCCAAGTCCCGCGATACCTTGGAGTCAACACGTGATAGATACCAAGGAGCGAGGACGCCGGAAGCAACCTCGAGCGGTGCGGTAAGCTGAGCAACGGGACTGCCGGTGATTCACTTATACCGGTAAGAAAACTTCTTTCCCACAGCTCTGTACACCGGAGGGTCCGGAGGCTTTCCAGTATCAAGTTAAAAGTCAACTGCTACTGTTGAGATACTGCGGTAACTTAGGGGATTGACTGCTAACATTCAGTACTATTTAAAGAGACAGTATTCCCACTAGTGAACTTGGATTCTTTGTATTTCAAGGATATCTTCATTATTTGCCACAAAACCAATGAACTTCTGGCATTACTTTTGATGTTCAATTATACATCAGATGATATAATAATGAGAGGACATTTCTCCAATTAACACCAGTGCACTTTACTATTTATATTTTTAATATATATTGTTCTATTGTTGTGCTTATTATATGCTGTTTTATCCATGCTGTCTACACTCCATTGAGTGGGAAGCTATTAAATGCTGTTGATGTGAACCATATAGCGAGTGCCAGTCACTTTTTTATTCATTTTATTTGCCCTTGACTGATTGGGTGATCAGTTTCCTGACTTGAGCACCCTTACCATACAGAGAAAGGTGGTGAGCTATCCACATTTACTTAGTGAATACTTTTTGATAATAAATGAATGTTAATGTAGTGGTGCTATAATGTGAACCCCGGGCCTCTCTGATGTCCTGCAGGCTGGGCTGGCGCTGTGGCAGCATACGGTTGGCCAGGTAGCAGAAAGGCTCTGGGGCTGTCATTGTGTGCTCTGGATCTTTTCCCTTCACAGCTACTGCTATCTCCCTGTCCCTGCCTCTCGTACAGTGCGTACGGAGGCAGACTGTTTCATAAGTGCACGGGATGAGCAGTCAGCACCTACCGAGGAGACAGAATGGGCAAGCAGGTAGCAGGGCAAGGGGAAGGCTTGTATTCTCTCTCTTGTGAATGTTCTTTTTTTAAATTAAGTTCTGCGTCCAGTAGTGCGTTACAAAGACCTGCATCCAGTGCGTTACAAAGTCCTGCATCCAGTGCGTTACAAGGTCCTGCAACCAGATGCGTTACAAAGTCCTGCATCCAGTGCGCTACAATGTCCTGCATCTAGATGCGTTACAAAGTCCTGCATCCAGTGCGCTACAAGGTCCTGCGTCCGGTGCGTCACAAAGTTCTGCATCCAGTGCGTTACAAAGTCCTGCATCCAGTGCGCTACAAGGTCCTGCATCCAGTGCATTACAAAGTCCTGCATCCAGTGCGCTACAAGGTCCTGCATCCAGTGCGTTACAAAGTCCTGCATCCAGTGCGTTACAAAGTCCTGCGTCCAGTGCGCTACAAAGTTCTGCATCCAGTGCGTTACAAAGTCCTGCATCCAGTGCATTACAAAGTCCTGCGTCCAGTGCATTATATACTCCTGCATCCAGTGCGTTACAAAGTCCTGCGTCCAGTGGGTTACAAAATCCTGCATCCAGTGCGTTACAAAGTCCTGCGTCCAGTGGGTTACAAAATCCTGCATCCAGTGCGTTACAAAGTCCTGCATCCAGTGGGTTACAAAATCCTGCATCCAGTGCATTACAAAGTCCTGCATCCAGTGCGGCCAGTGCGTTATATACTCCTACATCCAGTGCATTACAAAGTCCTGAGTCCATTGCATTTCAGATGCCTGCGTCCAGTGCATTATATACTCCTGCAACCAGTGCGTTACAGACTCCTGCGTCCAGTGCATTATATACTCCTGCAACCAGTGCGTTACAGACTCCTGCGCCCAGTGCATTATATACTCCTGCAACCAGTGCGTTACAGACTCCTGCGCCCAGTGCATTATATACTCCTGCAACCAGTGCATTACAGACTCCTGCGCCCAGTGCGTTGCAAAGACAACACTCACAGGTTACATAAGCTGGTCATACACCTATAGATTATCTGCAGACTTTTTATGGTCAGATGGACAAAGTGCAACAGGTTCCTCCATCTACACTAAACTGTACGGATGGAAGAATCTCCCACTGGGCCAAGCTTCAGTATACTGCTAACCGGCCCCGCTGGCTGTCAAAATACCTGAGCAATGCCTGCATCCAATTAGATTGTTCAGGTATTTTGAGAGCCAGCGGGGCTGTCTAGCAAGATACTGAAGCTTGGCCCAGTGGGAGATTTCTCCATCCGCATGAGGGTGGGCTGGGACACAGGGGCCCCATAATAGTCTATTGCCCGGGGTCCCCATGAGTTGTCAGTCCGCCCCTGATTAGGAGGCTACAATGAAACTAATTTTAGTACTATGCCCCTGTTAGAATTGTAGTTGCTTGCTTTTTGACTAATTTAAGAATGTTGTTACCAAAATATCTGTATTTATTTTTTTCTTTGTGCCGTACGGCACTGAGGAATATTATTGTGCTACATAAATAAAAGATAATAATAATTTCCCAGATGGCTTCCTTCTCATGCAAAAGATTAAATACCCGAAAGTAATTCATGGAGGAGACACAAGGAGTAAGCAATAACAGCCTAGAGGTTTATTTCATGCTGAGGTTGGTTTATCTGCATTAAATAAACTGCCTGGCTAGTTTTTCAACTTACTATATTCCCCCTCTATGAGCATTTTAATTTTCTTTGGTTGCAAAATGAAATTGATGTATGTAATATATGTGTGTGCGGCAATATAAGATGTGTTCTAAGACCGTGATCTTTTATTGTCAACACTCCCGAAATCTGCCTCATTAATACAACTATTTGCCTTTGTTTTACTCCTACAGAAATATAATATTGACCAACTATTAAACTGACAAGCAGAAATAATTCACTCAGCACTCTTAGATACAATTATGTGTCTACTACGCAGATAGAAAATACATCCTATTTATAGGATGTAAAGATACAATATACTGCACATGCTGAAAATTGCTAAATATTTAATATTGATAAATATATAATATAATTCTGAAAACAAATGCTAATTTATGATAATACCATGATTCAAAAACGGTATTTTTCTTGCAAAAATTGATAAATTCACAAAAAGGCAAAGGTAACAATCGTTTTTTGCGGTCGTCAAATCCCGGCCTAGTGCATGCCACCATTTATTTTTTAACTTCTGCGTAAATGTCCTATCCTTGTTCGCAAAACAGACAAAAGTAGCCACAGAACAGATGTGCGGATGCTGTCCACATGTTTTTTCAGTCCTATTGAAATGAATGGCTCTGCATCCGATCCGCAAAAAATATGAATTGGATGCAGACGGAAACTACGGCCATGTGTTTGAGCCCTTATATTTCTGTGACTTGAGTAACTGGCATCAACTGACTCTTGAATAACTGATATCTTTAAGAATTATCACTTCAATGTGACAATAACTAAAGCTCAACTTATTACGTTGTTGGCTGATCTGGAGTTCAACTATATTTCATGCTCATAAGTAAAGGAATATATCATGAGGAAAAAATGATTTGTGTAGTCAATATGGGATATTTGCCCCTTTCTTTTATTTTATTATTGCCTGGAATAAGTATTCCCATCAATAATTCATCAGCAAAATGTCCATGATTGGTGTTAACTTTTTAATGTTTTTTTTTACTATAGGGCATTGGTTGATGTGTATGTTAGATAACATAACACTTCCCAGAGCAATAGTGTCTTGCTGGTCTCCTGGAGACTGGTCTGTATATATCAATCGATGCATGAGCAGTAAGATTCCATGCACCCGGCTATATCCACGAATGCATGCCAATGAGATGTAAAATGTAGCAACTCACCATACATAAAAGTGCTGCAGCAATTGCTCATTCTGTGGCAGGCAAGTTACTTAAATAGGACCTTTCATGTTTTTTTATTAATTGAGATAAATACCTTTACTTACGGGGTGATGCTGCCACCCTGCCTGATTTTTTAAAATATCGCTCCTGTGCCCCGCTGTGCTCCCCCTGTAAATTTCCCACTCAGTATGCTAATGCTGAGCATCGGTACAGGGAGGAGGAGACGCCAGGGTTTCTCAACATCTCAACTGGGCGTCTGCTTCTCCCTGGCTGTGTTGCAATCCAATCACAAAGGAGAGCGTCACAGCCAGGCAGAAGGTGATTTATTTTTTTTCCTGGCTGTGACGATTTCCGCTGTGATTGGATCACGGTACAGGAGATGCCAATTGAGAAACCCTGGCGTCTCCACCTCCCTGTACCGATGCTCAGTATTAGCATACTGAGCGGGAAAACTCCGGGTGGGGGGGGCACAGCAGGGCGCAGGAGCGATATTTTAAAAAATCAGGCAGCTGAAGGCATCTGTGTTAAGGTGGATTTACACTGTCTAATAGTGATCTCTCATCCTTATACTGTGAAAGAGAGCGCTTCTTGTAAAGGAAGCTGTCTCCTTCACTGAACGAGCAGCCGACTGTCAGGAAGGAACGGTTCCTTCAGAAAGGGCAGAGCCTCTAGATGTAATGACAACGCGCCTGTTGTTGCCAGAGGCTCATTTTCATATATTAATACTTAATATTTCTCAAGATTGTATCCACATATGAACATGGGACCAACACAGATGCCTTCAGCTGCCAAGATCACATAGACAAGGTCAGCCAGTTTCATAGTTACAAATCTGCTGACAGATGCCCTTTAAGGTACATACAGTCAGGTCCATAAATATTGGGACATTGACACAATTCTAACATTTTTGGCTCTATACACCACCACAACAGATTTGAAATTAAACGAACAAGATGTGGTTTAACTGCAGACTGTCAGCTTTAATTTGAGGGTATTTACACCCAAATCAGGAGAACGGTGTAGGAATTACAACAGTTTGCATATGAGCCTACCACTTGTTAAGAAACCAAAAGTTATGGGACAATTGGCTTCCCAGCTGTTCCATGGCCAGGTGTGTGTTATTCCCTCATTATCCTAATTACAATGAGCAGATAAAAGGTCTAGAGTTTATTTCAAGTGTGCTATTTGCATTTGGAATCTGTTGCTGTCAAATCTCAAGATGAAAAAACAAATAGCTTTCACTATCAGTGAAGCAAGCAATCATTAGGCTAAAAAACTAAGCAAACTCATCAGATAGATAGCAAAAACATTAGACATGGCCAAAACAACTGCTTGGAACATTCTTAAAAAGAAGTAACGCAGCGGTGAGCTCAGCAACACCAAAATACCCAGAAGAAATTATTTCCCTGGTGAAGAAAACACCCTTCACAACAGTTGGCCAGATCAAGAACACTCTCCAGGAGGTAGGTCTATGTGTGTCAAAGTCAACAATCAAGAGAAGACTTCACCAGAGTGAATAGAGAGGGTTCACCACAAGATGTAAACCATTGGTGAGCCTCAAAAACAGGAAGGCCAGATTAGAGTTTGCCAAACAACATCTAAAAAAGCCTTCACAGTTCTGGAACAACACCCTATGGACAGATGAGACCAAGATCAACTTGTACCAGAGTGATGGGAAGAGAACAGTATGGAGAAGGAAAGGAACTGCTCATGATCCTAAGCATACCACCTCATCAGTGAAGCATGGTGGTGGTAGTGTCATGGCGTGGGCATGTATGGCTGCCAATGGAACTGGTTCTCTTGTATTTATTGATGATGTGACTGCTGACAAAAGCAGCAGGATGAATTCTGAAGTGTTTCTGGCAATGTTATCTGCTCATATTCATCCAAATGCTTCAGAACTCATTGGGCGGCGCTTCACAGTGCAGATGGACAATGACCCAAAGCATACTGCAAAAGCAACCAAAGAGTTTTTTAAGGGAAAGAAGTGGAATGTTATGCAATGACCAAGTCAATCGCCTGACCTGAATCCGATTGAGCATGCATTTCACTTGCTGAAGACAAAACTGAAGGGAAAATGCCCCAAGAACAAGCAGGAACTGAAGACAGTTGCAGTAGAGGCCTGGCAGAGCATCACCAGGGATGAAACCCAGTGTTGCTGATGTCTATCTTCTGTCTCATTACTATTGGTTCCTTAACAAGTGGGAGGCACATATGCAAACTGTTGTAATTCCTACACTGTTCACCTGATTTGGATGCAAATACCCTCAAATTAAAGCTGACAGTCTGCAGTTAAAGCACACCTTTTCATTTAATTTCAAATCCATTGTGGTGGTGTATAGAGCCAAAAATGTTAGAATTGTGTCAATGTCCCGACTGTATATCTATAGTTCATGTAAGTACAAAGGTGTACAGTTTATGGCATTGTAATTAGTAAAGGACGAACATCGGCTGGGACGGTGCGCGAACGCGATCAAATGTTCGCGAACCGCTAGTTCGTGGCGGGCCCCATTCACTTTAAAGGCAGGTGAACCTGGAATACCTTCAGGTCATATTTGCAGCCACCAAATACTTACTAGAAGTGCACAAATAGTCCTACAACATAGACAGTGACATACCAGATGAATTTTCCGAATTTGAGATCTCCATTCATTAATTTTTTCAATGAGAAATAAATATCGGCAATGTAATTTTTGCATATGTGCATGCGCAAAATAGGCACGGCCTACTACAGCAACTGAATTTCCACCAGACCGAAGTTGGATACGATCAGAAAAGGTGTTTGGCAACAATTTTCGCGACGTTGAGAAAGAATTTCTGATCACTATAAGTAATTTGACATTAAAGCAATGTATTTGATTACATTTCACATGCATGTTATAACAATATTCAGATCGAGTATTTAAAAAAAGCGCCATTGCAAAAATCCCTAATGATGCAATTTATTTTTTCGCGGTGCACACAACTTCACATTTTATAAGGTCTCATGAGATATTAGTGATTGGTGCACTAAGTATTGTTGTGAGAACTTGCCACTCCAGTACAGGCCCCAAAAATTAGCCAATAAGCATTCACCTGACAGCACACAACTTTGTAGGATTCTGTGGCTGGAGGGACATTAGGCGGTCACAGGATAAAAATTTTACTGTCGGCCAGTACAGGCCCAAAAAATTAGCCAATAGGCATTCACCTGACAGCAAAAAACTTTGGATTCTGTGGCTGGAGGTACATTAGGTATTCACAGGATAAATATGTAACTGTCGGCCAGTACAGGCCCCAAAAATTAGGCATTCAACGGACATAAAAGGTCTTTTATGCCGCTGTATTTACCTAAGACAGGGACCATGATTTGTTCTGGGTGGTGGCGGATATTTGTGGGCTGTCATGAGTAAATTCAATCACACATGGTCGACTCTTCACATGTGTTGAATTCCTCCGAGATCCATGCCTCATTCATTTTTAGAAATGTGAGGTAGTCCACACTGTCGTGAGCTAGGCAAGTGCGCTTATCGGTCAAGATCCCCCCTGCTACGGTGAACGTCCTTTCGGACAGGACACTGGACGAGGGGCAAGCCAACAGTTCCATGGCAAAATTCTGCCAGCTCTGGCCACAGGTCAAGCCTGCACACCCAGTAGTCCAGGGGTTCATCGCTTCTCAGAGCTTCCACATCGGCCGTTAACCTGATGTAGTCGGTGAAAAAGCAGAATGCAGCATTTTTTTAAGCAAGGCCGGGAAGTGCTGCATTCTGACAGCCCTTTGTGATGGTGGTAACATTTCCGCCATTTTGTGTTTGTACCGGGGGTCTAAGTACGTTGCCACCCATTACTTTTCTTTGCCCTTTATGCTTTCTATATGGAGGTTCCTCTTCAAACACTGGAGCATGAAGGCACCAATTTGCACTAAACTGGAAGCAGTGGAGTGGCCTGGCTCCTGCTCATCATCTAGGATAATGTTGTCCTCGTTCTCCTCCCCACATCTACGGATAACACCAGGGATCCCAGAAACGTTTAAAGCATGCTCTTATTGACCTCCTCCGTCCCGTCACCATCCTCCTCTGACTCCTCTTCAGACTCTTGTTGTTGACTTGTCTCAGATGGAGTAGCCCCCCCCTGGGAATTCATCCAGCATAGTGAATTCCTCTTCCTCCTGCTCCTGCTCCTCGATGGCTTGATCAATGACACGATGCAATGCATGTTCCAGAAAGAAGGCGTGTCACTGATGGCACCCTGGCTGCAACTAACCAGTTTGGTGATCTCATCAAATGGCCGCAAAAGTCTGCATGCGTCGCGCATGAGCAGCCACTGGCACGGTGAAAAAAAAAACAAGCTCCCCAGAACCTGTCCTGCCGCAGAGTTCGTACAGGTAGTCATTAACTGCACGTTTCTGCTGGAGCAGCCTATTAAGCATATACAAGGTGGAGTTTCATCACGTCGGGCAGTCACAAATCAGACGTCTGACGGGCAGGTGGTGTCACCACTGAATGTCAGCATGGTGAGCCATGGCCGTGTAAAGTCTTCTAAAATGGCCAGAGATTTTCCTGGCCTGCCGCAAGACGTCCTGGACCCCGGGGTATTTGGCAATGAATCGCTGCATGACTAAGTTCAGGACGTGTGCCATGCACGGCACATGTGTCATTTTGCCCTGTTTCAGCGCGCTCAGCAGATTGGCACCATTGTCGCACACCACTTTACCAACTGTCAAATTGAGCGGGGTTAGACACTGATCTGCCTGCTGAAAGGAGTGCTCTTGGCTTTCAGGCACAACAGACGCAGCACAGCATGGCAACATCTCACCTGGCACGTCAAATAGAGTCTGGGGATCTTGGAGGGCGCAGCGGAAGAGACGGTAGCAGCGGAAAAGGAGGAGTCAGCCGAGGAGGAGAGGGAGGATGGAGTAGGATGAGGAGAACACCAAATCTACACGTGTGCCACTGGTTGCATGCTTATTGGCCGTCAGAAGGTTCACCCAGTGGGCAGTAAACGTTATGTACCTTCCCTGCCCATGTTTGCTAGACCACATGTCTGTGGTCAGATGTATCTTGGCACCGACACTGTGAGCCAGATATACATTCACTTGACACTGAACGTGGCCATATAGCTCTGGGATGCGCTTCTGGGAGAACCAGTCCACCAGTTTATATGGGAGTAGTTGGCGGGCTAGCAGTTCTGACAAGCCAGCGGTCAGCCGTTGGGCAAGAGGGTTATCCAGCGTCATCATCATTTTTTGCTCGAACATTTGGGGCAAGGAAGCCTGCCTATTGCCAGATGAACGCGAAGACGACGCTGTGGAAGGTGGAGTGGAGGATAACTGGGAGGGAGGAGAAGGAGAAGAGGTAGGACAGTGAGCGCCGGGAGTGTGGCTTTGTGGGTTCTGACGGTGTTGTTCCCACTGGGCTCGGTGATGGGAGGCCAGGTGCCTTCTTAAGGCGTTCGTCCCTAGGTGAGTGTTGGGCTTGCCGCCACTTATGAGTTGACAGCACAGGCTGCAGATGGCAACACTATTGTCAGCAGCGGACACATAAAAAAAAAGCCCACACTGCGGAGCCATGTGCCAGCATCCTGGGAGTGCCAGATGTGACCGTGCATGGTGGATGTTTAGTTCCAGATACATTAGCAGTCTGCTTTTTGCCTCCTGTGCACTGTAAGTTCTGCCTGCTTCTCCTCCTTCTCCTCCATATCTGCTGCTCCGTCTCTCCCTCTGAACTCCCCTCCTCTTCCTCTCTTGTGTGCACCCACGTGACATCCATCGACACGTCATCATCAGATTTGTCACCTTCACCACCACTGACAGAGATCTCGGAGAAGGCAACAACAGCGGGGACCACTCTCCTTGGGCTGATCGACCGTTAGACTGCTGGGTGGCGACCGTTGATACCTCCTCTTCCTGATCAGATGCCAAGAATGGCTGCGCATCGGTAAGGTCTTGGAATGTATGGGAAAATAATTCCTCTGACTCGAGCGGAGGGGATATGGTGGTGGTGTATTTGGGGGTGGAAACAGCAGAGAGTGAAGAGGGTGCAGATAGAAAGGATGAGGAGGATGCAGAAGCAGAATGCTAAGTGAGCCACTCAACCAAGTCTGGGCATCTTTTGACGTAATCGCACCTTCTGCAACTTCCCATTTAGGCTCCAGCCTGGTGCACCTGCCCGACCCTTACCACCCCTGCAGAATGGCCTGCCTCTTCATCTGCCTGTCATTTTCAAAATGACCCTGTGACAAAAGTCCCTATAGAAGAGCAGTATTTGTGGTAGAAGGTATATCACACCTCTGACTCAATCAGTTTTTTTGGGGGGGCAACTGGTAAATCACATAAATCACACCAGTAAAAATTATTTCTTCAAATAGTGTTTTTTACTCTGTGTAGATGCGGTAACGCAGCAAAAACGCAGACAAATGCTGCACTACCTAAATGCACTATATAGAAAGTATATTATTGGTATATAAAACCCCTGCTTCAATCAGTTTTTTTGGGGGGCAACTGGTAAATCACACCAGTAGAAATGATTTCTTCAAATAGTGTTTTTTACTCTGCATTACCTAAATGCACTATATAGAAAGTATTGGTACTGTATAAACCACACCTGCCTCAATCAGATTTTTTGGGGGGCAACTGTTAAATCACACCAGTAGAAATTATTTGTTCCAATAGCGTTTGGCACTCTGTGTGGCTGCAGTATCACAGCAAAACCGCACACAACTGCTGCACAATACAATTGCACTATAATATACTTTCTATGTTAGAAAGTATATTATAAGTATCACACCCCTCAGTATGTCACACCTATTGATAGCACACCTATACCAGTCCTTAAAAGGACTTTTGTGGACCTATTAGCTAGCGATTTGTGTCTCTAACAGTCTGTCCCTGCTCCACACAGCAACCTCTCCCTACACTGGCAAAAGACTGAATGCAAAATGGCGGCCAGATCAGGTTTATTTATAAGGTGGGGGTATGTCCATGTGCGGAAACATGTCAATCAGCTGTCCGGTACCACCTGATGGATGTGTCATGGGTCAAAGTTCTTCACAATGTAAAAGAATATGGCGGGCGCGAATATAGCCACATTTTCGCATGTTCGTGAATCGCGAAAGCTCAAAGTTCGCTGTGAAACGACCACCGGGTGAACCGCAAGGCCATCTCTAATTGTAATACTGGAGAACAATATCCAATGGTAGTTTTGTAACAGTCCATAGTGCCATGCAATAGGATTCCATGTGGACACACTGACAGCAAGGAACAAACATTTGCACACCTATGTAGCTTTTGGGAGACCTCCCAATTTCCCAGTAAATAAAATAAAATAAAAAATCTATGTAAAATGCAAACGGATTGGATATCATTTGGATATCGCTATCTACTAGGGATGTTGTGAACATTTTTTTTTACCTTTTTAGGGTACTTTCACACTAGCGTTTTTCTTTTCCGGCACTGAGTTCCGTCACAGGGGCTCTATACCGGAAAATAACTGATCAGGCATATCCCCATGCATTCTGAATGGAGAGTAATCCGTTCAGGATGCATCAGGATGTCTTCAGTTCAGTGATTTTGACTGATCAGGCAAAAGATAAACCCGTAGCATGCTACGGTTTTATCTGCGGCCAAAAAAACTGAAGACTTGCCGGAATGCCGGATCCGGCATTTTCCCCCATAGGAATGTATTAGTGACGGATCCGGCATTCAAAATACCGAAATGCCGGATCCGTCCTTCCGGTCTGTGAATTTGAAAAAATTTGAAAAAAGATACAAGACGGATCCGTCTGTCATCATGACAAGAAGAGAGACGGATCCGTTATTGCAATGCATTTGTGAGACGGATCCGCATCCGGATGCGTCTCACAAATGCTTTCAGTCACATCCAGATCGGCGGATCCGGAGGGCAGTTCCGACGACGGAACTGCTTGCCGGATCACACAGCCGCAAGTGTGAAAATAGCCTCGTGAAAATGACTTACTAGGTATAATATGTTTATTGAAAATGACTTACTAGGTATAATATGTTTATTGAAAATGACTTACTAGGTATAATATGTTTATTGAAAATGTTTATTGAAAATTTCCAGAATGCCATCCATTATGCTTGAAGTAGGTCATCTAAAGTATGTGCCTTTTGGAATGTAGGATATTTACTTCGTAGTGCTGAGATTTACTTGAAAATTTTATATCAACCTACCTTCCTGAAAGTGGCGATGCAGTTTTTATGAAATTAAGTTGATTAGACTTCTACATAATCGAATAGTTTAAATTGTAAAAAGTTAAATTGTAAAAACATTTTTTTACAGGATGTTTTGCATTTTCTTTTTTTTTTTTTACTTAAAGGGGTTTTGCAGGCTCTTGATATTGATGGCTCATCTTCCGCATTGGTCATTAATGTCCAATCGATGGGGGTCTGACACCCACACCCCTACTGATCAACTGATACCGGCAGCCTACAAAGCTGGCAATAGCACTGTGAATGGAACAGGAAGCAAAGAGCTCTGTTTAAATTATAGTGACCCTGTTGGGTTACTGGAGCTCCAAATTGCTTCAGTGGGGGCTGAGCTGCAGTTACCCAGTACGGCCATTACACTTTAAATGGAGCTGTCTGCTTCCTCTTCCATTCAGGAGCTACTGTAGTTCAAGCACTCTAAGCTACAGAGAAAATCAGATCTGCGTGGTGTCAGGCCCCTACCGATTGGATATTAAAGGGGTTGTCTCATCATGGACAATGGGGGATATGCTAGGATATGCCCGCATTGTCTTATAGGTGCAGGTCCCACTGCTAGGACCCGCACCTATATCGATAACAGAGCCCCGCAAGTGAAGGAGGGCGCACTGCGCATGCACAGCCGCCCTCTATTTATTTTCTATGGGGCCGGAGGGGCTCCATTCTCGATATAGGTGGGAGTTCCAGCGGTGGGACCTGCATCTATAAGACAATGGGGGCATATCGATATGCCCCCATTGCCTATGATGAGACAACCCCTTTAATTACCTATTTTGAGGATAGGTCATAAAAGGCAGGAGCTTGGAAAATCCCATTACATTGTATGTAAATTGTAAATAATGTGCAGTAATTAAAGGGAAACAGTCAGCAGTTTCCTCTCCAGACTTCTGCCTTGCTTGATTGATATCTCTCTCCCCTTTTCTGTATAGGGAGAGACCTGACAAGCAAAGCAGAGCCAGGCTGGTAAAAGCTACAGTAGAAAGGAGCCAACAGGTAAACACTTCTCCCAGTGCCCAGATGATTATAAAACTATAGGCGTCATTTACTATTCTGAAATACACCTAAATTTATTGTGCCGCTATCTGCGACTTCGCCCTGCTCATGCCAGGTCTAAAATTGTGGACGTGGCATGAGTGGGAAAGTGTACAGGATGGTAGGTCCATCTCATTCATCATATTCTACATCTGTTTTAGATGTAGAAAATGGTCGAAATGTAAGACTGCTCGAAAGCTGTCTTACTTTAAGAACTGGCGCTGGATGTGCAGAAGTTATGGAGAGGCCTGCGCCTTCTTATAACTTTGGAGGAACCACTGCCCTTTATTAAGACTGACATCTAAAACGCCAGTCTTAATAAATGTGCCCCTATGTTTTCACTGAAATGATGAATGGTTTCGGAATAAAACATAGTTCTTTGTAATGAGGGAGCTTGTTTGTATTTCATGCTGGACATAGACAACAATTTGGATAAATTCATCAAAAAGACAGCAGCTGCCTATGTGGCAAAAGAATCTAAGATGGCGCCCGGAACGCCGAAAGCCTCCGGCAAAAAACAACAAGCTCCTTCTGGTGCCGTTGGAGGTAGGGATAATTCGCCTGACCCAGACGCCCTGCCAATATCTAGAAGCTTTCTAAAAGAATCATTGGCTGAGGCTTTTGAACCCCTCAGCTCAGAAATGATGGCGACCATATTGGCACAAGGGTAGAATCGCTTGAAGAGAATCAAACTAAGCTTATCAATCACCAAAAAGAAATGTCTTCGAATATGGCGGATTATCACATGCATATTAACATGCTGCACACGGCCATAGAAGATCAAGAGAACAGGGGGCGAAGAAACAACCTTCGGTTTAGAGGAATCCCTGAATCGGTTGCCCCAAGCGACATATCCAAGACGGTGATGCAGATTTGCCTACAGTTACTGGGCCCAGATACCGCTCACGAGGTCACCATGGAAAGGGCGCATAGAGCCCTAAGGCCAAAACCACAACCGAATGAGCCACCTCGGGACATTATATGTAAGTTCTTACATTTCCCCGTCAATGAAGCAACACTTTCAAGTGCCAGGAATAATCCGTCCCTGAATTGGGAAGGCAATGTGATTTCCATCTTTCAGGATTTGGCGCAATCAACCCTTAAAAAACGCAAGGCCCTTAAACCGCTTACCGACTGGCTGCGAGCTCACAAGACCCTGTATGATTCAATCATAAGAAGTGTGGAGCTTAAAGAAAATGGTTTTGTGAGATGTCTCCCTGGGGCTACTGCTAGAAGAGATAGAAGACGTATTATTAATATTGTTAAGCAAGCAAAGCAGGAAGGGGACGTGGATGTTCTTGTCCATCTAGGTACTTGCAATGAAGTGTCAGAGGTGAAAAAATCTTTTATCACACTTGGTAATGACGTACAGGATTTTGCATCCACCATTTCATTTTCTGAAGTTCTGCCTGTGCATAATGTTCAGAATGATAGGCAGAGGCGCATAAAGGAGTTCAACATATGGCTTGGTAAATGGTGTCAAGAGCAAGGATTTGGCTTTGTTTCTCATGATAGCTCTACTTGGAATAGAAAGGAACTGTACAAAAAAGATGGTTTGCATCTTTCTCTCAAAGGAACAAATGTACTTAGTGAACAACTCCAAGAATTTGCGAAAGAGTATTTAAACTAGGAAGGGGGGGCAAAAGAGTGAAAATAAAAGAGTCCAATTGCCCCCCGAAACAATGCCAGAACAGGTCAGAAGCACAGAGGTTAAGAAATGATAAGCTCAGAGTCCTGTCTACAAATGCTCGCAGTTTAGGTAAAAAAATCAATGAACTTGGGTCAATAATGGCATCTGAGAATGTAGACTTAGTGGCTGTTACGGAGACATGGTTTAATGAAAGAAATGACTGGGACATAACCATACCAGGGTACTCTTTATACAGAAGAGACAGAGAAGGCAAGAAAGGAGGAGGAGTGGCCCTGTATGTGAAAGATAGCATTAAATCTAACCTAATACAAGTTGGTGAGGCCAACATAGAGTCAGTTTGGGTTACGTTGCAGTTTGCTAACCATGCAGTAACTCGTGTAGGTGTGATATATAGACCACCTGGTCAAGTTAAAGAACTAGATGATCTACTAGTTGAAGAAATAGCTAAAATGACAATGAAAGGAGAAGTTATCATTATGGGAGATTTCAATCTTCCAGATATAAACTGGAAAACCAAAATAGCAAGTTCTACCAGGAGTACAGATATTCTAAATTCCCTACTGGGGTTATCTCTACAACAAGTGGTTGAGGAGCCAACCCGGAGGGAGGCCATTTTGGATTTGGTATTTACAAATGGGGATTCGGTATATGATGTCATTGTAGGCGAAACCTTGGGATCTAGTGATCACCAGTCAGTGTGGTTTAATATAAGAACTGTGAAAGAGTCCCACCACACAAAAACAAAAGTTTTAGATTTTAGAAAAACAGACTTTTCAAAAATGAAATTAGTCATAAATGAGTCCTTATCAGACTGGAACGGATTACATGGAGTCCAGGAGAAATGGGACTACTTAAAAGGTGCATTATTGAAGGCAACAGAAAATTGCATTAGACTTGTCAGTAAAAGCAAAAAAAGGAAGAGACCACTGTGGTACTCAGCAGAAGTGGCCCAAATCATTAAAAATAAAAAGCTAGCATTTTGTAATTATAAAAAAACCCAGAGCAATAAAGATAAGGAAATCTACAAGATTAGGCAGAGAGAGGCCAAGCAAGTTATAAGAACTTCTAAAGCGCAGGCAGAAGAAAAACTAGCTCAGTCTATGAAAAAAGGGGATAAGACATTCTTCAGATATATAAATGAAAAAAGGAAATTAAAACAAGGAATAACTAAATTAAAAACAAAGGACGGAAGGTATGTAGAAGAGAATAAAGGGCTAGCCGACTGCCTTAATGAATACTTCTGTTCAGTTTTTACAAAAGAAAAAGGAGAAGGACCTCCACTAGAAAGGATGACTAATAAATCGTTTGATGCATGTATCTTTACAGAGGAAGATGTTCTAAGTTTGCTGTCTAAGGTGAAAACAAATAAGTCACAGGGGCCTTATGAGATACACCCAAAATTATTAAAAGAGCTTAGTGGTGAGCTGGCAAAACCGTTAACAGATTTATTTAACCAATCATTAGTAACAGGAGTCGTCCCGGAAGATTGGAAATTGGCAAATGTCGTGCCCATTCACAAGAAAGGTAGTAGGGAGGAATCGAGCAACTATAGACCAGTGAGTCTGACATCAATAGTAGGCAAATTAATGGAAACCCTATTAAAGGATAAGATTGTGGAACATCTAAAATCCCATGGATTGCAAGATGAAAAACAACATGGGTTTACTTCAGGGAGATCATGTCAAACAAATCTTATAGATTTTTTTGACTGGGTGACTAAAATAATAGACGGTGGAGGTGCAGTAGACATCGCATATCTAGATTTTAGTAAGGCTTTTGACACTGTCCCACATAGAAGACTTATCAATAAACTGCAGTCATTGAGCATGGACTCCCATATTGTTGAGTGGATTAGGCAGTGGCTGAGTGACAGACAACAGAGGGTTGTAGTCAATGGAGAACATTCAAAACAAGGTCATGTTACCAGTGGGGTTCCACAGGGATCTGTACTGGGACCAATTTTGCTTAATATCTTCATAAGTGATATTGCAAAAGGCCTCGATGGTAAGGTTTGTGTCACGGAACCATGAACCAGACGTACAACAAGAGATAAGTGAAAATAAGAAGGCTTTATTGAAAATAAAGCTGTAAAGCAAAAGTCCAAACGAATGGTGAAACCGAAGCAGAGTCTTTGAGAGGCCAGAGATCAGGAACCAGAAGGGTAGTCAGACGAAGCCAGGATCAGGAACCAGCAGGGTAGTCAGACGAAGCCAGGATCAGGAACCAGCAGGGTAGTCAGACGAAGCCAGGATCAGGAACCAGAAGCAGCAGCAGTCTTAGAAGCATGTGAACACAGGAGGACCAAGCAAGGAACTGAAGCCACAGACCTCCTATATATATGAGCTAGGCATCCAGCTCCTCCCAGTGGGAAGGAGGATCCGCAGGGTGGAAGGCTACAAGAAACCCAGAAACCAAGATGGCCGCCAGCACATGTCAAACGAAGGAGAACAGCAAGAAGGTAAGACCATGACAGTTTGTCTTTTTGCTGATGACACAAAGATATGTAACAGGGTTGATGTTCCTGGAGGGAAACGCCAAATGGAAAAGGATTTAGGAAAACTAGAAGAATGGTCAGAACTCTGGCAACTGAAATTTAATGTGGATAAGTGCAAGATAATGCACCTGGGGCGTAAAAACCCAAGGGCAGAATATAGAATATTTGACACAGTCCTGACCTCAGTATCTGAGGAAAGGGATTTAGGAGTAATTATTTCAGAAGACTTAAAGGTGGGAAGACAATGTAATAGAGCAGCACGAAATGCCAGCAGAATGCTTGGATGTATTGGGAGAGGTATAAGCAGTAGAAAGAGTGAAGTGCTTATGCCGCTGTACAGAACACTGGTGAGACCTCACTTGGAGTATTGTGCGCAGTACTGGAGGCCATATCTCCAGAGGGATATAGATACTCTAGAGAGAGTTCAGAGAAGAGCTACTAAACTAGTACATGGATTGCAGGATAAAACTTACCAGGAAAGGTTAAAGGACCTTAATATGTATAGCTTGGAAGAAAGAAGAGACAGAGGGGATATGATAGAAACTTTTAAATACATAAAGGGAATCAACTCGGTAAAGGAGGAGAGCATATTTAAAAGAAGAAAAACTACCACAAGAGGACACAGTTTTAAATTAGAGGGGCAAAGGTTTAAAAGTAATATAAGGAAGTATTACTTTACTGAGAGAGTAGTGGATGCATGGAATAGCCTTCCTGCAGAAGTGGTAGCTGCAAATACAGTGAAGGGGTTTAAGCATGCATGGGATAGGCATAAGGCTATCCTTCATATAAGATAGGGCCAGGGACTATTCATAGGATTCAGATATATTGGGCAGACTAGATGGGCCAAATGGTTCTTATCTGCCGACACATTCTATGTTTCTATGTTTCTATGTATAGATGGCCATTTCCTTTTGGCCTCTCCTTTTCCCATGACGGACGTCGCCTCTTCGTATCTTCATATAAAGACCTGGAGAAGATTTATGAACAACTAGAGATTCATCCATTACCGATTGAAAATTGGGATGCGTTCCAAGGGATAACAGCCTTTCCTAAACTTCCGAATATATCGCCCTGGGAAATTCCTCGCACCCCTAAACCGCAAAGAGCAAGAAGAGAGAACTTTTCTACCCCAAGAAGACTTCCACTACCAGAGGACTGAATGGCCGGGAACCCTGCTTATCAGATAAATATGACCTCATATATCTGACTTTCTCTTTTCTGAGACCCGCTTCTTTTATTATTCAGATATTCGGCTCACCTTTATTTACCCATTTTAACTCGTCTCCTTTTGTCCAAATAGTATTACTGCTCAATCGTGATCTGGAGGGTTGTGTCTCTGTTTGCGCAAGTGATCGGCCTGCTTGGTTCACGTGCCCCTATATCAACAGATTCCATTGCGATTGATAGAATAGAGGGAGTCATGGTCGCTCCTTTGCGCGGATAGAGAGGCAGATCTTAGGATTGTGCCCCTATTTGTTTGGTTTACTTGATCCCCTTTACCTCTCGCAAAAGTAGAGGCTATGTTTAATCGCAATTAAACGGGTTATGTCTAAGGTCAAATGCGTGTGCGTTCCCCAGGTTAAGTTAGATTTGCCCCGTAACCGTAGTAAAATATTGATTTAAATGCAGTGTCGCATGCATTCTTTTAAGATAGCGGGCACGGGAGGCCCCCTTGCTTAGATTGGAGTAGGTGTCCTTCTTACATTAGGCGCCCTCCTAACTCTAGTAATATTTAAAACGCCTGTGCGCACTATTTCATAGGCGATTTTCTTTTTCTACTAGTGTTCGTTATAGGCACATTGGAAATAGTCGATTTTGGCTGTTGACCATAATAATGTCTGGTCTAAGATGATCCTTCGAGGGATAGGTTTAGGAATTATATACATTCCCCCCTTTCTAGTTTTTGGAGCTTTTATGCTCTACCTCACTATTGATTACTTTGTTCTTGTTTCAATGATGTATTTCTTATTATTATTTTTTGGAAAATTTTCCATTTTAACCCATTTTTTTCCAGCAATAAAGTAAGGGTTAACAGCCAAACAAAACTCAATATGGGTTGCCCTGATTCTGTAGTTTGCAAAAACACCCCATATGTGGTCGTAAACTACTGTTTGGCCAAACGGGAGGATATAGAAAGAGGGGAACGCCATATGGGTTTTGGAAGGCAGATTTTGCAAGACTGGTTTTGTTTATACCATGTCCCATTTGAAGCCCCCTGTTGCACCCCTAGAATAGAAATTTCAAAAAAGTGACTCCATCTAAGAAAGTAAACCCCTCAAGGTATTCAAAACTGGGTTTACAAACTTTGTTAACCCTTTAGGTGTTCCACAAGAGTTAATGGCAGATGGAGAAACAATTTAGAAATTTCTATTTTTTGGAAAATTTTCCATTTTAACCCATTTTTTTCCAGCAATAAAGTAAGGGTTAACAGCCAAACAAAACTCAATATGGGTTGCCCTGATTCTGTAGTTTGCAAAAACACCCCATATGTGGTCGTAAACTACTGTTTGGCCAAACGGGAGCACGTAGAAAGAGGGGAACGCCATATGGGTTTTGGAAGGTAGATTTTGCAGGACTGGTTTTGTTTATACCATGTCCCATTTGAAGCCCCTTGTTGCACCCCTAGAATAGAAATTTCAAAAAAGTGACTCCATCTAAGAAAGTACACCCCTCAAGGTATTCAAAACTGGGTTTACAAACTTTGTTAACCCTTTAGGTGTTCCACAAGAGTTAATGGCAGATGGAGAAACAATTTAGAAATTTCTATTTTTTGGAAAATTTTCCATTTTAACCCTTACTTTATTACTGAAAAAAAATGGGTTAACAGCCAAACAAAACTCAAAATGGGTTGCCCTGATTCTGTAGTTTGCAGAAACACCCCAAATCTGGTCGTAAACTACTATTTGGCTAAACGGCAGGACATAGAAGAAGGGGAACGCCATACGGTTTTTGGAAGGCAGATTTTGCTGGACTGGTTTATTTACACCATGTACCCTTTCAAGCCCCCTGATGCTCCCCTAGAGTAGAAATTCCATAAAAGTGACCCCATCTAGGAAACTACGGGATAAGGTGGTTGTTGTTTTGGGACTATTTTAGGGGTAAATATGATTTTTGGTTGCTCTATATTACACTTTTTTGAGGCAAGGTAACAAAAAAATTAAATTCTAAAATTTTTCTACATTCGCTATTTAGTTTTGTGGAACACCTAAAGGGTTAACAAAGTTTGTAAAGTGACTTTTGAATACCTTGAGGGGTGAAGTTTCTTAAATGGGGTCACTTTTTTGGAGTTTCTAGTCTAGGCTACATCAGGGGGGGCTTCTAATGGGACATGGTGTCAAAAAAAAAACTGTCCATCAAAATCTGCCTTCCAGAAACCATATGGAGTTCCCTTCGTTCTATGCCGTGCCGTGCGGCTATATAGCCATTTACGACCACATATGGGGTGTTTCTGCAAACTACAGAATCAGGGCCATAAATATTAAGTTTTTTTGGCTGTTAACCCTTGCTTTATTACTGGAAAAAAAGGATTCAAATGGAAATTTTGCCCAAAAATGGGTGTTTTGGCACCGTTTTTATTATATATTTTTAACGCTGTTCATCCGAGGGGTTTCGTCAAATGTTATTTTTATAGCGACGATTTTTTACGCACGCGACGATGCCCAATATGTATGCCTCTCAGACTTTGGGGACACTAAGCAGGCATCCTAAAACTGCGGCCCTCCAGATGTTGTAAAACTACAATTCCCACCATGCCCTGCTGATGGCTGTAGGTTGTCTGGGCATGCTGGGAGTTATAGTTTTACAACATCTGGAGGGCCGCAGTTTGAGGATGCCTGCACTAAAACTAATATTTTTTTGGGGAAAAAAAATTGTTTCTGTGTCTCCAAAGTCTGAGAGACATAGTTTTTTATGTTCTCTAGGGGACTGTTGGAGATTATAAAAATTTAGTACTCCATGGAAGTGTGATACTCCCTGAAGCAATCGATAACGCAGAGGCCCAGATGATCGGGGCAAGTGTCACATTGAGTGGTGGTGTCCTTCCGTATCCCCCTCTTGTGACACACTCTGCATCTTTTTTGGGTTCGTCCCTTCTTTCCAGTATGGGGGACCACACCTGGAAAGTGTTGGCCAGGAACGATCCGGGCGCCTCCAGTTCCCGAGGTACTCCGGCCTGCTCTTTCCCGGTCCGAAAAGATCAGGGCCTTGAGGACTGCCTCATAGAATTGGAGGAATGTCCCTGTGCTGCCAGCACTTCGGGATAGTACAAAAGAGTTGTACATGGCAACCTGTACCAAGTAGACCGCAACTTTTTTGTACCATGCCCGGGTTTTGCGCATGGCATTATATGGCTTGAGGACTTGATCAGAGAGATCAACTCCTCCCATATACCGATTGTAGTCGACGATACAATCGGGCTTGAGGACCGTTGCCGCGGTACCTCGCAGAGAAACGGGGGTGGTGCTGTTACCGTGGATTGTGGACAGCATAAGGACATCCCTCTTGTCCTTATACCTGACCAGCAACAGGCTTCCACTGGTAAGGGCACGGGTCTCACCCCTCGGGATAGGTACCTGGAGGGGATGGGCAGGGAGGCCGCGTTGATTTTTCCGCACGGTCCCACAAGCGAACGTGGATCTGGCGGCAAGGGACCTGAACAAGGGAATGATGGTATAAAAGTTGTCCACGTACAAGTGGTAACCCTTTTCCAGCAGTGGGTACATAAGGTCCCACACGAGTTTCCCGGTAACACCCACAGTGGGGGGACATTCTGGGGGTTGAATCCGGGAATCTCGCCCCTCGTACACACGAATTTTGTAAGTGTACCCTGAGGTACTCTCACAAATTTTGTATAGCTTTACGCCATACCTCGCCCGCTTTGTGGGAATGTATTGGCGGAAACTGAGTCTCCCCTTGAACGCAACGAGAGACTCATCAACCGCGACCTCCCTTCCAGGTATGTAGGCCTGCTGAAATGTGGCCCCAAAGTGATCGATGACCGGCCGTATCTTATACAGCCGGTCATAGGCAGGATCACTTCGGGGGGGACATGCTGCATTATCGGAATAATGCAGACATTTCCGGATGGCCTCAAACCGGGAGCGTGTCATGGCCGTACTGTACAGTGGGGTCTGGTAGAGTATGTCCCCACTCCAGTATTGCCTGACACTGGGTTTTTGCACTAGACCCATATGCAGCACGAGGCCCCATAATGTCCTCATCTCGGCTGCACTGACCGGCGTCCAGCCACCGGGTCTAGCCAAAAATGAGCCCGGGTTTTGAGCGACGAAATGTTGGGCGTACAGATTCGTCTGCTCCACCATCAGATTCACCAGTGGGTTACTGAAAAAAAAAACTAAAAAAGTCAATTTCAGTAAACCCCACTGTGGGAATCTGGATTCCTGGATTGCCAGCAAAATCCGGAATCTCGGGCTCAAAGTCCACTGGGGGACACCAGCTAAGTTCATCGGCAGGGGGCTCCGGTGGGCTTATTTGGTGGACCGGGAAACCAGTACGAACCCCAGGGCGGCTCGTACTAGGGTGGGCCACAGGATCCCTAGCATGTGGGGCCCCAAGCTCCGCCTGGCGGCGTCACCGCCGCCTTGGTGGCTCATCGTCATCCGATGATGAGGAGGAGGATGCGGATGACAAAATGTTTGGTGGGGGGGGCTGGTGGTGGGGTGGATGCGGGGGGGCAAGTGGCAGGGGGGGTCTGGGGTCTGAAAGCTGAAACAAAAAAGTTTAGAATAAATGTGCTTTTTTTTTTCCTAACTTTTCCCTTCTATCCCTGCCTAAAGATGCCTCTCCCTCACTGACCCTAACCTACCTGGGTGGCGATGGGTGCAGGAGGGTGATGGATGGCGATTAGGGGGACGCAGGAGCTGGTGCTGAACGGTGCTGCACGGTCAGGGTGCTGGACAGGAAGAGGAGGGGAGAGAGGAGCGCAGGAAGTTTGAATCTCGCGCCTCTCTCCCCTGCACCAATCAGCACCCTGGACAGCAGTGTTCAGCACCAGGGCCAGCACCGCCTCTCCAAATCCTCGGACTGCGATAGGTGGTGTATAATTACGCCACCGATCGCAGTCTTTTTCCGGTTCACCGGGTCACAGGACACCCGAATGGACCGGAAATGCAGAAAACCGCAGGTCTGAATTGACCTGCGGTTTTCTGCGATCGTCGATGCGGGGGGGTCAAATGATCCCCCCCCCTGCATTGTTACAGGATGCCGGCTGAATGATTTCAGCCGGCATCCCGTTCCAATTAACCCCCGCGGCGCCGGCATCGCGATTTAAAGCCATGACGTACCGGTACGTCATGTGTCCTTAAGGACTCGGGAAACATGCCGTACCGGTACGTCATGTGTCCTTAAGGGGTTAAAGGTTCCATAGTTAACTAGATATATACTTTTGTTAACTTATATGTCCCCAATACTGGCCAGACTGCTTGGATAACAGATACTCTTTCTAGGTTAGAACCACATAGAGAGGGTATAGTGATTCTGGGGGGAGATCTCAATGTAGCGCTTGAAACTGAGTTAGACTCCACTTCTAAAAGATCAGCTATTTCTAAAAAGGCTCTCAGTCATCTCAGAGGATACCTACAAAAGTGGTCTGTCTGTGACGTCTGGAGACTCTTCAATCCAACGGAGAGGGATTATTCCTTCTTTTCACCAGTACATGGATCTTACCACAGAATCGACTATTTGTTTATATCAAAAGAATATCTCCAATTTTGTAATCTGGCCAGTATTGGCTTGATGCACCTATCAGACCACGCCCCTCTGTTCTTCACCCTAGATAAGCCCACCTCCGATTCTCGCCCTTTTAGATGGCGACTAAATGAACAATTAATTTCACCTGGAGATTCATTGACACATACACAAAAAACATTAGATGAATTTTTCTCTTTGAATCGTGATTCAGTAACCTCTCACCAGGTGCTATGGGATGCTCATAAAGCATACATGAGAGGTCACTTCATATCCATGGGAGCCAGGGTCAAAAAAGCTAGAAGACTCCAGATAGACAAACTGTTATCAAAGATTCAACACATGGAATCTTTACACAAACAATCCCTGTCAAAAGACCATTATAGAGAATTAATTGATACACGTGAGGCCCTAAAAAAATTGCTAAACACAGCCTCAGCAAAATACTATATTCAAGCTGAATTTAAACACTATGCTCATGGAGATAGAGCATCAAAATTCATGATGCAACGCATTAAAAAGAGACAATCCCTTAACTATATCCACAAAATTAAATCTGCAGATGGAGATACGGCCTTTACCACCTCGTCTATAGCTGCTAAATTCAGAGAATTCTATTACTCACTATATAACTTGAAAGAATCTGAACCCAATACTCAAGAGGGAACTACACCACCTGAATTTATGTCTACATTCTTAGATTCATTATCTCTTCCTGCCCTCTCCGAAAAACAAGCCTCAGCACTAAAAACTCCTTTCACTCTGTAAGAACTAGAAGATACTATTAAACAACTCCCCAAGGGCAAGTGCCCAGGACCTGATGGTCTCCCAGCTTCATACTATAAATCTCTCTCAAACACCTTAAGCCCTTACTTACTTAATATTTGTAATATCTCACTATTAGGTACCCCAATGTCAGTAGATATGACTAGAGCTCATATTTCCTTGATCCCTAAAGAGGGGAAAGACGGTTCAAATTGTGCGAATTATCGCCCAATTTCTCTGCTAAATTTAGACCTAAAGATTCTAGCAAAAATGCTGGCGATTCGCCTATCATTACTACTCCCCACACTGATCCAAAAAGATCAGGTAGGTTTCGTGAAGGGCAGGGAGGGTAAGCAAAATACATCTAGAGTACTCAACTGCATATATTATGCAAAAAGGCACAACCGTCCAATGATCCTTCTCAGCACAGATGCTGAGAAGGCATTTGATAGAGTTAAATGGGATTACATGAAAAAGGTGCTTCATACTTTTGGAATCCCAGAACTATTCATTAATGCAGTGTTTTCCCTTTACTCCAATGCATCAGCTTCTGTTATTGTTTATAATTCTCTCTCCAGCCCCCTTGTAATCAGTAATGGGACAAGACAGGGATGCCCCCTCTCTCCCCTACTATTCGTCTTAGTTATGGAAACTCTGTTACAGGCTATTAGGAAGGAGAGGGGGATCCAAGGTGTGCGAGTGGGCGGGTTCAAACACAAAACTGCAGCTTTCGCTGACGACCTACTCATCATGGTCACCAATCCCAAGATAGCCCTACCACATATCTATCATATAATAGAACAATTTGGCCTATTTTCAAATTTTAAAATCAATATGAGAAAGTCCCATATTTTAAATGTAGGATTCCCTAGTTCACTTATACAGGATCTTAGGCTTAAATCCCCCTTTAATTGGGATACACCACACATTACGTACTTGGGTGTCAAAATAAGTTCATATCCAGGGGCACTTTTTAATCTAAACTACTCCCTATTACTGAACTCAATGAAAGAACAACTAGCCTCCCTTGATAAACATATGCTACCTTGGTTTGGTAGAAAAAACATAGCTACATCCCTTATAATACCCAAATTGACATATTTGCAACAGGTTCTACCAATTCCAGTGCCTAAATCATTTTATAACACAGTGAATCAAATGCTTAGATCATTTATCTGGGCCGGGAAAAGAGCTCGAATAGCTCTGCATACCCTTAATAAACCTAGGGCCTATGGTGGAATAGGGATGCCTAATCCATTGCTATATAACAATGCGGTCTTATTAGCCAGATCAGTAGGTTGGTTTTTGGGAAAAGCAAACGAACCATGGGTTGACTTGGAACAATCGCAGTTTGAGCTATTGTTTAGAGGTCTTTTGATGGGAACTGATATCTCCAAGCATGCGTCCAAAACCCCTAACCCAATAATTAAATCCACACTGAAATCCTGGGATTGGTTTCAAACTACGGAACATGCTGTTCCTTTGCCATCCCCATTGCTTCAAATCAGGGACATATTAACATTTGCTCCCAAAGCTCTTATTTGTAGCCTCCCCACTTCAGTGAAGAACTCAACTTCCCCAGTGTTGTCTCTGTTTGATGTCAATGGGACTTTATTAGAATCAAATCTCATATCTAAAGCCTTTCCAGAATGTATGTTCTCATCCCCATTCATTTCCTTTTTACGGTCTTTTATTTCCAAAAACATAACTTGGAGATCTTTGACTAGACCTTTAACCTGGTTCGAAAATCTGTTAGTAAGTTCTGACCCAAGGCCAAAATTAATCTCATTGTTATATAAAAAACTTTCTACCCCTATTACTATGCCTAAACCTGCATTCATTAGGTAATGGGAAAAAGACTTTGATTCTGTCTTTCCCCAAGAAACAATGTCCAAAATCCTGCTAAGACCCCATAAAGCGTCAAGATGCATACGTATACAGGAAAATGCTTACAAGATCCTCACAAGGTATAAAACCCCAGATGTGACCTGTAGATACAAAACGAATAACTGTGATATGTGCTGGAGGTGTTGCAAAGATAAAGGCTCATATTTTCACGTTTGGTGGACCTGCCCCCTAATCAAAGATTGGTGGTCAAAAATATTTGAGGAAAGTAATAGGATATGCCACTCCAAAGTCCCCATGACACCCCATTTGGCTCTGTTAGGTGTATACACCTCTAGTACTGGGGAAAGCCTCCCTTCTTTGTTTATTCATCGCTTAGACACAGTGCGTCTTATGATTCCCAAATATTGGCTATCTGAAGACACACTGTCCATATCTCAGTGGTTAGCCAAAATAGACCAACTATACAGGTTTGAGGAGCTAGCCTCATGGGAAAATAATAGAAATGTCACATTTAAAAAAATCTGGTCACTATGGTCCTCTTTCAGGAACTATTAACATAGTAGAATCCTCTTATCTCACACCGTGAAATGTAGTATTGATCCAGAATTTATCCATTTTTCATCTCAGTCTGGTCCCTTTTGAAAGTGTCACTTAATGAATATCAATATAAGTATTGCCATAAGATTACATTTGTATTACCATACTAGTGTTGTACCTGAAAAGAAAGTACCATTTCTGTGCTTTGTTATTTACTTTTATATGTAATGTCAATATCTTTTTTCTTCAATAAAGAATTTAAAACTCAAAAAAAAATAAATAAATAAGAAGATCTATAAATCACCATATAATTCATTTGGAAAAGAGGCACATGAAACATTTCTGCAGCTCTGTATCTTAAGCAGGGTACTGGGTCCCTTAAAGACACCAGCCCTGTATGGAGACTTACTGGAACTGCCCCATGGTATGGAGACTTATTGGCAGTGCTCCATAGGAAAATATTATGCAAAGAGGGCTCTCCTTAGGAAAGAGAGCCGTCTCACCAGAGCAAATCCAACTTTGTAACAGAAGCCACCTCTACAAGGTGGCGCCAGTGAAATGGTTCTCTTTCCTTGGGAGATACCTCTTTGCAGCTCTGTATGTCACCAATTCTTTGGTGGCATACAGAGAGGATTTATTTGTGTCAAATTACATATAAATTAGACAGAAAAAAATTGTGGCATGTTCCAAGCATTGCTTCTAAGAAGGAATGTCTCTGAAATATGGCTCCTGGTTCAGCAGCATTGTGATGCCAGTGATCTGTACCCCTCACATCTCCCTGCTCCTGGTCGGCACAGCCACCGGAATATTCATCCCTTTCATCGTTCTGTGTTGCTCATGAACCATGCCCACCGCTTTCTCTCTGCTCCCTCCCATCAGGCATGGCTGCCCCTAGAGCACAAGCCATCCTCAGCTCTTGAAGAGCCAGCACATGCGACCTGTCTCCTGCCAATGGCTGCTTTCCTTGGCTTATTTAGTGTACCTTCCCTTGTGAGCAATAAGGTAGCTATTTACTTCCTGTAAAAGGTATTTTTTGTCTACTGAACTATCAGGGGCGTAGCTAGAACTGACTGGGCTCCACAGCAAATTTTTGAATGGGCCCCCCCCCACCACCACAGACCCACTTCTTTGCACCCTTCTCATCCCATGTAAAATCCACTCCTGTGGCAATTTTACACTTTTTTTTAAATGTACTTACTGTAAATTTTAGCATCCTTTTTGACGATGGACATGTGACCGCTGCAGTCAATAACTGGCCGCAGTGGTGACGCATCATCTGTGTGGCACATGACCCACTTCCAAGCTTCATGGGTGACACATCACTGCTGCAAACAGTTATTGGCTGCAGTGGTGAAGTGCCCTGCTGTGTGGAGACCCAGGGCCTACACAGATGACAGAGATGTAAATTATGGCAAACTTACATATACATGCCCCCGACTATCCTGGTCATCACTTATGTGCATATGTAAGTGTGCCAAAATAAGCACTAATACACAGCGCATCAGTGGGGTGGATAAGGGAGGCTGCCATGTACTGTATGATATAATACAGATGGCAGAGGAAGGAGTGGGCAGAGGTTTGGATCAGCATGCAGCTGTCAGATAGCCATCCCAGCCTCTGCCCACCTCCTTCCTTGGCGAGCCTCCTGTACTACAGTATGCATGCTATGAAAAATGGAAATGTGAACAAGACCTAAGATCCCATCCCCTATCCACAAGATAGAGGATAAATATCTGATTGGTGGGGATCTGACCACTGGAAATCGGAATGAGATCACAAGAATGAGGTGTTGGAGTCCCTGGAGTGAATGGAACGGCGGTCACACAAGCGCCCTCTGCTCCATTCAACACTATGGGATTGCAGGTGGCAGGTCAGAGCTGTGCACTTACCATACAGATGAATGGAGCGGCAGCGGGCATGTTACTGCCATTCCATTCATCCTGAGGACTTCACCTTACTAGCAGTCAGAACTCGACTAATCAGGTACCTGTCATATAGCCTGTGGATGGGGGATACTTAGGACAACCCCTTACTGTACAGAAAGAAACAATACTGGAATACATTATGTGGCATACATTTCAAAAAACACACTCACATATATACTGTATATATAGACACACATTTTATATCTCTCTATGTACTGTATATCCACACCATTGAATATACAAACATTTACAATATACAGTACAGACCAACAGTTTGGACACACCTTCTCATTCAAAGAGTTTTCTTTATTTTCATGACTATGAAAATTGTAGATTCACACTGAAGGCATCAAAACTATGAATTAACACATGTGGAATTATATACATAACAAACAAGTGTGAAACAACTGAAAATATGTCATATTCTAGGTTCTTCAAAGTAGCCACCTTTTGCTTTGATTACTACTTTGCACACTCTTGGCATTCTCTTG
This sequence comes from Bufo bufo, assembly GCF_905171765.1. Classification (NCBI taxonomy): domain Eukaryota; kingdom Metazoa; phylum Chordata; class Amphibia; order Anura; family Bufonidae; genus Bufo; species Bufo bufo. Next base: position 339,732,353 of record NC_053393.1, on the reverse strand, counting down.
ATGAGCTTCAAGAGATAGTCCCCTGAAATGGTTTTCATTTCACAGGTGTCCCTGTCAGGTTTAATAAGTGGGATTTCTTGCCTTATAAATGGGGTTGGGACCATCAGTGGCGTTGAGGAGAAGTCAGGTGGATACACAGCTGATAGTCCTACTGAATAGACTGTTAGAATTTGTATTATGGCAAAAAAAAGCAGCTAAGTAAAGAAAAACGAGTGGCCATCATTACTTTAAGAAATGAAGGTCAGTCAGTCAGCCGAAAAATTGGGAAAACTTTGAAAGTAAGGGCTATTTGACCATGAAGGAGAGTGATGGGGTGCTGCGCCAGATGACCTGGCCTCCACAGTCACCGGACCTGAACCCAATCGAGATGGTTTGGGGTGAGCTGGACCGCAGAGTGAAGGCAAAAGGGCCAACAAGTGCTAAGCCTCTCTGGGAACTCCTTCAAGACTGTTGGAAGACCATTTCAGGGGACTACCTCTTGAAGCTCATCAAGAGAATGCCAAGAGAGACTTTTGGTCTGTACTGTGTATATATATATATATATATATATATATATATATATGATATACATACACACAGTTACACTGTACTGTACATTCCCACACAACCTGTATATACACACACATATATTCTCACATACACACCGTATACATACATTTACCCCTACCCTTTCTCTGCAGTCTGTGAAGATATAGACAGGCCCAGACAGCGCAGTCTCTGCAGCCCCCCCTCCCTCCTGTTAGTCCCGACTGCCAACCTGAGCTGTGTTCTATTAACACCAGCAGGAAGATAGATTGTTCTATCTTTCTGTAGGAAGGTGGGGGGCAGAAGCTGGCTAGATGCTACCAGTGAAGCAAGTGACTAATGCTGGTGGATTTTAAATAAAGCCTGAACTCCTCTGGCTGGTGAGAGGTAACTCCAGTTCTGATTCTCTCTTCAACAGTATGCATGGGTCCCAAAAGAGGAACCCTCTCCCCTCCATGGACCAACCCAGCCTCAATGCTTAGGGAGAGTCTTAGCCAGGCTTCGTCTAAGAAGCGGGGCTACCAGTGTCCCTGATGCACTGAAAACAACATGGAAGGACTGCACGCTCTAGGGGGAGGGGCTATGAGAGAAGCAAATCACATGACAGGCAGTTCTTCTATTACTGCTGTTACTGTATCTAATACTGATCAGGGCCCCTTTATAGCTGGGGCCCCGAAGTAGCTGCTTCCCTGGTAGGTACGCCACTGTGAACGATCATCTCTGACCTGCTTGTTTACAGTGATGGCCAGTTCGCCGTGTTCGCCCGATAAAGGCACCCAACGGCTGTTCTCCAAACTGCCTGCTCCCAGGGACCGCATTTGTTTCAGACCGGCGCGCGGCGCAGGCACAGGTAAGGGCTTACCTGTGCAGCGCCGGACTTCTGAGTTAAGATGGCAGCCCGCATGTGTTTGTGGGTGAACATGGCGAACTGGCCTTCACTGCTTGTTTATCATATTGATGCTGTTGTGCTTCTCCTGTCCTTGGACCTTTGCCTGTTTATTATATTAATTCTGTGTTGCCTGCCCTGATTTCTTGCCTATATACCAGATTGAAAGAACTCTGCTGCTCAGACCGTAGCATTTCCATTGACCATGTTCTTGTTTGTCCTCATGGTGCTATTAACTGGTATTTCCTAACTAGAAATAATGTGCTCCAACATACAGTACAGACCAAAAGTTTGGACACATCTTCTCATTCAAAGAGTTTTCTTTATTTTCATGACTATGAAGGCATCAAAACTATGAATTAACACATGTGGAATTATATACATAACCAACAAGTGTGAAACAACTGAAAATATGTCATATTCTAGGCTCTTCAAAGTAGCCACCTTTTGCTTTGATTACTACTTTGCACACTCTTGGCATTCTCTTGATGAGCTTCAAGAGGTAGTCCCCTGAAATGGTTTTCACTTCACAGGTGTGCCCTGTCAGGTTTAATAAGTGGGATTTCTTGCCTTATAAATGGGCTTGGGACCATCAGTTGTGTTGAGAAGTCAGGTGGATACACAGCTGATAGTTCTACTGAATAGACTGTTAGAATTTGTATTATGGCAAGAAAAAAGCAGCTAAGTAAAGAAAAACGAGTGGCCATCATTACTTTAAGAAATGAAGGTCAGTCAGCCGAAATATTGGGAAAACTTTGAAAGTAAGGGCTATTTGACCATGAAGGAGAGTGATGTGGTGCTGCGCCAGATGACCTGGCCTCCACAGTCCCCGGACCTGAACCCAATCGAGATGGTTTGGGGTGAGCTGGACCGCAGAGTGAAGGCAAAAGGGCCAACAAGTGCTAAGCATCTCTGGGAACTCCTTCAAGACTGTTGGAAGACCATTTCAGGGGACTACCTCTTGAAGCTCATCAAGAGAATGCCAAGAGTGTGCAAAGCAGTAATCAAAGCAAAAGGTAGCTACTTTGAAGAACCTAGAATATGACATATTTTCAGTTGTTTCACACTTGTTTGTTATGTATATAATTCCACATGTGTTAATTCATAGTTTTGATGCCTTCATAGTCATGAAAATAAAGAAAACTCTTTGAATGAGAAGGTGTGTCCAAACTTTTGGTCTGTACTGTATATTGGGAGTAATATCCAGACTATCTCCCAAACTGTAACACAAATAGGCTAGACTGGATAGAAGTTAATAAGTACCTTTATTTCACATAATTAAAATATTGCATAAATAAAAAAATATTAAAACAGTTGGTGGTAAGAACACATACAGGGTAATGATAAGCCCTCGCAGGAGATATGGGACAGTATTCAAAGACCAAACATCAGCCAAAGTGTTAGCAGCAGCATCAATTATTTTATAGTCAATACATAAAGTGGCAAGTGCTTAACTCTGCATGGCAGGCTACATAACCATCCACACCAGTCCTTATGCGGTCATTATACGGTCGCATGCATATACCTTAATTGGGTCCTTATTTCCCGTGTCCCAACCTGCATTTCGCTTATTGCTTCATCAGGGGGTTGCATGATAATGTTGTGTCCCTCAAGAACTTAAATATCCACCCCAATCTTGTTTCATATGGCTCACCTGGGATTGGAGATTAGGGAGGCATCATGCTGCTAAAACCGCCGGAATTGACAATTATGCGCTCCAACATGGAACGCATGTGTCATAATTCACGGCCTGAAGTATGTGCGGTCGGCGTCCCCTACCTCTCATTCTACCATCGCGCAATGTTAATGCCTGTGTGCCAAGCGATCACATGATCGACAATGGAACGCAAGCGTAAGTATGTACTCAAGACTCCCGATATAACATGTGGGTCTGTATTGCCTTGCTAATTTGTTATCCATTACTAGACGATATGGCCAAAATTGAATTAAATAAAGACATCAAAATAATCCATGTAGTAAGGTGAAAAAGAAAATGGGAAAAAGATGAACATGAAAGTGCAAAAATGAAAGCAATCCGTGAAACCATGCAGTGAGAGTGACTGATCAAAATATGGTGAATGATAATAAATATTGGATATTACAACATAATTCCTAATTACCGTAATTACCAACAACAACCCTGTCTCATGGTGCTCAAAATCACAGTTGTTGATAGTGTCAACACTACCCTTCATCTACAATATATATAAAGTGCTAACGTGCAATGATAATAATTCATAATACATTAATACATATTATATCAATACATTATAAACTGTTGATAAATGTGACACTATGCTCTAATAATATGAAAATAAATGAATAAATATATACATAATGTGAAAGTGCTATATAATGATAATTATAATTCATAATACATTAATACATACTATATCAATTCATAATCAACAGTTCATGATTGTGACACCATGCCCTAATAGTATACAAATATAATATAAAAAATGTACATAACGTGACAAGTGCTATATAATATGTATAAAACCTATGAACTCCTAATTCAACAACTCCTCCAAATAGTCATAAATGCATGTGCCCATTGATGGCCACAAAATAATATGCTTTAACCTGGGAAAGGGGGGAACGGGGGAGGGGGGAGAAAGGGGAAAAAGGGCGGAGGAAGGCCTAGACAGTGCACCAGCAAACAATTAATCTTATGCATGATCCGTGGTCAATCCATCCTTGTCTCCCAGGTACAGTCCTGATCAAAAGTTTAAGACCACTTGAAAAATGGCAAAAAATCATATTTAGCATGGCTGGATCTTAACAAGGTTCTAAGTAGAGCTTCAACATGCAACAAGAACAAATGGGAGTGAGACAAAACATTTTTTGAGCATTCAATTTAATGAAAACAATGAATAAACTGAAACAGGCTGTTTTTCAGCTGATCAAAAGTTTAGGACCACACCTCCAAAAAAAAACTAAAACAGAAATCCAACTTCCAAACATGAACTCAGTAATGAGTAGCTCCGCCGTTATTGTTTATCACTTACAAAATTTGTTTTGGCATGCTTGAAGCAAGCGTTTCCATGAGGTGAGTGGGAACATTTCTCCAAGTGGTGAAGACGGCCGCACGAAGGCCATCTACTGTCTGGAACTGTTGTCCATTTTTGAAAACTTCCCTTGCCATCCATCCCCAAAGGTTCTCAATTGGATTTAGATCAGGGGAACACGCAGGATGGGCCAAAAGAGTGATGTTATTCTCCTGGAAGAAGCCCCTTGTCCTGCGGGCATTGTGTACTGTAGCGTTGTCCTGTTGAAAAACCCAGTCGTTACCGCACAGACGAGGGCCCTCAGTAATGAGGAATGCTCTCTGCAACATCTGGACATAGTCAGCGGCCGTTTGACGCCCCTGCACTTCCCGAAGCTCCATTGTTTCACTGAAGCAAAAAGCACCCCAGACCATTATGGCGCCCCCTCCACTGTGGCGCGTAGAAAACATCTCAGGTAAGATCTGCTTGTCATGCCAGTAACGTTGGAAACCATCAGGACCATCAAGCTTAAATTTTTTCTCATCAGAGAATAAAACTTTCTTCCACCTTTGAATGTCCCATGTTTGGTGGTCTCTTGCAAAGTCCAAACGAGCAGTTCTGTGGCGTTCAAGGAGACGAGGTCTTTGAATAAGTTTTTTGTTTTTAAAGCCCTTCAGTCTCAGATGCCGTCTGATGGTTATGGGGCTGCAGTCAGCACCAGTAAGGGTCTTAATTTGGGTCGATGATTGTCCAGTGTCTTGACGGACAGCCAATTGGATCCTCTTGCTCAGTGCTGATTAAATTTTTTTGGGTCTTCCACTTGACTTTTTTGTTCCATAACCCTCAAGATCATTTAAGAAATTCCAAATTACTGTCTTACTGCGTCCCACCTTAGCAGCGATGGTGCGCTGTGAGAGACCCTGCTTATGCAGTTCAACAACCCGACCACGTTCAAAAAGGGAGAGTTTTTTTGCCTTTGCCATCACAAGGTGTGACTACCTGACAGAAAATGACAATGAATCCACATCTTTGCACAGATTTGGCCTTTTAAAAAGGCATGTGGTCCTAAAATTTGGATCAGCTGAAAAACAGCCTGTTTCAGTTTAATCGTTATTTTCAATTATTGAATGCTCAAAAAATGTTTTGTCTCACTCTCATTTCTTCTTGTTGCATATTGAAGCTCTACTTGGAACCTTGTTAAGATCCAACAATGTAAAATATGATTTTTTGCCATTTTTCAAGTGGTCTTAAACTTTTGATCAGGACTGTATATTGTCTACAGCCAATGCTGTGCAGCCCCGGCATCATGTTTGTGTTATGTTTTGAAATCCTACCCTCAAACAACCCATATATGGGAGTCCATATGCAATACAGACACAATGGAATGTCACCAGGGTCTCAATTAAAGCGCGATGGATAGTATTACCCAAATTTCCACATATCTGAAAGAAAAGTGGAAAAGGTTAGTATTATAAACAATCCCAGTTCCTAATTTAAAAACAATTAAAATCTGTTATCAACAAGGGACAACTAGTCCCATGTGTGTAAACCAAAACCCAGAGCAGAACACTCTACCCTAACTACAAAAATGGAGCAAAACTCAGCCCCCCATTCAATCCATATGGGGTCATTGTGTTTAACGTGAAGATCCAATGTGTTTCACGTTGCGCCAAAAGGCGCTTCCAGTTACCACCCCTATGGTTGAAATAAACCCTATTAATTCCTCTCACCTGGAGCAGACAGCCATCACTGTTATGATGTTGCTTAAAGTGCCATGGAATAGTTTTTAACACAGTGATGTTTTGTTCTTCCTTTGCTGCCTGTATTCCCAATACATGTTCCCGTATCCTTCTTTTCATTTCCCATGTCGTTTGGCCCACATATAAGGGGCAACATGGGCAGCTGGCCAAATAAATGACCCCAACCGTGTTACATGTGAGGAAATGTGTAATTATATATTGTTTGTCTCCTCCAGAATCCGTAAATGTAGTGGCTCTAACCACATTGGGACACCCGACGCAGCCACCACAGGGTCGACACCCCCACCTGGGCCCTATGGAACCAAAAGCCCTCTCCAGTTTCACGCCAGTATAATGGCTCTTGGTAAGTATATCTTTCAAATTCTTGTTCTTCCTGAATGTAATTTTAGGTGCCGTCGCTAGATAAGAATGGAGGGTGGTATCCATATACAATACATTCCAATATTTCACCAAGGCCCCTCTTATATCCTGATGTCCTTGAGAGCAGGTTGTAACAAATCTTACTAAGTTTTCTTCCCCTTTATCGACTTGTTTTACTGGGGGATAAATTAAATGTTCCCGTTTGGTGTTACTAGCTCTTATATAGCCTTGTCTGATGGAATGTTCTTGGTAACCTCTACTTCTAAAGTGATTGCCCAGGTCTCCTGCCTGTGTTTGAAAGTCCCTGTCCCTTGAGCAGATCCTGTGGATGCACAGGAATTGCCCAATGGGGATGCCCGAGATCAGTTTCTTGGGATGTGCTGGCCTTGCTTGTAGTAGTAGTAATATCCATTGTCATCAATGTCCAATAAAAGATCAAGGAAATCCATCTCTTTTCTGCCCGTCTTATATGTCAGTCTGATGTTGAAATCATTGGAATTCAAAATGTCCATTAATGTTTTCAGCTCACCAACTGTGCCCTGCCAAATAATTAAAATGTCATCAATGTAGCGATACCATAATTGTACATGATCGCACAATCTTACAGGGTCAGTCAAGAAGATCCTCCTCTCCCACAGCCCCAGGAACAGATTAGCATATGAGGGCGCACAGGCCGCCCCAATAGCTGTACCCTGGCGCTGTAGTAGAAGGTCTCCTTGAAGGTGAAGAAATTATGATGTAGGAATGAATTAGATGAATTAGGAGTACATGGGTTTTCAACATATTATATAGCACTTTTCACTTTTTATATTATATTTTTATACTATTAGGGCATGGTCAATCATCATTATATAGCACTTTCACATTATGTATATATTTGTCAATATTTATTTTTCATTTATTTTCATATTATTAGAGCATGGTGTAAAATGTATCAACAGTTTATAATGTATTGATATAATATGTATGAATGTATTATGAATTATTATCATTGCACGTTAGCACTTTATATATATTGTAGTTGAAGGGTAGTGTTGACACTATCAACAACTGTGTGATTTTGAGCACCATGAGACAGGGTTGTTGTTAGTAATTAATTAGGAATTATGTTGTAATATCCAATATTTATTATCATTCACCATATTTTGATCAGTCACTCTCACTGCATGGTTTCACGGATTGCTTTCATTTTTGCACTTGCATATTCATCTTTTTCCCATTTTCTTTTTCACCTTACTACACAGATTATTTTGATGTCTTTATTTAATAAAATTTTTGCCATATCGTCTAGTAATGGATAACAAATGAATAAGGCAATACAGACCCACATGTTATATCGGGAGTCTTGGGTACATACTTACGCTTGCGTTCCATTAACATTAACATTGCGCAATGGTAAAATGAGAGGTAGGGGACGCCGACCGCACATACTTCAGGCCGTGAACTATGGCACATGCGTTCCAAGTTGGAGCACATAATTGTCAGTTCCAGCGGTTTTAGCGGCATGATGCCTCCCTAATCTCCAATCCCAGGTGAGCCATATGAAACAAGATTGGGGTGGATATTTAAGTTCTTGAGGGACACAACATTATCATGCAACCCCCTGATGAAGCAATAAGTGAAACGCTCGTCGGGACGTGGGAAATAAGGACCCATTTAAGGTATATGCATGCGACCGTATAATAACCACATAAGGACCTACCATGCAGAGTTAAGCACTTGCCACTTTATGTATTGACTATAGAATCATTTATGTTGCTGCTAACACTTTGGCTGATGTTTTGTCTTTGAATACTGTTCCATCTCTCCTGCGAGGGCTTATCATTACCCTGTATGTGTTCTTACCACCAACTGTTTTAGAATTTTTTTTAATTATGCAATATTTTAATTATGTGAAATAAAGGTACTTATTAACTTCTATCCAGTCTAGCCTATTTGTGTTCTAACTAGAAATAAGCAAATTAGATATAAATTAATCAGATCCGACATGATTTTTTTAAACATTCTGGTTGTATCCAAATTTTTGGTTATTTGATTCAGGTACATTTTGGGAGCTGAGAGAGAAAATTATAAAAAATAAAAAATAAAATAAAAAGTGAGAAATAAGTGAGCTTGTCCTAGGGGACCTCAGTGTCATAAACACATTTTCATGACAATTAGAGCACTTTTGATTTGTGTACAATCGATGTGGATCTGAATCGAATAGGTAAAATGAGTTATTTATTTCTTTATTTTATGCACTTATAGTATATAGCGCTGCTGGTTCTGTGATGTGTGCTGGCTGCGGCCTTGTGTGTGAACTTGGCCTGAGTATGGATGCGTTTGTATCAGTGCTGTTCTCTCACTCCTAGTTGTTGTGTAGGCTGGCTGCCTGTAACCTCGTACTGGCTACAGTTTTCTTGTGTATGCTGGTTGTCATTTTGGGCATGCTGGCTGCAGCATTCTGTGTCTGGTGTGAACTGACTTGTTATTGCATGTTTTGTGCTTCTTGTTAATCCTGGTTCTGGTGGGGTTAACTTTCCCTGGTCTGTGCTGGGTGTGGATTATCAGGTGCCCTCATTATGCAGCTATTTATTCCTGTGAGCTGTGGGGCCTAGGGTCAGTATATCTTGTGCCTTGCTGGGTGTAGCCCCTTGCTGCTGCCCTCTGCCCTTCTATGTGGTGTCGCCTAGTAAAGCATTGATGTTATTGCCCTGTCTGATCTTCTGTACCTGTTCTGTGTCTTGATCCACTCTTTTCCATGTTTAGCCTAGCAGTGCTCTATCTGAGTCTGATAGCTTGGCAGTGCTAAACTGCTTCTGATGCTGTCTGTTCTATGTCTAGCCTGGCAGTGCTCAACTGCTTCTGATCAAGTCTGTTCCATGTCTTGCCTGCAGTGTCTTTCTACTTCTGTTCCTATCCCGTGTATTTCCTTTGTGAGAGGGCTCCTGGGTTCTCCAGAGGGAGGATCTCTAGTCTGTGCGCAGCTCTGCCTGTGACCGCCATGCTTCCATTCTGCATGGGGTCCAGGCTTCTGCTTGTGTGCTGGTTCCCGTTTGTCATCTTATCCATTTCCTATGTTTGGTTGGGTTCCAGTCCTGTTGACTGTGGTTTTTTGCAGGTAGCGCTCAAGTGTATTGGGACCTTCCTGGAGGCGCAACCAGTGAGCCCTCAGCCCAGTTCAGCCTCACCACCAGGGGCTCTGTGAAGAATGGGGCCTACTGTCTCTTCACCCTCTCGGGTTTTGCCTCTGGTCTACCGGTTGACTTTGTTCTGTGGTAGAGCTACCACTATTGCTTAACCTGCCTATCTGTTACTATTGTGTCCTGTTTGCAAGGCGTCCAGGGGGTCTGCCTTTGGCCCCTGGTATGTGACAACAAACATTACCATCAAGCTGTCTCCAATCAGGGTCACTATCTAAGTTCCCTATCAGTATGTCTTTGGCGTGTGGGAGGAAATCTGAGTATCCGGAGGAAACCCACACAAACACGGGGAAAACATAAAAACTATCTTGTCCTTCGTCGGATTCAAACCTAGGACCCCAGAGCTGCAAGGCACCAGTGATAACCACTGAACCACCATGCTGCCCGCAATGATTCAGGCAAATTGAACCAGAATCAAAAATGCTAACCCATCTAGGTCAGCTGTCACTCAATAGAGCCTACTTGAAGAGATAGCAACTCGGTGGTACTCCTGCAGCAAAATCCAGAAAAGGTGAAGACCAAGGGGCGCACAGATAATGCCCTTACGAGTAGCCCAAAGGTTAAATCTGTTTATGAATACAGTAGGTCTACACCTGCTGTATTTCAACCATATGCCAGTGCATTCCGTAATTACGACTCTGTGAAGTGAAACAGGTCTCAGTATACCGCTTGTACAGCCACCTGCAAATGACTCTGTTACCAGGTGCATGAGGCCTAACATTGTACATCTATCACTATGTTTAAAAAATAACATAAAATGACAAAAGTACCCTGTGTGAACCATGCTCTTTCATATTTAGACAAATTTATTATATAACTAATTTCACTTTTTTTTTTTGTATAAACAGTTCTTTTTTATACTTTCAAATACAACGGCTGAAAGAAAATTCAGAGGCTTAAAATTTTGATAGTTATCTTGACTTATGTTAAAGTACATTGACATACAAGCAGAACATTTCCAATAAATCGGGTTTATAATACCTAATCCATCTATAAAGAGTAATCTTCTACTCCTGGGTTGAGTATATTTCCCACTGATGTCGTTTCTAACCTAATTCATTTTTCAGCACAATCTTTAAATAACTGCATACTTCAAAGCTGATAGAATGGTACACTATCTTCTTTATGATACCTAGAAATCAAGCCTTACACATTACAGCAGAGTTCAAATGAAGGTCACTGGCATTGCCTTTTTCAGCTTTCTGCCACATACTAAAAAATGTGTTTCACCTGCATCTGGGGAGGATAATTAAAGTCAATTTCTGGGAGAACAAATTCACATCTAATAGCAATGAAGAGTATATGAATTAAATTTGCCTGATGAGCTGCAAAACACAGTGACAGAATCTGCAGTCAGCATCTTAGGTTTACAGCCCTATCTTTTAATTTAAACATGTTATGCATGGTCAGAAAAAACAACAGCCATTCCCTTCTACAAGAATTATAGTTTTAAATCATTTGAGAGGAGTAAAACTCACCAGTTTGAATTACAAGACAGAACAATGCTGTATATATTTATAACTCTACTACATTTTCTAATACACTTGCTGATAGGCTATTCTAGAGAAAACTGTGCACTGTGACTAGTTGAAGACAATGATTTTTGCTTATGCATATACAGTTGTAGATAATACATCTATAATAAAACATTGGTTACATATTAATCCCTCACGTACATGGCAGGAGACAACATGGTTGCACTCGGAGTCCTTTGGGAAAAGAACCTACAGGAATTCTGTGCACCAGCATATTATAATTACACAATTGGTAAAGTTGTAAAAAGACACAGGTCTATGGGTGCATCCTATAATTGTGAAACCAACAAGAGAAAAGAGACCAATAACCCCATTGAAGAATGAAAGAACACTCATATAAAATATATGTAGTTTATTAGGGCGAAAAATAATAAATATACAATAACACAAAGGCACAAGGTAAAAGGGGATGGGACGCCCCGTGTAGCGGGACCGTGAACCCCCACCCTCACATATACCAGACTAACAAGGAAAAGGTGTCATAAAACACTGAGTGTAGAACCGCATATTAATGGGGGAACTGTAAATTCGCCCAGAGTGACATATAAGCATATGTATTGCACACATGTAAAGGATCAATAAGGTCACACATAACAGACTTGCCCACCACTAGTAACTATTGTGGCCATCACGTATGATACAGGCAGCCAGATCACATAATAGCTAAAGTACGGGTGAAACAAGAGTGGTATGTGTAAGCAATGACACTAAGGTATTAGCACATTTGTGTTACCTTAGTGTCATTGCTTACACATACCACCTTTTCCTTGTTAGTCTGGTATATGTGAGGGTGGGGGTTCACGGTCCCGCTACATGGGGCGTCCCATCCCCTTTTACCTTGTGCCTTCGTGTTATTGTATATTTATTATTTTTCGCCCTAATAAACTACATATATTTTATATGAGTGTTCTTTCATTCTTCAATGGGGTTATTGGTCTATTTTATCTTGTTGGTTTCAGTATATCATACTAGACCCCAGTGTATTTTTTACACCTTATTAGAGTTTTTCTTATAGGTTGGTCTAAGCATCCTAAAATCGTACCATGTTGGTAGTCAAAAAAAACATGGCAATTTCCCCATATTAGGGGAGAAAATTTCCTTCTCGACTCCAAATAAATCTCTGAAACTATTTCCCATCTCAGAAATCTAGTAACCATCTAGACATCCAGGCCCTTCTTTCACTTGTACAATTTCAATACCCAACACCTGGGGGTATCTGTAATTGCATCGTAAATAGTTTGTACTGTTTTGTATTGTATATGTCCGGCTGTAACATCTATTAACCCCTTCAGGACCCTGCCATTTTTCACCTAAAGGACCAGGTCATTTTTTGCAAATCTGACATGTGTCACTTTATGTGGTGATAACTTCAAAACAATTTTACTTATCCAGGCCAGGCCATTCTGAGATTGTTTTCTCGTCACGTATTGTACTTCATGACAGTGGTAAAATTGAGTCAAAAATAATTTTTATTATTAAAAATTCAAAATTTGCCAAAAATTTTGAAAAATTTGCACATTTCCAAATTTCAATTTCTCTACTTTTATAATAGATAGTAATACCTCCAAAAATAAGTATTACTTTACATTCCCCATATGTCTACTTCATGTTTGGATCATTTTGTGAATGCCATTTTATTTTTTGGGGACGTTAGAATGCTTAGAAGTTTAGAAGCAAATCTTGAAATTTTTCAGAAAATTTCTAAGACACACTTTTTCAGGACCAGTTCAGGTCTGAAGTCACATTGTGAGGCTTACATAATAGAAATCACTCAAACATTACCCAATTTTACAAACTACACCCCTGAAGGTATTCAAAACTGATTTTACAAACTTTGTTAATCCTGTAGGTGTTCCACAAGAATTAATGGAAAACAGAGATAAAATTTCAAAATTTCAAAATTTTCTAAATTTTAGTGTCTCCATAGTCTGAGAGCCATAGTTTTTTCAGTTTTTGGGCGATTATCTTAGGTAGGGTACCATTTTATTGGGATGCAATGACGGTTTGATTTGCACTATTTTGGGGTGCATATGACTTTTTGATCGCATGCTATTACACTTTTTGTGATGTAAGGTGACAAAAAATAGATTTTTTTTACACCTTTTTTTTTTTTTACGGTGTTCACCTGAGGCGCTAGGTCATATGATATTTTTATAGAGCAGGTTCTTATGGACGCGGCAATACTTAATATGTATACTTTTTTATTTACTTAAGTTTTACACAATAACATTTTTAAAACAAAAAAAAAATGTTTTAGGGTCTCCATATTCTGAGCCATAGTTTTTTTATTTTTTGGGCGATTCTCTTAGGTAAGGGCTCATTTTTTTTGCGGTATGAGGTGATGGTTAGATTGGTAATAATTTGGCGGGCATATGCCTTTTTGATCGCTTGGTGTTGTACTTTTAATGATGTAAGGTGACAAAAAAATTGTTTATTTAGCACAGTTTTAATTTTTTTATTTTTACGGTGTTCATCTGAGAGGTTAGGTCATGTGACATGTTTATAGAGCCGGTCGATACGGACGCGACAATATCTAATATGTCTACTTTTCTTTTTTTCCCTAGTTTTTACAAAAAAAAAAATTTTATTTGAGGAAAAAGACTTTTTTTTTTTACTTTAAACTTTAAAAAAAATTGGGAAAAGGCAATTTTTCGACTTTTTTTCACTTAATTTTTTTATCCCACTTTGGGACTTTAACTTTTGGGGGTCTGATCCCTTTTACAAAGCATTCCAATACTTCTGTATTGGAATGCATTGGCTGTATGAGTAATACAGTGTGTATTTCTCATACATCTTCCTGCCTGTGAGATCTAGGAGGGCTGGATCTCACAGGCTCTCCACTGGAAGGCAGCCTCGATGCCTAATGAAGGCATCGGGCTGCCTTCCATGCCATCGGGTCCCCGTCACATCAGCACGGGAACCCGATGGCAGCCCCGCCCGGCATTGCGCGTGCCGCGGTCAGCGCTGAACGTGGCACATGAAGGGTTAATGCGCCGGCATCGGTGATTTCACCGATGATGGCACATGCAGCAGGGGTCCGGCTATCAGTGACTTCCAAACCCCTGCCGCAGATTGGGCAGGCGCAGCTCCTGCACCCGCCCGATCCCCATGAAGTAAATGTACGTCATGGGTGTTTAAGTACCGCAAAGAAATGACGTACATGTACGTCATAGGTCCTTAAGGGGTTAAAAAGTGAATGGCATTGGATGGCATGACACAGAGCTAATCATCCTGTTCCTCCCCTCTTGGTAGGAGTGGGCTGGTCCTGCTTCCTGCCTGGAGTGGGAGTTCAATAGCAGCTTGAGTAAGGAGAGGGAGCATATGTCTGAGCTCCTGCTCCTAAGAAGAAATCTTCAAAAAGAAAAAAAAAAGTCCTCAAGTAAAGCCTTCAGAAGTTGGATAGCAGAGTGACCAGCTAACACCTATATCAAAGACACTGATGTGAAGTTAGGCATTCTGGCTAAAGGGCGCTTTACATACATAGATTAGCACTAACAAGCGTCCATAGCAGCGCTTATTAATGATGAACGGGCGTTGTAAATGTACCGTCGATTACCCGATGAACAAGCGAAACGCTAGTTCATCGGGTAATCCGATCGTTTGTGTGCATGCAAAAATTATGTAAACACGATCTCCTGCCAGGAAAAAAAAAAGTCAGTATGGAGAACAGTGATGGCATTAGCGATCGCTCCTCCCCATATTCTGGAGGAGATCGCTGCATTTAAATGCAGTTGTCTCCTCCACCATCGATCAGCATATGGAGGGAGTAATCTATGACACAACACTTCATGAGGGCCACTACCACTCCTATCCTCTGCACCAGCTCCCGTGAGGCTTGTTGCACAATGAATCAACTATTACAATATCCTGTGACAGAGAGCCACCTAGTCTCATTCTCTTAGAGTACAGAATCCCTCTCTATGCTTAGGATGAAACCTTTGATTCTCTAGATGATGGATGCCTATGTGTTAAAAGGTCATTAAAAAAACAAACCATTGTACTGTCCAATAATATATGGACTAAACAAACCAAGGTTTGTTAATCTGTCTTGATACTTCAATCTAGCCATTCCCTTAATTACCTTTGTCACCCTCCTCTGCACCTACTCTAATTCAGCTATGTCCTCCTTATACACAAGTGATCAAAATATTTTATGTGTGATCTAGCTTGTATAGAGGCACAACTATGTTCTTGGCATAAGCATCTATGCCTCCTTTGATACAGCCCATTATTTTATTTGATTTGCCAGCTTTCTGGAATTGGTCAGTAATGTTAGGTTTACTGTCTACCAATATCCCTAAGTCATTTGAAGTGGTTGTTTTTCCCAGTGTTTTACTATTTAACACACAATTTTACATTTTGATTCCTCAAACCAAGTGTAAGACCTTCCACTAATTAACATTGAACTTTTGCCATTTCTCCACCAAAGCCTCCAGCTCTCATATAAAGCTGCATTATTATATGGTCCTACTTTGTGCTGATTACAGTAAATATCAGCAAATTGATTTATCTCATTAACAAGGCTTCTTCACCTGTGAAGGGCTTTCCCCAATGCTAAAGAAGCTCCCTCCACCACGTGATTGATAGTGCAGCGTCCCACATACATATGTGTGTACGACACTTTAAACATCTGCCCATTTATCTAATGTATTTGCAATGTATGGTATTTCCTATTATCTGGCTGGCAATGGCATTGCACCCATTCACCCCTAGGTGGTGCTGGCACCACATAATATATATAGTTTGGAGTGTACTAGAACATGAAGTAGTTAGTTGGAGAGAGAGAAGAAGGAAGTGTATGGAGGAGAACAGGCAAGTTCCACAATGTAGCTGCCTTTCTTTCCTCTGGGCCTTGATCAAGCCTGGAGATGACAGACTAAGGAGTCACAGCAGCCCAGCACAAGACAGTAAGTCCATGTATGGATATAAAGCAAGTCTAGTGAAGATTAGAGATGAGTCTAGCCAAGGGACTTCACAAGCACAAGAGACCGGGAAAAACTTAAAGGTACCTGGACACAACTGGATGATTAGTGCAGAATTGTCCTTTTTCACTAAATGCCTTCTGGGAACATAGTGAACCTGAATACTGCAGGAGAGCATCCTTCAAATAATGTTGCAGAGATTTTGCCTGCCACGAGGGAGAACACCCTTATTGAATTGCTCAAGGGCGTTATATTCAGTACCTGAGTGCTAGAAAGTGGACTTAGTGCAAAACTACTTTAGCAAGAATTGTCATTCTGCCTGTTAAAGCCAAAGTATTATGAGAACTCCTCAACTGACAATTGCCAGACCTGTATTAAGGAATTACAGCTAAAGTAACATCTGGATTATTACCATTGATATAATAATGAACTGTACTAACTGTCCTGAGACCATTGATTCAGTAAATGTTTAACTGCTTTATTACCATCGACTCCTTGTCCTTTCTACTACTCTCAACATTTGCACCTTACGGTGCTGGCGTCACAAACACAGGGGCTCAGCCACCAAAGCACCTTAAACACCTATATACCATCAAGGGCACCTTAACTTTTATATGGCTGGTGTTCCCTGCAATAGAGAGTGCCCCGGAGGATTTTGTGCTGTCTTCCCCATCACTGCACGCCGGCCCAGGGAGGCTCTGCTAACTTTGAGTAAATTAACTACCCCCATCGGCCCACCGTAGCCTCACGTGTTGCCCCTGCGGTCCGGTCCGCTGCAATAGGAACAGGCATCTTGCCTGGTCCTGGACAATCTTGCTCTGGTGTCATTGCTCCTAGTAGCAGCCCATGCACAGAGGTTGCCCTTCTGCTTCCAGTGAAGCAACTGTTTTGTGCCTCTACTCAATATCTGAAAATATTAAAACTCTCTTAGTCATCAATAAGGGTGTCAGGATCACCGACTTAGATTCAGTATGGAGGCCTGCAGGGTCACTTTGTATTAAATAACACCTAAGTACACTATACTACTCACTATGCAAATACTATGCACAGGTTAATAAAGCAATAAAGGTAATACTTCTAATGTCATGGAATCATTAGAACTCAATAAGGCTCTTATTAAAGGGAAGTTTTAATATAGAAAAAAAGGACAGTGTGTACAAACAATGGGGTTATCATAAAAAAATACATAAAATATACAGACTTATACATATAATGCAAAATAACTGTTTGGGAAATAAAAGGAATAAAAACAGAACTTAATATGTTACGTGATGGTTAAGTCCAGTTGCCTGAATATCTGTCAGTCCATCAAGCAAGTGATCCCCAATGAAATAACAGTTTTCTATCCTCCATTTCTTTGATGTATTTCGTAAATTAGGGGTTTCATGTGTGGCATCAGCTGGAGAGAACACTAGCCCTTTTCTGACCCCTCTAATAGTTCTGGTCTGTTAAAGGTTTGTGTATGACCCTCAGGCTATATTCACTTTTTAGGATAGGGGTCTCTGGTCTCTGTGAACTGGTTCTATCTTACTGATTTTATGGTTACAATCTCCTGAGATGACTTTGGGCAGGGGACATGGAGGAGGTGATGACGCATTACATTTGATATCTGGATTCCTCTATCACGACAAAGGGCATTAATACTGACCCCTTTCACACCTCACTAGTGACTGCCCACTTTTGAGTTTGTACCATTAATAACCATTCTCTTTTTCACTTAGACAGTTGTTAACCCAATTATACATATTTTCCCTTAGTCCTTGTGTTCACATTTTATATACCCCATTTTATGTGGTACAGTATGAAAAGTATAGTTACACAACATTCACAGCAATACCCAAATCCAGTTTGTCTTCCTACAGCTATCAGCCTGCAGCAGGGCATGGTGGGAGTTGTAGTTTACAACAGCCGGAGAACCGCAGGTTGGCCAGCTCTGGTTTAGATTGAGCATGCCAACTTTTTTTTTCTGTTGGAATTACAGTGAATTCCTATGGGAAAGCTGGCTTTGTTACCCATAGTAATCACTCATTTTCCATCTTTTATATTTCAGAGCTCCTTTGGAAATTAAAGATGCAATCTAAATGTATTGCTATTAGAAACTAAGGCAGTTTTCCTTTACACCAGTTTATATTTTTTTCTTTGAACTAAAAAGAGGATTAGCATTAGTGTTATCTTTAAAATATGTTACAATAAGGGAACACTTTGAAATGAATCTTCTGTTACTTGAATTATTGTTTGGTCTAACAACCAACTAACTTTATTGAGCTTTTGATATATATATATATATATATATATATATATATATATATAAATATTTTTTTTTAGCTTTTTGAAGTTAAAACATCAAAAGCAGTTGCTTCAATGCTGCACTTTAGGAAACAACAATTGAGAGAGTAAGTAAAGCACAAGTTTCCTTGGGAAATACTTTAAATATTATAGCAGGGGGCTAAATGGACAGCAGTTGTCTAACATAATATTATTACATTGCTTCTAAGCATATAGATTGTAAGCCCTCATGGGCAGGGCCCTCTCTCCTTCTGTACCAATTTGTAACTCGTCTTGTTTATGCTTAGTGCAATTGTCTGTATTATGTATGTATACCTCTTCTCATATGTACAGCGCTATGGAATGAATGGCGCTTTAATAATCAATAATAATAATAATAATAATAATAATAATAATAAAGTAGCCAATTCTTACAAAATCATAATAATCTTACTTATTAATGTGACCCTTCAAGCAATATGCAGGTTGGAGGTGGCCACCATCATGGTTCCTGCCAGACAGGAGATCCATGAGAAACCTATGGCAGACCAACCCTGCATACCTAGATCAATGGCCTCACGATTTTACAAAGACACATGGCTATTGGTCCCATGGGTAGTTGTGTCTTCACTGCATGTCACCAGCCATCCTGTGTGGCTTCGCCCGACAACTATCTCTTCTCAAATCCGACACAACAAAGAATTCTTTACTTGTACAAAAGCTAAATGATTAGACATGTTTGTAACAACTCCATTATCTGTATAACTGACATTTTTTTGTCTCAATAAATCTAAAATGGAAATGAAGAAACTCTGCAATAGGTCTTAATTAAAAATGTTTTCTTGTTTTGCTTCTACAGCTCCTATGAAGACTAATGGTAATCATAACAGCCAGCAAACAATTATGAAGTAAAATACTGAAGGATCCTACATTCTTCCATTTTTCCTCTAACTTGTGTGAACATACAATTTATCTAGAAGCAGACAACAGATAAACGGAAATATGGCTATGTCTGTGGCCATGGAAAGGCATATGAAAACATTTACCAAAACTGGCTTAGCTATCCATAGCAATCTATCCAATTGATCTTTTCTAGTGTTAGTTGAGAACCAAAGTACTCGGGTGCTCGAGTAGAATACCTCGGGATGCTCAGGTTCTCTACAGAGCACCCGAGCACAATTGAAGTCAATGGGAGAACCCGAGCATTAAAACAGGCACTCCCTGTCTGATTCATAGTAAATGGTCAGAAGTTGATGGAAACGCCACTAAAATTGGTTCGAGAACAACGTGTGGAGGATGTCTGGAAGCAACATTGTCGCTGCTGGGAACAATGTTGTCTGAGTATTACGCCACAGTATTTTACAGACTGAAAATAATACGCACCAAACCGAAGATAAAATAAATTTTAGAGGAAAAATTGTTAGGAAACATTCTTTCCTGTATATTTACTTGTATATAAAGTGCAAGTGCTGCCAAAAATTACAAGGAAGAGGCACTCCAATACAACCTGCATATCACATAGAGGAGGTCCTCATTCACATTGTGGTACAATTGTTCAGGTAGGGGGACTCCTACACTCATAAAGCCTATGCACTAAGTGAAAGGGCTGCCAAAAATTACAAGAAACCAGCACTCCAATACACCCTTTATTACACATAAAGAAGGGCATCATACACACCCTTGAAAAATTATGATTGATTGCCTGCTGGTGATCCTCAAAAACATTAGGAACAAGGGCTTGCTGGTGACCATCCAAAACATTAGGGGCGAGAGCCTGCTGCTGATCTGACCATCTAAAACATTAAGGGCAGGGCCATCTTTACCAAGGGGCAAAAGGGGCAGCTGCCCCGGGCCCAGTTGCTCCTGGGGGGCCCAAGGCAGCTGCCTCTTGAGCCCTGCTAGCCACTGCCCCGGGTGTCAGGCTGTCAGCTACACAGGAGGTGCTGCCATGCCATGCCTGCCGGCACTCCAGGCAGGGAACTGTGAGCTGTGATTCTCTAGGACCTTATATGACATCATCACTATGTGACCAGTAACCTAGCAATATTACTGGTCACATGGCTATGAGGTCATCAAGGTCCTACCAGGAGTGTTGTGTTAACTGTGGAGCTTTTTTTGTGAAGATTACATCAGAAAAAGGTGACAGGGGCTGTTATGCTAATATACTGTAAACTACTGTATAGTGGGGTGCTGTATAGTGTGGGGGCCTGTATAGTCTTGGGGGCTGCATACTGTGGGGGCCTGTATAGTGTGGGGGGCTGTATACTGTATATTGTGGAATGCTATACTGCTGTACTGTATACTGTGGGGGGCTGTATACTGTATATTGTGGAGTGCTATACTGCTGTACTGTATACTGTGGGGGGCTGTATACTGTATACTGTGGGTGCTGTATATTGTGGAGTTCTATACTGCTGTACTGTATAGTGTGGGGTGCTGTATAGTGTGGGGTGCTGTATCGTATATAGTTTGGTGTGCTGTATACGGTGAGGTGCTATACTGCTCTACTGTATACTGTGAGGTGTTGTATACTGTGGGGTGCTGTATACTGTGGGGTGCTATACTTCTCTACAATATTCTGTGGAGTACTGCATACTGTGGGGAGGTGGGGTGCACTGTAACACTAGGGTGAGCCGAGCCCCGATCTCCTTCCTGCAGAGCGGTGCCCACTTCCAGCCTGAGCCCAGCTGCCCAGAGCACTGATCCTGAGCCGCTGGAGTCTTCAGAACTGGAAGTATTTACAGTCATTCACTGTACTCTACCAGATGTGTGGATGTTGTGATGGAGGGCGTGATTGCCTGCTAAGGTGTGGGAAGGCGGGATCCAGGGGGCCAAATAAATTTTTGGCCAGGCTCCAATCAATATTAAAGACGGCCCTGATTAGGGGTGAGGGCCTGCTGCCGAGCTGACCATCTAAAACATTATGGACGAGGGCCTGCTGCCGAGCTGACCATCTTAAAAAATTTGTGCGCAAGGACCTGCTGCCCAGCTGACAATCTAAAAATTTTTGTGGGCGAGGGCCTACTGCCAAGCCGACCATCAAAAAAATGTTGTGGGCAAGGGCCTGCTGCCGATCTGACCATCTAAAAATTTTTGTTGGTGAGGCCCTGCTGCCGAGATGATGATCTAAAAATTTAGGGGTGACGGTCTGCTGCTGAGCTAAGCCTCTAAAACATTATGGTTGAGGGCCTGCTGCTGAGCCAACCCTCTAAAACATTAGGAGAGAGGGCAGCCTAATAAGCATGTTGATTTGATGGAGGAGGACGAGAAAAGGGAGATTGAACCATATACCCTTTTTAGTGGTGGAAGGGGTACATGGGAATACAGTGTATTCAATACACCATCAAAGCCACATTTAGAGTGCCTTTATGTTCAGCCACTTTCCTCTGGTGGAGTAGAGAAGACAGGGGCAATCCAGGCCTTGTTCATTTTTATAAGAGTCAACCGGTCAGCATTTTCAATTGACAGGCGGATGCGCTTATCAGTTATTATGCCCCCAGCAGAGCTAAATACACGCACTGACAAAACGCTGGCGACGGGGCAGGCCAGCACCTCCAAGGCGTAGAGCGCCAGTTTGTGCCATGTGTCCAGCTTGGACACCCAGTAGTTGTAAGGCACTGAGAGATCATGGAGGACACTGACACGGTCTGCTATATACTCCTTCACCATCTTCCAATATTTTTCCCCTCCTTGTGACACTAGGCCACGCATCATGGTGAGGGTGCTGGCAGGGTGTCATGGAACTGTCCTAGGCTTTGGAGAGTGTTGCCCTGCCTCTGTTGGAAGTGCTGTGTGTTCCCCTCATTTCCCCTTCTCGGTTGACCAAGGAACTACGTACTCTGCAGCCAGCGTTGTCAGCTGGAAATTTTTGGAGCAATTTTTCCACAAGAACCTTCTGGTATTGCACCATTTTGCTCATCCTCTCCACAACAGGAATGAGGGATGAGAAGTTCTCTTTGTAGCGGGGGTCAAAAAGGGTGAACAACCAGTAATCAGTGTTGGCCTAAACACGTACAACGTTAGGGTCATGGGAAATGCAGCCTAACATAAAGTCAGCCATGTGTGCCAGAGTCCCAAAAGAGAAGACTTTGCTGTCCTCATCAGGAGGATGACTCAATCTCCTCATCCTCTTCCTCCTCTTCTACCCATCCACACTGAACAGATGGAAAAAAACTTCCATGTGTATTACCCTCTATAGCGGAGGCAACCGTCTCCTGCTCCTCCTCCTCATCATCCAATTCGCACTGAGAAGACAAACTGAGGGTGGTCTGGCTATCACCCTTTGTGCTTTCTTCCCCATTTCCACCTTTTCCACATGCAAAGTGTCGGCCTAAATTGTGAACAGCGAGTGTTTGAGCAGACACAGAAGTGGGATGGTTACGCTGATAATATCGTTATCGCCGCTCACCATCTGTGTTGATTCCTCAAAGTTGTGTAAAACCTCAAAGAGGTTAGACATCAATGCCCACTCGTCGCTTGCAAAGAGTGGAAGCTGACAGGAAAGGCGACGAACATGTTGCAGCTGGTATTCCACTACTGCCCTCTGCTGCTCACAAAGCCTGGCCAACATGTGGAACATGGAGTTCCAGCGCGTGCTCACGTCGCACAACAGTCGGTGAGCTGGCAATTTCAAGTGCTGCTGCAGAGTTGACATACCAGCGGAAGCTGTAGATGACTTGCGGAAATGGGCACACATGCGACGCACCTTCACCAGTAGCTCAGGCAAATTGGTGTAGGTTTTGAGAAACTGCTGAACCACTAGTTTGAACACGTGGGTTGGGCATGGTATGTGTGTGAGCTTGCCGAGCTCCAAAGCCACCACCAAGTTAAGGCCATTATCAGACACAACTATGCCTAGTTGTAGGTTGAGTTGCGAGAGCCACAGCTCAGTCTGGTCCCTTATCCCCTGCCTCAGCTCTGTGGTGGTGTGCTGTTTGTCACCTAAGCAGATCAGTTTAAGCACTGATCTTGCCGCTTCCCCACTGCAGTGCTACACTACTTCCAGCTACTGAATGATGTCTGACTGGTGCTGCAAGATGATAATTCAGAGATGGAAGTGGAGGAGGAGGCAGAGGAGGAGAAGGGGGTGTTGCAGCCCCTAAAGTAGGTGGTGGTGGAAATCCTGATGGAAGTAGGGCCGGCATTACTTGGCGTCGGTAGCACCTGTGCCATCCCAGGGTGCGACTCGCTCCCAGCCGCCACAATGTTTACCCATTGTGCCATCAGGGAAATGTAGCGTCCCTGGCCAAAAGTGATGGGACTAGTGATGAGAGGCAGGAGCTATATTTAAATTCCCAATATTTCACAAATATTTTGTAGAATATTCGTCATATATTTACGATTTTCGAGAATTCGGGATTATTTTATTGAATGCGATAAATCGGCAATATAAAAATCATGTAATGCAAATTTGTAACGTGAAATACAGGTTTGGCTACATTTTTCAAGTTGGTATAAGTTCCCTGAGACTGGAGAAAATGGTTGGCACGGCAGAACATTAGAATACGGTAGCTTTATATGCAGATAGAGTCAAGTGCTCCAATATTTTTGCGATTGCGCTAATCGGCAGTGATTAGAATATTTTATCGCACTACGTGCAACTTCACAATTTAGCAGGTCTGACTACAAATTACTGATTGGTGCACTAAGTATTGTTGTGAACTTGACATTGCTTCCTTCTCATTGGACCACAAGCAAGAAGCAGAGAGAAATCATGTGTTCAGATGGAAAAAATGCTGAATATTCGATATAACGAATATACAGTATAGCACTATATTTTAAATATTTGCAAATTTTCAAAAATCACTATTTCGAATATTCGTGCTCAACACTATATGGTACAACCACCGCCATCAGGCTGCAGAAAGCCTAAGTGTCCACAAGCCTAAATGGCAATTTGGAAAGGTGCGCATTTAGTGCTATGGTCTGTGGGTGGGTGGCTGTTAATTTGCACTTTCGTTCAAAGACCTGGGGTATAGACATCTGTACGCTGCGCTGGGATACAGAAGTGGATGTGATAGCTGATGGTGCTTGCGAAGATCCAGGTGCATGGCGGGAGGCATCCAGGCCTGCGTCTTGTACAGGGGATTGGCCAGCACATAACACAGGGGAAGAGGAGGCAGTGGTGTGACCTGCAGACACTGGTTGTGGACCCAGGCCTTCGGACCACCTATTAGGGTGCTTTGATGCCATGTGGCGGATCATGCTGGTGGCGGTGAGGTTGCTAGTGTTCACGCCCCTGCTCATTTTGGTACCGCACAGGTTTCAAATTACAATTCTTTTAGCACTAGACTGCGGAACACCTACCCCCTGGCATGGGAGATTTCCACAAGGGGTGCTCCGGGGAACAGTTGCAGGCCTGTTTGGTGTGGCCTGTCTTCTCCCTTTTGCCACCCCACTGCCTCTTCCAGCCTGTTGCGGTGCTGTGGATCCCTCCCGCTCTGTACTGCTGTCCTCGCTCGGCCTGCCACCTTCCCAGGTTGGGTCAGTGACTTCATCGTTCAGCACCTCCTCTTCTACTTCCTCACTCTGGTCTTCCTCCTGACTTGTTGACCTAACAACAACCTCACTTATTGACAACCGTGTCTCATCCTCATCATGAACCTCTTCAGACACGAATTGCGGTCGACTTATTGGCAACTGTGTCTCATCACTATCATCCACCTCGTGAAACACTAATTGACAATCCCCACCATCATCTTCTTCTGACTGTGCTCCAGAGTTTGGGAATCAGGGCACAAGATCTCCTCATGTCCCTCTTCAAGCGGGCTTGGTGAGAGGCCCAAATTAAGGAATGGTGATGAAAACAGCTCCTCGGAATTTCCGAGTGTGGGATCAATTGTTTGCCAAGACTCTCCATGGTGGGTAGAAGTAGTATCAGGGTGAGGATTCTGTTGACCAGACTCTTGGCTACTGAGACTGGACTTTGTGGAAGACAGGGTGGTGCTTAACCAGCTGGAAGCATTATCTGCTGCAATCCAACCAATTATCTGGTCGCACTGGTCTGACTTCGAGAGTGGTGTCCTGCGCCACCCTGCAAACTGGGACATGAAGCTAGGTATCGTGGATGAGTGTGTTTCTTGTGCTCTGGCAGCAGGCACAGTTTCACTGCGCCCAGGGCCATGGCCTCTGCGTGCACCATCAGCAGCACAGCCACTTCCCCATCCCTTACTGCTCACCTTGCGCATAATAAATGGTATATATGCCTGCAAGTATGTCACACCTACAGTAGCACAGGTTTTGTAAGTGTATGCACAAATAAAGTACACAGAATTTCACAGATATTTTTAGGATGCACACACGTTAATCAGGAGGTATAGCGCAAGTAATGTCGCTGTCATCACCACCTAATAAAAAATTACACTGAATGAATGTCATAGATATTTAGGAAGCGCACACGTTAAACAGGAGGTATAGCGCAAGTAATGTCGCTATCACCACCACCTAATAAAAAATTACACTGAGGCTCAGTTCACACCTGAGCGTTCTGAAAGGAGCGCTCTGTATGCGCGATTGTACGGGCGTTTACAAGCGCGCATACAGAGACAAGTGTGCACACAGTGTCGCGCGTTCCCGAAAGTCTATGTACGGGAACGCGCGACAAGCGCCCAAAAAAACGCTCCTGTACTTGTGTGAGCGTCGGGCGTTTTACAGCGCGATCGTACGCGCTGTAAAACGCCCAGGTGAGAACCATTCCCATAGGGAAGCATTGGTTTCTCCTTGTTGAGCGTTTTACAGCGCGTAGGAACGCGCTGTAAAACGCTCAGGTGTGAACTGAGCCTGAATGAACGTCACTAATATTTAGGATGCACAAACGTTATACAGGAGGTATAGCGAAGGTAATGTTGCTGCCACCAGCAGCAAAAAAAATTGACTGAATGTCAGTGATATTTTGGATACGCAAACGTTACACAGGAGATGTAGCGCAGACAATGTAACTGTCCACAGTGGACACAGTCAATAGAAAAAGTACACTGGATGTCACAGATATTTTTAGACTGCGCACACGTTAGACAGGAGATGTAGTGCAAATAATGTCGCTGTCTGCAGCGGCCAAACAATTGCAAGCTATTTAGTGCAGGTTGCGCTAAAATATATATTGCTGCCAGATACAACTATAGTCCTTAAAATGACTTTTGGGTCTCTAACAAGTTTTAGCAATTTATGTAGGTTGCACTAAAAATATATATTGCTGCCACACACAATAGTCCTTAAAAGGACTTTTGGGTCTATAACAAGTATAAAAACTAAAATATTGCTATTTCAATCCCTATATTACCTCTCCCTTCTGCCCTCCAGCTCTCTCTTAATAATACTGAGCCGAACACGTGTCATCGGGTGCTATATAGCACCAAATTAAGTGTTCCCGCCAGCCAATCACTGTAGCCAATCACTGTAATGCCAGCAGCCAACATGGTTACGGCATTACAGTGAATGGCAGTACTTACCTGCACATTAGCAGCCAACAAACGTGCAGGGAGGAGACTCGAGCATCAGAGTATTCGTCCGAAAACCACGATGTGCCGAGCATCGCGATGCTCGAGCTGAACTACGGATGTAGCAGGGTTAACAAACATACTTTATGAGACATGTTATGAGACTAAATGCGTTAAGTAATTGCTTTTCAATGTCTTTTGTTTCAAGATAACGCGATGAGTTAAGAAATTTGAGTTAAGAGTGCGTGTGTTACCCCTGCTACATCTGTAGTTCACGGGAAGGTATGTTCAGGTTTACCGTACTATCTATTAGAATATCTAACTTAAAAAAAAATAATAAAATTAATTCACTTTATTCACAATTAACAATTAAAAATGGGCGAATCTCTCTTTTGATTCTCATATAGAGACAGGCAGATTGTGAAACTGTTTAAATAGCGGAATGGAGCAAATATTATCCGCTATTTAGCACTCTATTTTTCACACACCATGGTGCGAGGGTGTAAGGACATTTAAATGTCTATCCCCCCATTTGTTTCACCACTCTTTGGTACAGTGTGGGAAATGAGTCTGATGTCCACAATTACATTAATAGGGTACTGACACAAAGTGTAGAGATTAATCATTCAGTGTCGTACCTTACTGCAAGTACGTACTGTAGGGATTTCCCAAATGGTAGCCCTCAGTAGCCTTTTAGTGGTGGAAATCAAAGTAATAAATGTCTTTTATTGTTGGCACACCACAATTCAACAGGCGGTAGTGATCAGCTTACTTCAGCTGACACTTAAAGAAAAACAATTCAGTCTTGAATCTGAACAATCACATAGAAAGTTTTAGGGCACAGTACCGTACTCCCCACGGAGTGGATGGGAACCTTGCTTTGTCCTTTGTCTCTCGGCAGAGACCCTCTGGTTTTCACTCAGCTCCAAAAACACACAGCTACACAGAGCTCCACCATCAGCCAGGTAATCATCACCCCTGACCCTGCTGGCTGACTTTTTGTAAGCCCGTCAAAACCCGGCCTGGACCATGGGGAACAGCCACCCATCCTGCACTTTGGCTGCTCCCAGTAAGAGCTGGCCCGGATTAGCTTTTCACAGCTATGCTAACTATCAAAGTGTCCATCAGCAACTGCTGCGGACATATGCACTACTGGCTCCTACTTCACCGAGGCCAGAAACCTCGGTGACACATATCTTCCATCTATGATGGTCCTTTGTGCCTTTCTACAGTACATAGCCAGCCGCACGTTTATAATGCAAAACCTGACTCAATGTGAATTAGGGTCATATAGCGGCTGGTCGTGTACATCTAAATCAGCAAGTTTCTGCTATCACTCCACATACCAATGCCCCAATAATCATCCATCCGGATCGTTTTGTGGTAGCACTAGTTACTGAGTAGAGGGTCTCTGTTTAATCAGACTCCTCATTCACATAGAGTTGGAGCATAGCAGGACAGTTAACCACCAACTTGTGACTACCTAAACTAAATTCTCTCAGCCTGCTCAATGCGTTTCTGTGCCCCTTTTTTTTTTTTGGGACACTTCATCAGGAGCATGGCATTCAGGTCTGAGAGGTGGTAATTAGT
The DNA here is from genome assembly GCF_905171765.1 of Bufo bufo. Classification (NCBI taxonomy): domain Eukaryota; kingdom Metazoa; phylum Chordata; class Amphibia; order Anura; family Bufonidae; genus Bufo; species Bufo bufo. Next base: position 339,703,903 of record NC_053393.1, on the reverse strand, counting down.
GATGAGCGATCATGCTCGGTCGAGCTATGATCAGTGTGTGGCGGTACTCGGCCGAATACCACGTGTGCTCGTCGCATTGCTCGAGTCTCCTCCCCACACTGCTTTCTTTAAGTCCCACCAGAGGTTCTCAATCGGATTTAAGTCTGGTGACTGCGATGGCCACTTCAAAATGTTCCAACCTTTAATCTGCAACCATGCTCTAGGGGACTTGGAGGTATGCTTGGGATCATTGTCCTGTTGAAAGGTCCAACGTCTCCCAAGCCTCAGGTTTGTGACGGACTGCTTCACATTTTCATCCAATATCTCCTGGTACTGAAGAGAATTCATGGTACCTTGCACACGCTGAAGCTTCCCTGTACCTGTAGAAGCAAAACAGCCCCAAAGCATGATTGACCCCCCGCCATGCTTCACAGTAGGCAAGGTGTTCTTTTCTTCATAGGCCTTGTTCTTCCTCCTCCAAACATAGCGTTGATCCATGGGCCCAAACAGTTCTAATTTTGTTTCATCAGTCCACAGAACACTTTTGTGGTTTGTCCACATGACTTTTGGCATACTGCATTCGACTCTTCTTATTCTTTGGAGACAGCAAGGGGGTGCGCCTGGGAGTTCTGGCATGGAGGCCTTCATTACGCAGTGTGCGCCTTATTGTCTGAGCTGAAACTTCAGTACTCACATCTGACAAATCTTTTTTCAGTTCCTCAGCGGTCACACAGGGACTTTTCTCCACTTTGCGCTTCAGGTAGCGCACAGCAGTCAAAGTCAGCATCTTCTTTCTGCCACGACCAGGTAGCATTTCAAAAGTGCCCTTTGCCTTGAATTTGCGAATGATGCTTCCTATGGTGTCTCTTGGTATGTTTAACATCTTTGCAATCTTCTTATAGCCATTGCCCTTCCTGTGAAGAGAAATCACCTCTTGTCTTGTCTTCCTGGACCATTCTCTTGACTTCACCATGTTTGTAAACACACCAATAAATGTCTAGAAGGAGCTGAGTATCACAGTCCTTTTAAATCTGCCTAAATGGTGCTTATTATGCTTGCTTGCTGCTCCTTGACATCCACAGGTGTTTTCAATACCTGATCGAAAACACTTGAATGAACCTCTGTTCTTAAGAGTGGTAGTCTTTAAGAGGTTGAATAATTGTGTCAATGAAGAAATCACAAAAAAAACATTTAATACTGTATTGCAAAAACAATTGATGTAATTTTAGTTGCATTTGGTTCTTTAAAAAGTCCTTGTAAGATTTCATTCTGAACACAATTACAAATGTACACTAAATTCCCTAAAACCCTTTACAGCATTGGGGGTTGAATAATTTTGAACACAACTGTATACAGTATTCCAGCAGAGAATTATTTGAATTTGGGACAAATTTAACTAGTTTGGGGCACATCTGTGTGTGCATTCAATCCACAAACGTTATATACATTATTTCAGCAGAGAATTATTTGTATTTGGGACACATTTAACTACTTTTGGGCACATCTGTGTGTGCGTTCAATCCACAAACGTCATATGCAGTATTCCAGCAGAGAATTCATTTTATTTGGGACAAATTTAATTCGTTTTAGGCACATATGTGTATGTGTTTAGGCCGCAACCGTATATACAGTATTCCAGCAGAAAATTATTTGTATTTGGGACACATTTAACTACTTTTGGGCACATCTGTGTGTGCGTTCAATCCACAAACGTCATATGCAGTATTCCAGCAGAGAATACATTTTATTTGGGACAAATTTAATTTGTTTTAGGCACATATGTGTATGTGTTTAGGCCGCAACCGTATATACAGTATTCCAGCAGAAAATTATTTGTATTTGGGACACATTTAACTACTTTTGGGCACATCTGTGTGTGCGTTTTAGACCGCAACCATATATACAGTATTCCAGCAGAGAATTATTTGTATTTGGGACAAATTTAACTAGTTTGGGGCACATCTGTGTGTGCGTTCAATCCACAAACGTTATATACATTATTCCAGCCGAGAACTATTTGTATTTGGGACACATTTAACTACTTTTGGGCACATCTGTGTGTGCTTTTAATCCACAAACGTTATATACAGTATTCCAGCAGAGAATAAATGTTATTTGGGACAAATTTAACAGGTTTTAGGCACATCTGTGCCATCACTAGATTTGTCCCTCTTACCAAGCACACTAGAAGAGGCACATATCTTGTGCCCTGATTCACAACCTCTTGACCTATCACAGGGTCAAGAAGATGAGGGTGGTGAACGTCAATTATTTGTTCACGAGGTGGATGAGGATGAGACACAGTTGTCAATCACTGAGGTTGTGGTTAGGTCAAGTCAGGAGGATGGGGATGAGGAAGTGGAAAGAGGAGGTGGTGGAGGATGAGGTCACTGACCCAACTTGGGAAGGTTAAAAGCCGAGCGAGGAAAGCAGTATAGACAAGGAGGGATCTGCAGCACTGCAACAAGCTGTAAGAGGCAGTGGTGTGGCAAAAGGGAGAAGTCGGCCCACACCAAACAGACTCGCAACCGTTACACGGACCACCCACATGCGTAAATCTCCCTTGCCAAGGGGTAGGTGTTCTGCAGTATGGCGCTTTTTTGCGGAAAGTGCAGACGACAAAAGAGTGGTAGTTTGCAACCTGTGCCGTACCAAAATGAGCCGGGGCGCGAACACCAGCAACCTCACCACCAGCATGATCCGCCACATGGCATCCAGGCACCCTAATCAGTGGGCTGAGCACCATCAGCAACTACATCCACTTCCCTGTCCAATTGTCCTTACCCCAGGCATTTGAACGCAAGCGGAAAAACCCAGCCACCCACCCACCGACTATCCAAAGCACTAAATGCGCAACTTTCTAATTTACTGGCCCTTGAAATGTTGCCATATAGGCTTGTGGAGACTGAGGCCTTCTGCAGCCTGATGTTGGCGGCCGTCCCTCGGTACGCAGTCCCCAGCCGCCACTATTTTTCACTGTGTGCCATGCACATCTTTCACAACATGTGTCCCAGAACATAACCGTGCCCTGACCAACGCAGTTACTTGGAAGGTCCACTTGACCACAGACACATGGACAAGTGCTGGTGGCTAGTGATGGACGAACATCTGATAGGATCGTTCGCGAACGCGATCGCTCGAACTCGCTCAAATGTTCGCGAACCACAGGTTCGCGGCGGGTCTCATTCATTTTAATGGCATGCGAACATGAGAAACCTCCAGGTCATATTTTCAGCCACAAAATACTTAGTAAATGCGCACACATAGTCCCACAACATGGACACTGACATACCAGAAGTATTAAGCGAATCTACGATCTACAAGCATTATTTTTTCATCTGCGAAATTTTGGCTAAATATTAATCGCAAGAGCACATGCGTTCTTAAGGCGTGGCCTACAGCAACTGGTTTACACCGACTAGCAATTAAATGGATGCGATGGTTGGAGCGAAGTTCAAAGAGGAAGAGGATGAACTCCTGGTGACTGTCAGTAATCTTACATTAAAGTAGTGTATTTGATTACATTTCACCTGCATATCTGAACAATCGCTTTATTTGCATAAAGAGTGTTATAAAAAAAATCGCCAGTGCGACCTTCTGCGATTCTAATTTTTCTTAAGTGCACCACATTTTATAAGGTCTCACTAGATATTATTGATTTTTGCACTAAGTATTCCTGTGACATTACACCCACTATGTTAGGTTACCCTGGCCGAGCGCACGGCGTCATTGGTTGCTAATGCTAACTCGCTATGACGCCGTGCGCTTCTTGCCGCCACCACTGTACAGTAATACACTTGTATAGATCATACAAGTGTATCACAGTACAGCGGTGGTGGCCTGGAAGCCATAGCAACCAATGATGCCGTGCGCTTGTCCACTCTGCAGGATGGCAGGACGGGTTTGTACGGTCCGTAGTTTAGAAAAAACACGCCCGTGTGCATGCGGCCTTACTGTTAAGGTTAGAAGATGGGATTGTATTACGACTATATGTAGGTGGGGTCTGAGCTATCAGATACTGTCCAGCTAAGCAGAGATGTACCTGTCTAGTGAGGTGACGGTACGGTAAGGGGTGTACAGCTGGTTCGTCTCCCCGGGATGCACCCTGGGTAACTCTAAATAAACCAGCAAATACTGGCTGTGCAGGCGGCCTAAATCAAATATTTCCACCTCAAAGTATTTTCAATACTATTATTGTTAAAAATTGGGATTATATGCTTGCATTTTTCTCTTGCAGCGGATATTGGGTCGGGGCTACGACCGCACTCGGTCCCACGCCGAGAAACAGAGGATAGTGCGGGAGTTGGCCTATGAAATGTGGCGCCAAATGGGTCGCAAACACTGCCATCTGGCCATTATAAAGAAATGGTCAGACATGAAGCGAAGACAGCCACGTTTCATAAAAAGAATCCGGGACAAAAAATACCCAGGTACATGCGTAAATAACTTTTGTATGTTTTGCCAACACTCTGTAATGTATACAGTGCTAAGCAATCACCCGCTTGACTTCGTTCTTTTTTTTGTTGACTCACCCCCTGGAATTAACATAGATTGTTTAAGGATTTCCATCATGCAATTTGTAGAACATGCCCACAATTTACACCTAGATTTAAATTGGTTAATTGTAAAGCATACAACTAATAGGACAAAATAACAGAAAAGGTCAATGTGCATACATATTCACCCCCCTCAATACTTTGTAGAGCCACCTTTTGCGGCAATCACAGCTCCAAGTCGCTTTGGATAAGTCTCTATGAGCAGTTGCCACATCTTATCACAGGCGATTTTGCCCATTCCTCCTTGCAATACTGATTCTGCTCCTTCCAATTTGATGGTTTGCGCTTGTGAACAGTAATCTTTAAGTCTGACCACAGATTTTCTATTGGATTGAGATCTGGGCCTTGACTAGGCCATTCCAACAAATTTACATGTTTCCCCTTAAACCACTCAAGTGTTGCTGTAGCAGTGTGTTTGGGGGCATTGTCCTGCTGAAAGGTGAACCTCCGTCCTAGCCTCAAATCACGCACAGCGGTACAGGTTTTGCTCAAGAATATCCCTGCATTTAGCACCATCCATCTTTCCCTCAACTCTGACCAGTTTACCAGTCCCGGCTGCTTAAAAACATCCCCACAGCATGATGCTGCCACCACCATGTTTCACTGTGGGGATGGTGTTCTTTGGGTGATGTGATGTGTTGGCTTTGTGCCAGACAAGTGACGGACTGAACCATCACTGTGTCTACAGTAGAAGCCTGAGGGCTAGCCTCCTTCCTACGGGCTATTGACTCAGGACTATGGAGACCCCCACTCTGACCTATTTGGTTTAGAGGGAACTATAAACCATGAATTTTTGTTTGAGTTTATAGCCCACATATTTCCTATTCCCCATTAAAGTAGCATGCTGTGAATCCATAAACACAATAAGGGTTAACTCTGCTCTGAGACTCCCAATAAATGTGTTGGTTTATTTTTCCCTTTGTTCTATTGTGTTAGCGATGGGATTAGGAAGTAGCCGACTCTGGTGTAGAGAAGTAGATCATCCTATGATACACTGAGGAGATAATCCCATTTTCATACTGTTAATTTTTTATTGAGCTATGCGTCATAAAGCTGGCAGCCACTGCAATTATATATAGATCCCTCCATATTGGAATTTCTTTATATCAAATGTTCTTAAGATTTTGGAGTTGTTTATCTAAAATCTGAACATTCTGTGATCACAGAAGTTCCTATACCCTCCATTCGGAGAAGGCGATCGGTGGAGGCTGTGGAGGTAGTGAAGGTAGAGGCGGAAGAGGAGGAGGAGGAGGCTGGACCCGCCAAGCCTATTGAGCAACCCCCACCAGATGTGGGAGAAGTGAAGGAGGTAGAAAGTGCTGTACCCTCCAGCACCACCCCATCTCAGGATTTGGAGGAAGAGGAGGTGATCACCAGCCCCCGCCAGGAGGGTAAATATGCGCACATAGCATTATGATTATGTATCTATAACATGTACATAAAGATTAAAAGGGCTAACAATGAGGTGACAACATACACTATAGTAATACAAAAAAAGAACACTGGACAATAACTCTTTAATCTACATTAACACCATTAACTTAACAAATAAATAATATTAAACTCAATAGAACTATCACTAAATAACAAATAAAATAAAATCATACTGCACTGAAATATCACTAACTAATAAACTATATAAAGATCATAAATATCACTAACTAAAATATTGAGATTTAAATCGTTAATGTGTATAAACACTTTAAATAAAAAAATTTTTAAAAAAAGGTAAACAGTAGACAGACATATTTTGTACCGCCGTGTACATATCGACCGCCTCTATAAAAATATCCGATGATCTAACCCCTCCGGTGAACACTTTAAACATTAAAAAAAAAAAAAAAAACTTAAGAAATATTAATTTATTCAACCTAACATCAATAAAAGTGCAACACCAAGCTATCAAAAAAAGGCATATGCCCCCCAAAATAGTAATAATTGGTCAGTTCATTTTGCAAAAAATGAGACCCTACCATTAGACAATAGTCAAATAAAAATAATAATAATATGGCTCTCAAATTATGGAGACAGTAAAACATGAATTGCTTTTGGTTCAACAATGCTTTTATTGTCTAAAATAGAAATAACAAAAAAATAAGGAAAAATATTCGGTCTGGCCGCATCTGTAACAACCAGCTGTGTAAAAATATCATACCAAATAACCCCTCAGGTGGACACCTTTTTAAACTAAAATGTAAAAGTCTCCAAAAAGTCAATTTTTTGGACAACTTTTATCACAAAAAGGTGTAATAGCAAGCGATCATAAAGTCAGATGCACCGTAAAATAAAGGTTTAAAGGTTTAATAAGAGTTGCAAATAATGTTCATATATATATTTTTTCAAACAGGAATGAAGACATTGAAGGCCAAATTGGCCAAAATGCAAAAGGAGCAGTGCAATGATATGCGGGCCATTCAAGAGCGCTTGAAGGCCATGGAGGAGAGGCAACGCCAGGCCATGAAGGGGGTGCAGGAGATGATCATCCTTTTGGAAAAGTTGCCATAATTATATATATTTTTTTTCTAATAAGTTATATAAATTGTTTATACAGTTATAACGTGTATTTTGTCTTTTGTAATATTGCTCAGTTTTAGTGTAATAGATCAGCCTAAATCTGCCAGAACTGACAGCAGTCGGTAGATACATGTCAAATACATATAGGGTCCATTCACACGTCTGTAAAATGTGTCAGCATCCGTTACACAATTGAGAGGAACGTTTACAGACCCATTGATTTTCAATTCCAGTCTGAAAAATTAGGCATTCACAGGATACAGAAGTAAGTGTTGGCCTTTACAGGCCCCAAAAATTAGCCGACAGGCGTTCACCTGACAGCAAATACAGTTGCATTCTGTGGCTGGTAGAACATTAGGCATTCACAGGATACAGAAGTAAGTGTAGGCCTTTACAGGCCCCAAAAATTTGCCGACAGGCGTTCACCTGACAGCAAAAACAGTTGTATTCTGTGGCTGGTGGAACATTAGGCATTCACAGGATACAGAAGTAAGTGTCGGCCTATACAGGCCCCAAAAATTAGCCAAAGGCGTTCACCTGACAGCAAATACAGTTGTATTCTGTGGCTGGTGGAACATTAGGCATTCACAGGATACAGAAGTAAGTGTCCCCAAAAATTAGGCATTCAACGGACATAAAAGGCCTTTTATGCCGCTGTATTTACCGAAGACAGGCACCATAAATTGTTATGGGTGGTGGCGTTTGGCGGATATGGGCTGTCATGAGGAATTTGAATCAAACATGGTCTACTGGTCACATGTGTTGAATTCCTCTGAGATCCATGCCTCATTCATTTTTAGAAATGTGAGGTAGTCAACACTGTTGTGAGCTAGGCGAGTGCGCTTATCAGTCACGATCCCCCCTGCTGCGCTGAACATCCTTTCGGACAGGACACTTGACGAGGGGCAAGCCAACAGTTCCATTGCAAATTGTGCAAGCTCTGGCCAGAGGTCAAGCCTGCCCACCCAGTAGTCTAGGGGTTCATCACTTCTCAGAGCGTCCAAATCGGCTGTTAACCCGATGTAGTCGGACACCTGTCAGTCTAGACGTTCCCTGAGGCTAGATCCGGAGGACAGCTGTCGATGGGTCGGCTGAAAGAATGTTCGCAGAAGTGACCAACACATCTTCAAACCGCCCTCTTCCTGTAGGCGCAGTTGGATTGGTAGCCGCAACTGTTCCTCTGCCAGCGCCCAAAAAAGCAGAATGCAGCATTTCTCTAAGCAAGGCCTGGAAGTGCTGCATTCTGACAGCCCTCTGTGATGGTGGTAACATTTCCGCCATTTTTTGTTTGTACCGTGGGTCTAAGTACGTTGCCACCCAGTACTGGTCCTTGCCCTTGATGCTTTTTATACAGGGGTCCCTCTTAAAACACTGGAGCATGAAGGCCCCCATTTGCACTAAACTGGAAGCGGTGTACTGGCCTGGCTCCTGCTCATCATCCAGGATAATGTCGTCCTCTTTCTCCTCCCCCCATCCACGGAAAACACCAGGTATCCCAGAAATGTTTAAATCATGCTCTTCTTGCTCCTCCTCCTCGGCACCATCCTCCTCTGACTCCTCTTCAGACTCCTGTTATTGACTTGTCTCAGATGGGGTAGCCCCCCCTGGGAAATCATCCAGCATTGCGACTTCCTCATCTTCCTGCTCCTCGACGGCTTGATCAATGACATGACGCAATGCACGCTCTAGAAAGAAGGCAAAAGGTATTGCATGCGCCGCGCATGAGCAGCCACTGTCGCGGTGAAAAAAAAAACAAGATCCCCAGAACCTGTCCTGCCGCAGAGTTCGTGCAGGTAGTCGTTAACGGCACGTTTCTGCTGGAGCATCCTATCGAGCATATACAAGGTTGAGTTCCATCGCGTCGGGCAGTCACATATAAGACGTCTGACGGGCAGGTTGTGTCGCCGCTGAATGTCTGCAAGGTGAGCCATGGCCGGGGTATTTGACAACGAATCGCTGCACTACCAAGTTCAGGACGTGTGCCATGCACGGCACGTGTGTCATTTTGCCCTGTTTCAGCATGCTCAGCAGATTGCCACTATTGTCGCACACCACTTTACCAACTGTCAAATTGAGCGGTGTTACCCCACTGATCTGCCTGTGAACGCAAAGCTGAAAGGAGTCCAGGTCCGGTATGGCTCTTGGCTTCCAGGCACAACAGACACAGCACAGCATGGCAACGTCTCACCTTGCATGTCGAATAGGTTCTGGGGATCTTGGCCGGCACAGCGGAAGAGACGGTAGCAGCGGAAAGGGAGGAGTCAGCCGAGGAGGAGAGGGAGGATGGAGTAGGATGAGGAGAAGAAGAGGCAGGCCTGCATGCAATCCGTGGCGGTAAAACCAAATCTACAAAAGTGCCACGGGTTACATGCTTGACGGCCGTCAGAAGGTTCACCCAGTGGGCAGTGAAAGTTATATACCTTCCCTTCCCGTGTTTGCTAGACCACCTGTCTGTGGTCAGATGTATCTTGGCACCGACACTGTGTGCCAGAGATACATTCACTTGCCGCTGAAAGTGGTCATATGGCTCTGGGATGCCCTTCTGCGAGAAATATTTCCTTCCTGGGACCTTAATTTTCGAAAGGCCTCCGAGTCCACAAGTATATATGGCAGTAGTTGGCGGGCTATCAGTTCCGACAAGCCAGCGATCAACCGTTGGGCAAGAGGGTTATCCGGCGTCATAATTTTTTTACGCTTGAACATTTGAGCCACGGAAGCCTGCCTTTTACCTGACTAACGTGAGGACGGCATGATGGAAGGTGGAGTGGAGGACAATTGTGAGGATAGAGGAGAATGAGAAGGGGCTGGATGGTGAGAGCCTGGAGTGTGGCTTTGTGGGTTCTGACAACGTTGCCCCTACTGGGCTCGGTGATGTGAGGTCAGGTGCCTTCTTAAGGCGGTCATCCCTAGGTGGGTGTTGGGCTTACCGCGACTTATGCGTTGACTGCAAAGGCTGCAGATGGCAACACTATTGTCAGCAGCTAACACATAAAAAAAGCCCACACTGTGGAGCCATGTGCCGGCGTCCTGGGAGCGCAAGATGTGACCGTACATGGTTGATAGCTCGCTCCTGATACATTAGCAGTCTGGTTTGTCCCTCCTGTGCAATGTAAGTTAGGCCTGCTTCTCCTCCCTATCTGCTGGTCCAGCTATCCCTCTGAACTCCCCTCCTCTTCATCTCTTGTGGGCTGTCGGGGGGTAATAATTCAATTAAGAATTATTAATTATGGTCATAAAAGAAATTAACCATAAAAAAATAAAATTTATATAATTTGTCATAAATTCTTAAAATCATGACCTGGTGAATTGTAAACAACCTAATTGATACAATTCACATCTGAGTCTGACTATTTCCTCAGATAAATAAGTTATTTTTGACGTGAGATGACGTTAATGATAAAATGTAGTTCTGCATTATACAATAACACACATGTATTATAAAAATATGCAGATTTATTGGTTACAAGGTTATAAACATATATAAGTAAATAAACACAATGATACATGCAAATGAATATATATAGCGTTAATATAAAGCATTACAAGCTTAACAATACATGTGAGTGGAAATAACTTGTCACATTATAACCAAGCTATTATTAGGTTAGGATATCAAAATATGAACATAAGTTATATACATTACTTCTGTTCAGAGAAAACCTCATGATATCAGGATGGGCATGTCTAATCCTAGACATCATTATAGAATGCTAAATACATTTTGCCCCCCCTAACCAACTACACATCACATGACTTCAAGAATGGGCAAATCCATCCAAGGATATAACTTAGAAGAGATAACTGTATCCTTCCGCCCCATCCTGGACTATTTTCACATATATAACTTTGGTAAGACTATTAAGACAAATAACAGGGATCTAGGATCTTAAATGGGAAGGATTTGAAATAAATCTTTCCTGTGGGAATCCATCACTTAGCTTGGCGAAGAATGTTCTATCAATATATATATATATAAAAGCAATTATTTAATGCTTTGCTAGATTATGAGTCTAGATTCTTCTGCAGGTAGAATGAAGCCTCACAATATCCTAAGACTACATCTCAATATGGAGATGATCAATTTATTTAATAATTTATTTATTTGCCAATCTAGATGGTATAATTTCACCCACACTATCAAATTAGTCTTAATAAAATGAAATATCATTTTCTGTGTCTCTTACCAAGTCCTAGCAGGAATCTCACTTCTGCTCCTAGGAAAGCTGGGTGGTCCATCATAGCGCATCTCATTATGGCTTTCATCTCGATAGACCCCTCTAGAGAGCTCCACTTCTCTCTTTTCCTCCCTAAATCTCCAGCTCTCGCTTTTTTTCTCTTGCTAGCTTTTTTTTTTATTTTCTCTTGCTAACTTTTTTTTTTATGCTACCCCGCACACGAGTAATTATTCCCCCCTTTATCTAAGAATCATCCCCTTTAGAATCAGGTAGGGTGGGTGTATTCGCATGCTAATAACATCATGACGTTATATCAACTGGGTAATATGGTATAGAACAAATAATGAAATAATATAATGTTGTCCATCTGCCTCCAAATGGCACTGCGGTACTGTAGATGAACATCCCAACTTTTAAGCATTAAAATTAAATATCTAATAATATGTTTACATGACTTTGTTGACCTTTCTTACCATAAATCATTGAGGAAGGTATTTTCCTGACACTTTTAATTACCTATATCCTGGACTTGTTGGAGTTGACTGTCTTCTCCTATCTTTTTGAAATATAGGTTGACTTGATGAAAATTTTATATAGCGGCTTTGATGCTAGGCATCGGAACTTGTACATTTCACTTATCTACGTCCATGAATAACTATTATTTTGAAATCCAATTAACATAAACTTATTTGTTTCTGTACCTTCTACAATACCTTCTAAATGGTAAATACATAGTATAACATATATATAAATCGATACATTGTTACGCATAGATAACACATTATATGAATTATTGATTAACATATGTTATAAACTAAATATACCATACAGAGATATATATAATATAATTATGAATATATAAATTGAACCTCATACAGCAGGTGTGCCTCAAGGATATGAGTTCCTTATCAAGTAACCTTGTTCCCTCCAGACAGACATGTTTTAGGGAGTTGACTTACTCCTTAACAGATGGTCTCATATCTTTAGTAATAACTTTTAATACAATGTCCGTTTATGTTCACAATTTTTTTTTTTTTTATATAAACTGAACTTGCCATGAACTCATCTTGGCTTCCTCAGCCATATAACATTACTTTGGTTCAGGCTGATCTTATTCTTAAAGGCAATGGGATGAGCATTCATTTTGATTATAATGTCATTAGATAATATTGTATACGTATGAAAATGCACAACAAATCCCCCCTTTTCAGCATATTCAATTTTGTTATTAGAAGGTTAAATAGGCTGAAATGCAATAAAGGGCTAAATGCTTCAAATCATTAAGGATTGGGGAACGCAAGTTTTACCCTGGAATAAATTTATCACAATTTTGTGTGTACTTTTACGACACAAATCTAACGCACAAACTTTATGATTAGTTTAACTACAAGTGTGTTACGTTCCTTTTATTAGTGATAAACGCGTTGGTTCATAGAACGCATATTATACAATTGTTTCGTTCTTTCCTCTTTTTTTTTTATGACCACTGTAGAGAGAAAGACGTTTCGGTCATTTTCTGGACTCTCTGGAAACGTGTCTCTAGTTAAGATCTTTCTTTGGTCCTCGAAGTAATAGCTTCCTGGCTTGTCAGCAACTTGGCAACTCGATTTAGCGAGTGGTGCTTGGCATCATATCTTCATATCTGCGATCTCGAATACTTTGT